>NC_056453.1:13405070-13755903 GCF_018296145.1 Oncorhynchus tshawytscha | reverse complement strand
TGATAATGCACAGCCCCATGTCGCAAGAATCTGTACACAATTCCTGGAAGCTGAAAATGTCCCAGTTCTTCCATGGCCTGCATAATCAACAGATATGTCACCCATTGGGCATGTTTGGATTGCTCTGGATTGACATGTACGACAACGTGTTTCAGTTCCCGCCAATATCCATGCACTTCGCACAGCCATTGAAGAGGACTGGGACAACATTCCACAGGCTACAATCAACAGCCTGATCAACTCTAGGAGATGTGTCGAGCTGCATGAGGCAAATGGTGGTCACACCAGATACTGACTGGTTTTCTGATCCAATCCATCTGTGACCAACAGATTCATATCTGTATTCCCAGTCATGTGAAATCCATAGATTAGGGTCTAATGAATTCATTTCAATTGACTGATTTCCTTTTATGAACTCTAACTCAGTAAAAAAAAAAAAATTGCATGTTGCGTTTACATTTTTGTTCAGTATTATTTAAAGTTTGTGCTCTATGTATCCAGTGAGCATGGCTCATAGCGTACAGTAACTATTTAAAAGGTGAACAGACAGTTGATTTTTTTTTTGCATTGAAGCGTGTAAATTGGCCTACTGTAGTTTTTCTTTTCTTCTGAAAGCAAATGCAAAACATTATTGAATTCAAACTATCTGTTCTCAGGACCACAACCATTTGCAATTATTTTTGTGTTTCAGAAATGGTCAAATGTCACTGGAAAAGAAAACATTGATGGTCCTCCACACGTTTTACGCCAAGTCTGATTTATAAAGGGAAACATACATGTATGACGTGAGCCAAGTTTGTACATGTCAATGTACACAATCGTTATAAATGAAGCCCCAGGGCCCTTATTCACAAAATGTTTCAGAGAAGGAGTGTTTATCTAGGATTACATCCCACCCCCTCTAATGCATTATGATTTACAAGGCAGAAGTGATTCTAGTCCAATTTTCCTACTCTGAGATGGTTGTGAGTACAGGCCACATTGTCCTCCCCCAGACACAGATTAAGCCTAGCCTTAGACTATAAAACAATCTCTGTTGTCTGGGAAACTGGCCCATAAATGTCTACCTTGGCTCCAATGTATGTTTGCTTTTATATATCACTTATATGTTTTGCAAACATGTACTCTTCACTCTCTACCTCTCCTGGAGTGGGTATGCTTTCATAGTTAAACCCGCTGCTACATTCACAAGATAACTACCACATAATTGCCACTGCAATTAAACAGCCAATTATCTGTAATTATACTACTTGGTTCCTGCATCTTACCATATCAAAGACTTACTCCCCCACACATGATGCATCTTTTATTTCTTTTGAGTGGAATGGTATTAAAGTACACAATGTATTGTATTAGCATAATTACATTTCCTTATGAGTTGTAAAAATTACAATTAAGAAAGAGACATTTATTGGTCAGTGTAATCTTTTTCATCTTCAACTCAATTACTTGGGGTTTGTACCAATGCTTTTATGTACACTGATATGCCCGAATATTGCACACTATAAAACCATCGGGACGTCAGAATATAGGGATAATAACTGCCCTTTTGTAGATCAAACATTTAAAAAAAGACACAAAGTGAGCAAAATGTAGACTTGTTTCACAGATCCTCAACTTGACCTGGAATCACATAACACTCACTGGGTCCAGTTGAGGGGAAAGGCATCATATCTAATGATATTTCTGCTTCACATTCAAGCTGCAGCATTACAGGCAGGATAAGGTTTCTTTGGTTACGTGAGGTATTAGAGACAACGGAGACTTTGTCAAATGGTAGGTCCAAATCTTCCCCGTGTGAGACCATGGGCAGGCGTTGCGCACAATGCGCAGAGGCATTGATAGTTGCGTTCTGGAACGTAGCGTCGTGGCGGTAAGACATCAACTCGTTACTTAAATGAACAGCTTCTACAGAACTGGAACAGTATCTTTTGCAGCCCAGAATGGTGGAGAATGCTTTTCTGAAATCAGCATTAAAAGCGTATATGACTGGGTTTAACGATGAGTTTGCCCATCCAAACCACACAAACATGTTAAACGTGGTGTTACTTACGCACAGGCGGTCACCAAGATTGTTAATGTCACAAAAAGGTACTATGCAGTTGACCACGAAAAAAGGCAGCCAGCAAAATACAAACACTCCCATAATGATAGAGAGTGTCTTCAAAACTTTCGTTTCTTTTTTAAAGGTTGTTTTTAATGAGTTTGTTTTCTCGGCTGCTTGCTGATTGTTCTGTGCGTGTTCCACGGCTGTCTCCAAGGATGATATTCTCCGGATCTGGGTTTGCGCAATCCGATAAATTCGTGTATAAGTGCCAACCATAATAACGACGGGAATGTAAAAACTTATCAAGGAGGAGGATATGGCATACGTGCTATTCAAGCTTGCGTTGCAGTCCTCTATTTGGTTGATTTGATTAGTGTCGTCCACTCTTTCCATTTCCTCCTCTGACTTGTGCCAATTGAGCTGGACGGGAATGAAGGAGATAAGAATGGAGAGGGTCCATGCCACTCCGATCATAACGAAAGCAAACCTTTGAGTCATTTTACGTTCATATCGAAAAGGGCTCGAAATTGCCCAGTATCGGTCCATACTTATTATACAAAGATTGAGAATAGACGCGGTGGAGCACATGATGTCAAAAGCTATCCAGGTATCACAGAAGCTGCCGAAGATCCAGTAGCCGGCCACGTCAGACATAGCCTTCCACGGCATCACAAGAATGGCCACGAATAGATCCGACACCGCCAAGGAGATTACAAAAAAGTTAGTCACTTTAGATCTAAGGTGTCGAAATTTGATCACAGCGGCGCACACAAGCGTATTCCCAAAAAGCGTGGAGACGATCAGGATGAACAGGACGCACCCGGCGAGAGCACGGACGCTGTGCTTGGAGCTGTCCGTTTCAGCACCTGCGGTTTCGTTGTCAGATTTCTCCATTGACTAATTTCTCCTCTTTTCTGCGCATATCAAATATAGCGTCTTTAGCGTCTTCCACACTTAGCGTTCAGTGCTCCCTTTATTCATTATGCATCCAACTTCGTTTTGGAGACCCAATTTGCGGATTTCCGTACTCACGCACCTTAATAACTACCTATTAACTACTATTAACTACCTTAATAAAACAGGACGTGGGCCAGTTGTAAGAACCTCAGTTATTTTCTTACTCTGGCGCAGTAAAACATTGTCCATTGTCGTGAATAGGTGCACTGCACATAACCCATCCTGCACAATCGCTCCTTTTTTATATAGTGAATGGATCTCACTTAATGGTTGAGTAGCTACTCATGCTTGACGATGGCAATGAAGACCCCTCCTCTTAAAGGCCCAGTGCAAATGATGATAATGTCCTTTTAGTGACATTTCAGGGATGGGGCTTTGGCCTGCCTGGTTACATCAGCAGGCGGTAAATTAATTAATAGACCAATATGAAAGAGAGCTCCAAACCTCTCTGCCAAAAACAGCTAGTTTTCAGTTTTCCCCTCCTCACTCACACCATACTCAGACAGTCCTAGCGAAATTCTTGTAGTGAAATTGCCCGTTGCTAACTAAGAAGATATTTGTTTTTCTTTCTGACCATTTTAATTTAAAACAATCACAGTAAGGTACTTATACTGAAGAAAAATATAAATGCAACATGTAAAGTGTTGATCCCATGCTTCATGAGTTGAAATAAGAAGATCCTAGAAATGTTCCATATGCACAATGATCCTATTTCTCTCAAATTTTGGGCACAAATTTGTTTACATCCCTGTTAGTGAGCATTTCTCCTTTGCCAAGATAATTCATCCACCTGACAGGTGGGCATATCAAGAAGCTGATTAAACAGCATGATCATTACACAAGTGCACCTTGTGCTGGGGACAATAATAGGCCACTCTAAAATAGGCCGTTTTGCCACACAACACAATGCCACAGAGAAATTCAGAAATCAGACATAAGAGAAACATCTATAGATCATAGAAAATCTAAAGAAAATCTTTAATCAATCAGTTAGCTATTGTATGAACTTGGAAATAATCTGCACTTGTCACTACTCCTACCGAGGGTGGCTCCCCTTCCCGTTCGGGTGGTGCTCGGCGGTCGTCGTCACCGGCCTACTAGCTGCCACTGATTTTTTCCTCCCCCTCCTTGTCTGTTTATTGGTTACACCCGTGGTTAATTTGGTTATTAGTTGGGCTTTATTTGCCAGCCGGCCCGCCTGCTCTTTGTGCGGGATTGTTCTATGTGTACTTGTCGTGCACGCATGTATGTCACTGCTGTTTCGTGTACGTGAGCTGTTTTTTGGATACAGTTTAGTTCCCCTGTGGTTTGGGGTATTTGTGTTGAGTGGCGTCTGCTTTTTCACCTGGTCGGTGTATTAAAGACGTGCCTAATCTGAACTCTCTGTCTCCTGCGTCTGACTCCTTCCTCCACTACACCCCGGACATTACAGCACTGTCAGTAGCCTAGAACATTAAAGAAAAGGATTAGGGTGTACTATCTTAAGCTAGGTTAAAGTACCAGTTTGACAACAACAAACAGCGGCAGAGGTCATATTCGAGTTGTCCTCCAGGCCAAGGATACAGGAGACGAGGCCTAGGAATATTAAGGCTGAGTACAGTCCTGACAGACTCAACCCCACAAGAGGTTCCTGGAGGACAAGGCAAAAAAAAACTAAGAGAGAAGGAAGAAAGCAAAGGGAGAAAGCTGTGATACTGAAGAAAGCTGTGGCGCCACTGAAAAAGTTTGCTTCAGGTTCCAAAACCACAACAAACACCCTAAAAGAAGGGGATGCAGAATGATTGTTCTGTAACAAGCTCTTCTGTGTTACCTGTGGGAACTGGATACAGTGTGAGCAGTGTCAGAGGTGGGCTCATGAGCTATGCTCAAATTGACCTGGGGTGGGATTCATTTGCAACCTCTGTGTCAATGACAAAATCTGGGAAAAGGCCATTGTGTTAAATTCTTGTTATGAAATGTGTGTGTGTGTGTGTGTGTGTTTAATCGGTATTTAATCAGTTATATTCCAATGAATTTGTTCAAAATATTTGTAAATATTGCAAACTGGTGGTGATTAGCAGAGTGAGTTAAGGTGTGGTGAATTGGAAGTAGAGGGCATGTCTAGAGGGTGAATAGGGAATAGGTGAGTTGGTCCCGTTTTGGTGACTAGTGACGGGGCAATAAATCATTAATATCAATTAGGGTTGAAATCAGGTTGTATGCGGTGTTAAAACTACCACAATTAAAAAAACACATGTAAACTGAAATGTGTCTTCCGCATTTAACCCAATCCCTCTGAATCAGAGGTGCGGTGGGGCTGCCTTAATAATCGAAATCCACATCTTCGGCACCCAGTGGGTTAATTGCCTTGCTCAGGGGCAGAACAATAGGTTTTTACCTTGTCAGCTCGGGTATTTGATCCATCAACCTTCCGGTTACTGGTCCAACCACTAGGCTACCTGCCGCCCCATATACATCACTGGTTAGGGGACAACCTGCAGAAGACAGTCAGCCACATTTTTGAAATTTGCATTTTGATACAGGAAACCATGTGTTTGATGTATTTGATACCATTCCACCCATTCCGCTCCAGCCATTACCACGAGCCCGTCCTCCCCAATTAAGGTGCCACCAACCTCCTGTTTTTGAAGTGTTGCGTTTTGATTCAAGTGGGTTGCCAGCTCAGTAAGTGTAAGGCCATTTTTTGTTTGTTGAAGGTAAAATCAGCCGTTTTTATGTCAATATCAAATAATTTCTTGTTAACAATTAAGTACCTTGCTGTGATTGTTTTAAATTAAAATGGTCAAAAAGACACAAAAATTGCTTCTTAGCAAAGAGCAATTAATCAAGCAAGAATTTTGCTAGGACTGTCTGAGAGTGATCTGAAAACCAGCTATTATTGGCAGAGATTTGGAACTTTCTTTCTTATCTATGAATTAATTTACTGCCGCGAACATCTAGCAACCCAAAGGTTGTGAGTTCGAATCTCATCTGGGACAACTTTAGCATTTTTAGCAACTTTTCAACTACTTACTCCTTTTTATCTATTTTGCAACTACTTAGCCTGTTAGCTAACCCTTCCCCTAACCCTAACTATTTTAGCTAACCCTTCCCCTAATCCTAATCCTAACCTTAACCCTTTACTCTAAATCCTAAAATTAACCCTAACCTTAACCCCTAACCCTAACACCTTGCCTAGCTAATGTTAGCGAGCTAGCTAACGTTAGCCACAAAGCTAGAATTTGTAACATATCATACATTTTGCAAATTCATAACATATTGTACATTTTGCTCATTCTTAACATATAATACCAATTGTAATTCGTAACATATCATACAAAATGGGTGATGGACATCCAGTAATGAATACAAACCATACAAAACGCAACATATCATATTAAATGCGGTGTCTCGGATTTATTGTACATACAGAATAATACGAAATGCTCTGAGACCAGGCTGCCAAAACAGGCTGAAATTAAAAGTGGTCTTTTCAAACAGTTCTTACACTAAAAGGTCATTATCATAATTTTCACAATTTCACAGTATTATTCCAATTTATTCCAGTATTATAGACAACACACGGGCGAATCACGTTTAAAAAAATATATATTTTATTTTTGCATTTTCCAATTAAGAACATTCAAAACAAAAGTGAAAAGATATTAGACAACGATAGGACAAAGTGACAGTAACAGACGAGCGTAACAAAAAATACAAAATAATTATAATTATATATACAAACATACAATAAGAAAAAAAAAAAATGAGACATTGGATCACCTGCCGTAGGCTACATATTATACATTACGTGTGAAACATTATGTGAGGATTATATATAGATTCAATCAATGAGATGTGGGGGGAGATTCTCCATATAGTCAATAAAAGGTTGCCAAATTCTGTAATATGTCTTTAACTTATTCCTCAAGCAGTAAGTGATTTTCTCCAAAGGGAAACAACTATTAACTTCCGATAGCCACATTGCAACTGGCAGGGAGGAATCCCATTTCCATTTCAAGGCAATACATTTCTTGGCAATCGCTAGCAATATTTCTGTTAGCTTTATAGTATGGCTTTGCCTAAGATTGGTGTTAGTAAAGTTACCCAGTAGACAGACCTCCGGGTCTAAAGGGAATGCAACCCCGTGAATTGAGGATATGGTATCGCATACCCCCTGCCAGAAACCGTGTAGTTTTGATCACTGCCAAGTGGAATGGAGGCATGTACTTTCATCTGAGCCACATCTAAAACATAGGGAGGAGATATCTGGGTTGAACTTGTGCAGTCTAGATGGGGTGATATAGAGCTGATGGAGGAAATTAAACTGTATCAGTCTGTATCTGGAGTTCAATGTGGATGTAACACCATCCCTGCATAGGTCACTCCATAGATCCTCATCAAGATCAATACCCAGATCTTTTTCCCATCTAAGTCGGGGTTTATCTAGCCCAGGCAGTGTTAGTCCTGACATAAGAGCATCGTATACACGGGAAATGGTCTTGAACAATGGTTGGTCTGCGTGGCAGAGTTGTTCAATAGGTGACATCTTAGGTAGGTTCCATTGTCCCTTGAGAGTCACCCTAATAAAGTTTCGTAGTTGTAGGTAGCTAAAGAAGTCCCTGTTAGGCAAGTGGTATTTCTGTTTCATCTGATCAAAAGACATAAGAACTCCCTCCTCATAACAATGTTCCAGAAGAGTGATCCCCTTATCAGACCATGGTCTAAAGTTACTATTCTGGAAAAACATAGGGATCCATCTATTGTTCCATAAGGGGGTTTTAGGGGAAAGGAATCCCTCTCGTCCGAACAGCTCATGCAGTTTGCACCATGCCAGGACAGAATGTATGATTAAAGTGTTGTCTGTGATGATTTTTATAGATTTTCTGTCCCATTTGTAAAACAATTCTGCCCCAGTGTCATCATTTACCTCAAGCTTTTCAATGTTCAACCATGAGGGAGAGGGACCATTGTAAAACCTCTGAGCCAGAAACCTAGACTGTGCAGCCCAGTAGTACATTCTAAAATTGGGGAGGTTTAAGCCCCCTTGACTGTAATCAAGGGTCAGTTTATCCAGGCCAACCCTAGGGGTTTTGCCGTGCCAGATAAACCGTCTGGTCAGCTTGTCGAGAGAGGAAAAAAATGCTGCTGGAACAGGGATAGGGAGAGATTCAAACAGATATAGAAAGCTGGGCAGGACATTCATTTTAATTACATTGATTCTACCCAGTAGAGAGAGAGGTAAATCCATCCATTTACAAAGGTCAACCTCCACCTTTTGCAACAAACTGGCCAGATTGAGTTTATAGAGTTTGTTCAGATTACCATCCACCATTATCCCCAAATATGTGAAGCCCATAGGCGACCATCTAAAAGGAAACTTGTGCTTGATGGTATGATGGTCAAAGACAGACAACAGTAAGATTTCGCTTTTATCAAAATTGACCTTATATCCAGAAAAAGAACTATAACACTGTAGTAGGATCTGCAAGTGAGAGAGGGAGTGTTCTGGGTTTGTTAGAAATAAGATAAGGTTGTCCGCAAAGAGTGATAATTTATGGGTATGGGGGCCCACCTCAAAGCCATGTATGTCAGGGCACGTTCTAATAGCCTCAGCCAAAGGTTCGATGGCGAGGGCAAAGAGGTGGGGGCTAATTGGGCAACCTTGTCTGTTCCCCCTATAAAGAGGGAAAGAGGAGGAAGTCATCCCATTGGTAGCAATCCTAGCTTTAGGAGATTTGTAGAGTGATTTGATCAAATTTACAAACACGGTACCTAAACCGAACTTTTCCAAGACGCGAAAGAGGTATGGCCATTCAACCCTATCAAAGGCCTTTTCAGCATCGAGGGAGACTGCGACACTAGGTATTTTGTTTTTGTTAGCAAGGTGAATTATATCAAAGAACCTTCTGAGATTATTGGAGGACAATCTATTAATTATGAAGCCAGTCTGATCTGGGTTGACCAACAGGGGAAGACCTGACTCCAGTCTCTTAGATAGCATCTTGGTGACCAGTTTACAATCTGTGTTAAGGAGAGAGATTGGTCTATAGGAGGCGCACTTTAGCGGGTTTTTCCCTTTCTTGTGGATTACTGTAATCACTGCTTGAGAGAAGGACTCTGGAAAGCAGTTGTCTTCTCTGGCTTTTTTAAGTACCTCCATAAGGTAGGGGACCAACATCTCCCTAAATTCTTTATAGAACTCTGGAGGGAAGCCATCCTCCCCAGGAGATTTATTAGAAGGTAAGGATTTAATGGCCTCCAGCAATTCAGGAACTGTGTTCACTCAGGCGCTCGCGGTCTTCCCCTGACAGGCATGGGAGGTTGAGAGAGGAGAGAAAGGAGTCGATCTCTGATAGATCATCGCTTGATTGGGAAGTGTAGAGGTCTTCATAGTATTTCTTAAAAGTATTATTAATTTCAGTAGGGTCGAAAGATATCTCATTAGTAAGAGTTTCTATGGCATTAATTATCATCTTACTTTCCTCTGCTTTCAGTTGCCATGCCAATACTTTGTGAGCTTTCTCTCCAAGCTCGTAATAACGCTGTTTTGATTTAGTGATGGCCCTCTCAGCTTGAAATGTGTTCAGAGAGAATCACGTTTTTGACTGCACTGGGGCTTTAATCACTATCTATATGATGTTGAAATCAAATTGAATGTGGGGCAAATATTTGGGGTGTATGCGCTGTTTAAACTAACACTATTCAAATGCCATACGGAATCTGAGAATAATTTTTACATCACTGGTTAAAATAAAATTTGTTGAAGACAGTCATCTAATTTCTAGAATGTAGGACAGAGATTATGGGAGGCTACCAAAATGGGGCAACAAATCAGTTGCTTTGTTATTTTACTTTAACGAATCATGACCCTGAATGTGTAATTACACTCAATTTTATGTGGTGAAAATGCAAACTTGTGTCTTGTATGTAGTAACACGCTTTCTCCACCACAGGAAATTAACGTAATATAAAATAATTCAACATGTCAAAGTAATAATTTTAAAAAATTATGGTATTAAATGTAGCACACACACATTTTTTTTACAGCAATAACATATATTTCCTCCTACTTTAACCATGGAGAGAGTTTCATAATTATCTTAAGCAAGATTTAACCTGGCGCTCTAGACTAGAGCATCCTTAGTAGTCAGCATAGTTTTAGCTAAAAAAAACGCGATGTGATTTTTACAAGCATGATATTTGGTACAAACATTCCTCAGATGACAAGAAAACATAGGGGTGCTTATTGCAAACTTAACCAGGAAGCAGAAATAAGAAATGGCCACCAATGTAGATGGTAATGAATCCATACCCTGGTTGAAAAGACGTCAGTATGATATATCTTTAGGACGTATTCTTCTGGACGCAAACTGGTTAAAAAATGAATACTGACCAGAATATGACATATTTGTCTGACCACAAAACTACCAGTTGGTTATAATTATGACCTCTATCTGACCAGCTGGTCATAATTGTGAACACTATATTATGTGCTATATTACGTACTGGTCATAGTTAACACCTCATTACATGGTAATGACCACCTGACTACAGTTTACCACTCTAAAAAGTATTACAGGGGATAAAGTTGGATATTGCAAACATGGTTCATTACATTTCTATTTGTTTCCATAGTAACCAATTAAAGTTGATATCTGCAACATATACTTACATTTAAAATAAATCAAGCAATGGCAAAAACAAATCTACATCACAGTTTTTTGCACATCTACATAGAATACATACATACATACATACCTACATACGTAATTGTTTCATAATTCACTCACAGAAATGGCATGCAAAGAAAGACAGGGACACAGAGTATATAAAGGCCCATTGTTTTATTTTATTCGTGATGAATAAGAGTGGTTTGATGGGTCAGATCTGCAGTGAAGAGAATCAACATTACAACTTCATCAATTTGTGATTTTAGAAGGACATTCTGGAAGAAACAGTGTGGACTCAGCTGGCTAAAAGTTTTTCCACCGTACTAGTTGAAAAAGTTTGTGGCAGTTATAGCTTAGGGATGTCTTCGAAAAAAGAGCAACTTGCTCATATATGTACTTTGCATCCTCCTCCACCACGGCAGTCAGAGGCTTGTTTTAGATCTTTAGAACACATTGTTTTAGATCTTTAGAACACATCAACCTCCTGAGTTGTCTGGCTTTTCATGGCACTTAATGTAAGAAAGGAAACAGAGTAGGTGGCCAAGTATTGCGGTAGAGGCCATGCCTTAAGTCCTTGACATGTTTCAGGAACTGTAAAGATGAATCATGATTAACTATAATCTAAGGTCTTCACTAAGTTAAATTTAGCCTAGCAAGTACATTGACTGCAGTGCATTCGGAAAGTATTGACCTTTTCCACACTTTGTTAAGTTACACGGCCAGAGGAACACATCCTGGGGCAGGTTGCGCTGACTTCAGGCAATGTGCGTGGCAGAACGGGCTCCAGTGAGTGGGGATGCCCATCTCGGACACCAGCGTAGCGTCCATAAAACTTTAATCGGCCCCAGAGTCGATGAGTACCCGGAGAGAGTTTGACTGGTTCCCCCACAGCAGAATGGCATGGAAAGGGGTGCGAGTAAGGGGAGAGGAAAAGTTTTCCATATGGCCCACCAGAGTACTCCCCCTACTGGTTAGCCTGGTCTTTTAGTGGACAGGAGGACACAAAATGACCAGTAGTCCCGCAATACAGGCAACTCTTCATGTGAAGCCAGTGTACATGTTCTGCTGGGGACAGCCTAGCTCTGCCTAGTTGCATCGGCTGAGGTGAATCGGCAGACTTTGGAGAGTATCAGGGGAACTCGGATAGCCTCGGGTCCTCTCGGCAACGGCGACATCGGGGACTTCCGGGATGCCTCGGAGGCGAGGTGGAATCCTTGGGCGGGCGAGTGGAATCGGACCTCCTCTCCTTCCTACGTTCCCATAGCCGCCCATCGATCCGGATGGTCAAGGAAATGAGCGAGTCAAGATTTATTTTAATTTGATTTATTTCACCTTTATTTAACCAGGTAGGCCAGTTGAGAACAAGTTCTCATTTACAATTGCGACCTGACCAAAATAAAGCAAACAACAACACAAACAAACACACAAACAACAACAACACATAAACAACTTTATAATCAATAAGACAATAGAAAAAAATAGAAAAATCTATTTACAGTGTGTGCAAATGTAGAAGAGTAGGGAGATAGGCAATAAATAGGCCATAGAGGCGAAAATAATTACAATTTAGCATAAACACTGGAGTGATAGACGTGCAGTTGATGTGCAAGTAGAGATACTGTGGTGCAAAAGAGCAAGAGGGTAAGTAATAATATGGGGATGAGGTAGTTGGGTGTGCTATTTACAGATTGGCTGTGTACAGGTACAGTGATCGGTAAGCTGCTCTGACAGCTGATGCTTAAAGTTAGAGTGGGAGATATAAGACTGCAGCTTCAGTAATTTGTGCAATTCGTTCCAGTCATTGGCAGCAGAGAACTGGAAGGAAAGGCGGCCAAAGGAAGTGTTGGCTTTTGGAATAACCAGTGAAATATACCTGCTGGTGCGCATGCTTTGGGTGGGTGTTGCTATGGTGACCAGTAAGCTGAGATAAGGCAGGGCTTTACCTAGAAAAGACTTATAGAATAACTGGAGCCAGTGGGTGTGGCGATGAATATGTAGTGAGGGCCAGCCAAGGAGAGCATACAGGTCGCAGTGGTGGGTAGTATATGGGGCTTTGGTGACAAAACTAATGGCTTTGTAATAGACTACATCCAGTTTGCTGAGTAGAGTGTTGGGGGCTATTTTGTAAATGACATCGCCGAAGTCAAGGATTGGTAGGATGGTCAGTTTTACGAGGGAATGTTTGGCAGCATGAGTGAAGGAGACTTTGTTGCGAAATAGAAAGCCGATTCTTGATTTAATTTTGGATTGGAGATGCTTAATGTGAGTCTGGAAGGAGAGATTACAGTCCAACCAGACACCTAGCTATTTGTAGTTGTCCACATATTCTAGGTCAGAACCGTCCAGAGTAGTGATGCTAGGACGGGTGGAAGGGTGCGGGCAGCAATCGGTTGAAGAGCATGCACTTAGTTTTACTAGCATTTAAAAGCAGCTTGAGGTCACTGAAGGAGTGTTGTATGGCGTTGAAGCTCATTTGGAGGTTTGTTAGCACAGTGTCCAAAGAAGGGCCAGATGTATACAGAATGGTGTCGTCTGCGTATAGGGGGATCAGAGAATCACCAGCAGCAAGATCAGCAACATCATTGATATATACAGAGAAAAGAGTCGGCCCGAGAATTGAACACTGTGGCACCCCCATAGAGACTGCCAGAGGTACTGACAACAGGCCCTCCAATTTGACAAACTGAACTCTTTCTGAGAAGTAGTTGGTTAACCAGGAGAGGCAGTCATTTGAGAAGCCAAGTGATCGCTGAGATCCTGGTTGAAAACAGCAGAGGTGTATTTAGAGGGCAAGTTGATCAGGATGATATCTAAGAGGGTGCCCATGTTTACGGATTTCGGATTGTACCTGGTAGGGTCCTTGATAATTTGTGTGAAACTGAGGGCATCTACCTTAGATTGTAGGACGGCCGGGGTGTTAAGCATGTCCCATTTTAGGTCACCTCACAGTACGAACTCTGAAGATAGATGGGGGGGGTTTGTCCTTACTTCCGGCGCCGACAGAGATGGCCGCCTCGCTTCGCGTTCCTAGGAAACTATGCAGTTTTTTGTTTTTTTTACGTGTTATTTCTTACATTAGTACCCCAGGTCATCTTAGGTTTCATTACATACAGTCGAGAAGAACTACTGAATCTAAGAGCAGCGTCAACTCACCATCAGTACGACCAAGAATATGACTTTCGCGAAGCGGATCCTGTGTTCTGCCTTTCACCCAGGACAACGGAATGGATCCCAGCCGGCGACCCAAAAAAACGACTTCGTAAAAGAGGGAAACGTAGCGGTCTTCTGGTCAGACTCCGGAGACGGGCTCATCGTGCACCACTCCCCAGTATACTTCTCGCCAATGTCCAGTCTCTTGACAACAAGGTTGATGAAATCCGAGCAAGGGTAGCTTTCCAGAGGGACATCAGTGACTGTAACGTTCTTTGCTTCACGGAAACATGGCTCACTGGAGAGACGCTATCTGAGTCGGTGCAGCCAGCTGGTTTCTCCACGCATCGCGCCGACAGAAACAAACATCTTTCTGGTAAGAAGAGGAGCGGGGGCGTATGCCTTATGGCTACGAGACGTGGTGTGGTCACAAAAGCATACAGGAACTCAAGTCCTTCTGTTCACCCGATTTAGAATTCCTCACAATCAAATGTCGACCGCATTATCAACCAAGGGAATTCTCTTCGACGATGGCTCTGAACGAACTTTATTCGACTCTTATGCAAACTGGAATCCATACATCCTGAGGCTGCATTCATTGTATCTGGGGATTTTAACAAGGTTAATCTGAAAACAAGACTCCCTAAATTGTATCAGCATATCGATTGCGCAACCAGGGCTGGCAAAACCTTGGATCACTGCTATTCTAACTTCTGCGACGCATATAAGGCCCTGCCCTGCCCTCCTTTCGGAAAAGCTGACCACGACTCCATTTTGTTGATCCCTGCCTACAGACAGAAACTAAAACAAGAAGCTCCCACGCTGAGGTCTGTTCAACGCTGGTCCGACCAATCTGATTCCACACTCCAAGACTGCTTCCATCACGTGGACTGGGATATGTTTCGTATTGCGTCAGACAACAACATTGACGAATACGCTGATTCGGTGTGCGAGTTCATTAGAACGTGCGTTGAAGATGTTGTTCCCATAGCAACGATTAAAACATTCCCAAACTAGAACCCGTGGATTGATGGCAGCATTCGCGTGAAACTGAAAGCGCGAACCACTGCTTTTAATCAGGGCAAGGTGACCGGAAACATGATCGAATACAAACAGTGTAGCTATTCCCTCCGCAAGGCAATCAAACAAGCTAAGCGTCAGTATAGAGACAAAGTAGAATCTCAATTCAACGGCTCAGACACAAGAGGTATGTGGCAGGGTCTACAGTCAATCACGGATTACAAAAAGAAAACCAGCCCCGTCACGGACCCGGATGTCTTGCTCCCAGGCAGACTAAATAACTTTTTTGCCCGCTTTGAGGACAATACAGTGCCACTGACACGGCCTGCAACCAAAACATGCGGCCTCTCCTTCACTGCAGCCAAGGTGAGTAAAACATTTAAACGTGTTAACCCTCGCAAGGCTGCAGGCCCAGACGGCATCCCCAGCCGCGCCCTCAGAGCATGCGCAGACCAGCTGGCTGGTGTGTTTACGGACATATTCAATCAATCCCTATCCCAGTCTGCTGTTCCCACATGCTTCAAGAGGGCCACCATTGTTCCTGTTCCCAAGAAAGCTAAGGTAACTGAGCTAAACGACTACCGCCCCGTAGCACTCACTTCCGTCATCATGAAGTGCTTTGAGAGACTAGTCAAGGATCATATCACCTCCACCCTACCTGACACCCTAGACCCACTCCAATTTGCTTACCGCCCAAATAGGTCCACAGACGATGCAATCTCAACCACACTGCACACTGCCCTAACCCACCTGGACAAGAGGATGTGAGAATGTGAGAATGCTATGTGAGAATGCTGTTCATCGACTACAGCTCGGCATTTAACACCATAGTACCCTCCAAGCTCGTCATCAAGCTCGAGACCCTGGGTCTCGACCCCGCCCTGTGCAACTGGGTACTGGACTTCCTGACGGGCCGCCCCCAGGTGGTGAGGGTAGGCAACAACATCTCCACCCCGCTGATCCTCAACACTGGGGCCCCACAAGGGTGCATTCTGAGCCCTCTCCTGTACTCCCTGTTCACCCATGACTGCGTGGCCACGCACGCCTCCAACTCAATCATCAAGTTTGCGGACGACACAACAGTGGTAGGCTTGATTACCAACAACGACGAGACGGCCTACAGGGAGGAGGTGAGGGCCCTCGAAGTGTGGTGTCAGGAAAATAACCTCACACTCAACGTCAACAAAACTAAGGAGATGATTGTGGACTTCAGGAAACAGCAGAGGGAACACCCCCCTATCCACATCGATGGAACAGTAGTGGAGAGGGTAGCAAGTTTTAAGTTCCTCGGCATACACATCACAGACAAACTGAATTGGTCCACCCACACGGACAGCATTGTGAAGAAGGCGCAGCAGCGCCTCTTCAACCTCAGGAGGCTGAAGAAATTCGGCTTGTCACCAAAAGCACTCACAAACTTCTACAGATGCACAATCGAGAGCATCCTGGCAGGCTGTATCACCGCCTGGTACGGCAACTGCTCCGCCCACAACCGTAAGGCTCTCCAGAGGGTGGTGAGGTCTGCACAACGCATCACCGGGGGCAAACTACCTGCCCTCCAGGACACCTACACCACCCGATGTTACAGGAAGGCCATAAAGATCATCAAGGACAACAACCACCCGAGCCACTGCCTGTTCACCCCGCTATCATCTAGAAGGCGAGGTCAGTACAGGTGCATCAAAGCTGGGACCGAGAGACTGAAAAACAGCTTCTATCTCAAGGCCATCAGACTGTTAAACCACTAACATTGAGTGGCTGCTGCCAACACACTGACTCAACTCCAGCCACTTTAATAATGGGAATTGATGGGAAATGATGTAAAATATATCACTAGCCACTTTAAACAATGCTACCTAATATTATGTTTACATACCCTACATTATTCATCTAATATGTATACGTATATACTGTACTCTATATCATCTACTGCATCTTTATGTAATACATGTATCACTAGCCACTTTAACTATGCCACTTTGTTTACATACTCATCTCATATGTATATACTGTACTCGATACCATCTACTGTATCTTGCCTATGCCGCTCTGTACCATCACTCATTCATATATCTTTATGTACATATTCTTTATCCCCTTACACTTGTGTGTAAAAGACAGTAGTTTTGGAATTGTTAGTTAGATTACTTGTTGGTTATTACTGCATTGTCGGAACTAGTAGCACAAGCATTTCGCTACACTCGCATTAACATCTGCTAACCATGTGTATGTGACAAATAAAATTTGATTTGATTTGATTTGAACCTCCTCCCATACTCCGTGCAGGAATGTGTCGAACAGCGATTCCGGGTTCCAGGCACTCTCAGCTGCCAACGTGTGGAAATCCATCGCATAGTTACCTCCGCATGTTGGTCAGCTGCCAACGTGTGGAAATCCAAAAGCAGTTACTCCACAATACTAACCTAAATGAAAAGAAGGAAGCCTGTACAGAATAAAAATATTCCAAAACATGCATCCTGTTTGCAATAAGTCACTAAAGAAAAGCTGCAAAAAATGGGGCAAACAAAGGAACTTTATGTCTTGAATACAAAGTGTTATGTTTGAAGCAAATCCAACACAGCACATCACTGAGTACCACTCTTCATATTTCCAAGCATCAGGTGGCTGCATCATGTTATGGGTATGTTAGTCATCGTCAAAGTCTAGGGAGTTTTTTTTGTTGATAAATAGAAACGTAATTAGAACTAAGCACAGGCAAAATCCTAGAGGAAAACCTGGTTCAGTCTGCTTTCTAACATGCACTGGGAGACAAATTCTCCTTTAAGCAGGTTAATATCCTGAAACACAAGGCCAAATATACACTGGAGTTGCTTACCAAGACAACATTGAATCTTCCTGAGTGGCCTAGTTACAGTTTTGACTTAACTTATCGCTGTCTAGCGATAATATTGTGGTTACTCTACAAATCATTCCTACTGAATATGTGGTGTACTTAACTGCAATATAGTATTGTTACTATTCATGGGAGCATTGTTATTAGGGACATTGGTGTTGACCGTGACCTTTACCCTCCAGAGTCGTTGCATTATTAACATGACACTACCGCATGTTGAGTTGGGCATATCACTCTCCTGTTTTCTCCCGTTTGTATATGGCTGTACACCGTTTGTATGTAAAGTAAATGAACATTGAAACGCTTGTGGATATTCCTTGTAAAGTTAGCACACTAGCGATGCTCAACAACCAACTTGACAGAGCTTAAAGAATTATGTGCAAATATTGTACAATTCAGGTGTGCAAAGCTCTTAGAGATTTACCCAGAAAGACTCACAGCTGTAATTCATGCTAAAGGTGATTCTAACATGTATTGACTCAGGGGTGTGAATACTTATGTAATGAGATATTTCATTTTCAAAACATTTTCAAAAATGTCTAAAAACATGTTTTCACTTTGTCATTATGGGGTATTGTGTGTAGATGAGTGAGAAAAACAGTATATTTAATACATTTTTAATTCAGGCTCTAACACAACAAAATGTGGAATAAGTCAAGGGATATGAATACTTTCTGAAGGCACTGTAAATCCCAAAGAGCATCTCTACCAAATTTGGCACCAGTAGCAGCGCGTGGGTAAAATCACTGTGGAAGCCAAGCCAGACAAAAAGCCATATTACAACCTGTGTTGTGATAATTGCTTTGTTCGCTCTATAACCTGCTAGTGCTTATGCCTTGCCACTGTGATATGTAGGCCTAAGGCCGAGATAATAAGAAGACACAGTGGCAGAATAAATTCAACCACTCCTTTGTTTCATCACAAAACTGGAGAGCAACATCTGTCCCGTGAAGTCTACAAAGCATATTGCATGTAACAAACAGTTACATGACCTACAGCCATGGTCAAGAAAGTTATTGTTTCCAACATTTTTGGACTACTTAACAACTATTGATTTAGAACCACGGAGAGTGACCGCATGTCACAAAGAAAACAGGAGCTGCCTCCACTATTCTAGTACCATTTCAACTTCAATACTTCAACATCATCAAATCACTTCTGCTTAGTCTAATACATTGACAACTTAGAGATATCAGAAACCATTTAGACCAATCAACGTAGGCTAAATATGATGTGGCCTGCCATGGTTCTGATTTATATGTGTGTGTGTGTATGTATATGTGTGTGTGTGTGTGTGTGTGTGTGTGTGTGTGTATATGTATATGTGTGTGTGTGTGTGTGTGTATGTGTATGTTGGCGCGTGCAAGTAGAAATAACATGTTGAATCACCTTACTTGTAGAGAAATGCCAATGCCTTCCTCTCTTTCACCATCTACGAGTCTGTCATACAGTACACGGTTTTACTTTTTTGTTGTCCTAGGCTACATGGCTAAAATGCTTGCTCGCTAGCCTAACTTCCTTTCATGGGCAACATTAGCTAGTTAACATTAGCCTTCTACATCTAGTTACATACTGAACTTCCATCCTCTCAGGCCAGGGGCACAATGTATGAGTTTATGGTTGGATCAGAATTGCCATTATAATCATTGGCCAGTAGGGAGAATTAAGTTAAACCACAAGTCCAAATCCCTATCTCCATCCATGGCTAATTTTAGCTAGCTAGCTACCCACTGGAGGACAACAACACAAGTAGATGCAACAATTCAAGTTTTTTCTGTCAATTACCTATTTCTCTTGATGTGATGTGATTGCAGTGAAGCCAAATCCAAACTGGCTCCCCTTTACACTTTTTTGGGGGTGCTCCAGCCCCATTCACAGTTGAGCTCACTCAGTTTCGCTCAAGTCTGATTAGCAATTATTTTATGTTTTTTTTTTAATCAAGGGAGGCCATAGGCTCGCTGTCTTCCCTTGCATTCAATACTAGGGGCGGCAACAATGCCATACTCTTTTTTGGCCATATAGCATCAGATAGATGGCATACACATAAAGAGACAGAGGGACGCTGTTTTGCTCACTCCGATGCTTTCTCCGGTGAGATTCAGCCTCTTGGAAAATTATGAAACACAGAGATGAAATATACATTATTTTTATTCTAGGTCCTATGAGCACATGCCACGGTAAATTAACGTGTGAATCCGCCACGTCACGTTTTTGATGCTAAGGCCCAGGACTATAGGGTCTGTCCTCTGTGCAGCAGGGTGAACGTTTGATGTCCCTAGGCATAGCCTCTTATTTAGATGCCTCTAAGCATCTACAGGTAAATAAGACGAATCAGTGCCCACTGCCCAAGTGGTTTATTTCATTGGCGCTGTCCATGGTGCTGAAACTAAACTGGGCTCTACAGGTGGTCTGTGTATATGAAGTGAACCAAATTAAACTGTAGCCTATTGAGTGATCAACTCTTTCCAGGTCTTAGCATACCTCCATTGTTGTGTGTTCCGTTACAAAAGACGGGATACTTGTGCTGAACCAACGAAGCCTGAATACTTGCGCGTTGTGCTTTAAAAAAACTAGTCTCGGATAAACCAGGCGTGTTATAGCTCCGTATGGACAGCAGATGTCCCCTCATCCCATATTTTCCGTCTGCGTGGCTGGTGATTTGCTCTCCCCTTCTACGTCATTGGAATCTCAAAATGGCTCCTGCTCACCGCCCAAATGGGGGCGGCTGCCGGTTTTTCTAATAACAAAAATTATACACGACCAGGCGACTGATATTCCCCCTTTTCCTGCCGCCGTCGCTCGGAATAGCAACCGTATTTTGATTATGCGTCATTCTGTAAGGAGGGATACTCTCTGAGATCATGATAGGCATAATAGCTAGACAAGGAAAAACGGGGAAAGAGCAAGCAAAGCTGAACCAGCCACCACAGCGTTTTTGTTATGGAGCAGTGGTGTAAGGATTGTGAATGACATGGAAAAGGCATATAATGTCTCTTCTCCACCGGCTTTCTGTGTTGGTGCGAACGAAAAGGGGACCAGCAGCACATATGTCACCCAGCCGCTGTCTCACGGTACCGCCGAAGCGGCAGCTCGTATCTCTAAACATGTCAGCAGGGACGCAACGGGTTGCAGTGACAGCAGGGAGTCGGGTGAAGCAGGAGAGGATATTAGCCGTTCCACGGTTTTAGTTACTGACAGTCCATCCGGTGGCACTGTAAGCAATTGTGTTATTCCTGAGCCAGGTTGTGACTCTGCTACAAACGGGTTTACTGTGTCAACTATGGTAGGCGCCAAGGCAGGGAACTCCTCTGCAGTCGCTGCAGTGAATCGAGAGGAAATGGACGGGAATGCTCTCCAGAGGATTTCACTGGCAGAGAAGAACAAGGAATCCTCTGCAGAAGAAGTAGATGCCTGTCATCCACCATTGAACTTTGTGACAGCAGCTGAGACTGTAGAGTCATTGACACACTCCTGCAATGGACAGCTTGAACTGAGCTGCACAGCTGCCTCCCGGACTGTTCCAGAGGGGCTCTCGAATTGGAACACAGACAGTGTTATTCAGAGCACCCTCAGCAGTGATGCTGTTATTAGGCCACCGATTAACTGGAGTATGACCCCTGACAAGGAGGCCAAAATGGCAAATGGTGGATTATTTATAGGACACAGCAGCGCCAAGTTACACACAGAGACAGTTGTAACAATTATTTTGGATGGAGCTGCAACATGTCTCTCTAACACACAGTGTGAAAAACCCTCCTCAATTGCAATGAGTGCAAGGGAGGGACATCACGAATCCTGCAATATCAGAGTGGAACCTGACGGAGCCGGGGCCCAGCCTAGGACACAAGCTAACGTAGCAGGAGATCTATCTGGTGGTGCTACATCCAATCTCACTTCTCAGGGTTTACCATCAAGCCCAGCACCAACGAAAGACCCCTGTAGGGTCAGTGCTAAACCAGACACCATTCAGGGAGAGGAACCTTCAGCATCTGGTCACCTAGGAGATGATCTTTCTTCCAGACCCCATCCTCAGGTGCTCAGGACCAGGACTGTGCCCAACAGTGTGAGCTATGACTCCACCATTCTCAGTCCAGGGGATGAGGATGGGGAGACCTTCGCGGAGCTGGGGACCCAGGGCCACAGTGACCGCCGATTCATGGACGTCAGTCTGAGCTCCAGGAACACCTTTGAGTCCAGCAGACGTCAGTCTGCCCCAGGGGATATACCAGAGGGCCTGAGTGTAGTCTCGGCAGACCCCTCAGAACTGGCTTTACAGTCCAAAAGACCCGGCATTGCTGAGTATTTTGGCAGGTAAATGAGTTGTTGTATTTGTTGGCTGAGATTATTTGCATGGTGACAAGTGCATTTTCTGCAAGGAACGACAGGTACAAACTTTGTCACCGTGTGCTTACTTCGCTTTACATCAAGGTTTGCCTTTTATACTCCGTATAGCCATATTATTGATGCAATTTAAACCCTTTAAAAACAGCAGTCACTGCCATTAATCTTCCTCGCCTTGCAAAACTGTGTATTGGTATTGTAACGGCACACCAGGACATAACAAACAAAGCCAGCGATTAGAACTAGGCCTCTGTCTCATTCAACATTTAGAGCAGGCAGAGACCTGGTGGAAATGGAGCTAGCTGCAGTGAATACTGTAGTAACGGTGTTCCCACATACGGACATCCCCTAGGTTGTTACACTTTACAGTAGGTGCTAATTAATTAGAAACACTTCATTATTAGTTCATAGATAGTTTATACATCTCTAATAAATACTTAGACCATGATTGGTAGCAATATTGTGACATCAGCTGATGTAAGAAGGGCTTTATAAATACATTTGATTGATATAATATAATAAATAACAGTTTATGAGCTACTTATAACTCCTTTGTGAACCTTCATGTGAAGTGTTAACCCCTAGGTTTATGGTCCCGCATAGGATCAGGTGAAATTGATACAATTGATTAAACAAGAGTGGCTGCATATCACTCCTTCAGTGGCAACTAAACTGACCATATCAGTATAACTTTTGTCCGATCTAGGAAGTGATTCAGAAAGACATTTAATAACCCTGATTTCTCAGTACGTCGACTCATCAAAACCGTTTAGCTGACAGGGGGAATAAATTAAGTGTGTCATCATTAAAAATTGCCCACTCATGGTCCTGGCTTTTCTGTCTGGTCAGGAGTTTATTTCCCAAGAAGCAGAGAGAGCCGAAGGGTCCGTCTCAGAATGTTCCTGGTTGGAAGCTGTTTGGGAAGGTTCCCGCTAGAGAGAGCGCTCCCAAGGACTCCAGGACCATACAGCAGGTTGGTGTCCCAGGCCCATATTCATGAATAAAGCATGTCAGATTAGGAGTGCTGATCTAGGATCAGCTGTGTCTTTTAGATCATAATGAAAAGGATTTCATTGACATAGAGGCCCTGGGCCCGTATACATAAAGCATATGAGAGTTAGAGTGCTGATCTAGGATCAGGTCATCCCTGTCCATATAATCTTATTCATTATTATTTGAAAGACAAAACTGATCCTAGATGCACACTCCTACTCTGAGAAGCTTTTTGAACGTTGGCCCCGATGTCACTGGTACAGTAGTTATTCACAGACCTATTAACTGACCTAACTTCCTGTAAAGTATTGTGTATGAGAGAGAAAGCTATCTGACCCCGCCTGGAGGGAATCCAGCAAGTGCGTCATCTAGGAATGTACTAGTAAAGTCGAGGTGGATGCCATGAGCTCAATATTTAGCCTAGATAATTTTTTCCCACGTGCTAGTCAGGACTTAACCCTAATGAATAGGGATTATGTCAGCCATACGTACCTAACCTCAATTTGTTAACATAGCTTAATGCTTTAAAGAAAGTAAAGGACTACAACTGTTTAATCTCCAAGTCATTTACACCCCTTCTGTTCAACTCCTTCACCTATGATACATTGCATTTGCAGCCCTTTTGTTTTGTATCACACGATTCACTAGTTGCCACTTGAAACAGACACAGTAAAATTGCAGCCTTGTGCAACACGCAATGACACAGCATAACAATCATTCCCTACGCCCTATTCTGACAACTCACCTATACTTGTCTGACCAGGTAGCATACTGATAGCATCTCATGCTCACAGCTCGAGTAGATTCTTTAATGTCAGATATCATTTCTTATGAGAATCCTATAATAGAGTGCCTGGTAATAATGGCATCAGAGCTTATATATAGTGGTGTGACAAAGGCTTTAGTCGGCCTGTACTTGGCCTACTCCTTCCCAACACTGACGAGAGAGTAGGGTTCAGGTCATCCAGGTTGGAGCCTGGCTCTGTCCCTGGGGCTGGCTGGCTGCCTGAGTAAAGAGTAGGTCTTATTCAAGGTGTATGCCTCTTGCCTGGTATGTTGAGCCTCGATTGAGCTTGAATTATGCCCATCTCCTGCCCTCAGCCCCTGGCTATGTCCTTCCTTCCTCTCTCTCCCTCTTCTCCTCACTCCCTGTCTCCCTCCCCTACTCTGCCATGCAGGTACAGGTCCGTCTCCACAGTCATTGGAGGCACTAATGCATGATTTCATGCCTGGATGGAAACAGACACTGAAGCCAGTTAAATGTTTCCCTTCACTGGATTAGTAGTGCACTCAACTCTAGTACATACAGCTGCAGACGAGATGAGAGATGAGCGTTTATAAGCCTCACTGTCCTACTGAGATTATGACTAAAAGAGAGTGACCTCATCTAGAGTGAGCTACACAGGTTAGAGTAGGGATCTAGGTGTCAGAGGGTCCATCTGTAATGTGTTCCAGAAATGTGCCGTATAGAAGCTCAGGTGATGGGTTGATCCTTCATGCAGTTATTCTACCTGCAGGGGTAGGGATTGAATTGCATCTCCAACAGGCCCTTTCAATAAAGTTGCCTATCTTCCTTTCCAGTGCCAAAGGGCAAAGTTGCTTATGTGGATTGGATGTGTACTGAAAGGTCACACTTTATTTGGATAGTCCGAATAGTCCATCAGTAGATGCTCTACAGGTGGTCATACGATCAACAAACTATCTGCTAAGGTTAAGGTTAAGGTTAGAGTTAGGTTTAGAATAAGGGTTAAGCTTAGGGCTAGGATAAGGGTTAAGGTTTGGGATAGGGTTAATAGATAGTTAGTTGAAATGTTACTGATAGTCTGTAGAGCATCTACAGATGGACTATCCAAATAAAGTGGTTACCCTGAATTACTTGACCTTCTTCTTTTTTTTGATAGACACTTTGATAGACACTTTTGAACTGAGTTTAAACGTTGTTCTTCTTTCATCAGGAGAGTACTCCAGATGGTCTCACGTCTGTGTCCACACCAAATCTCTTAAGCGCAGGGGTATGGACTTTCTCGAGTTTCCTTTTCAGTCATCTTCTCAATCTCCTATCTGCATGGGGCTGCTAAGCAACCATTTCCATTGACCATACAACTCATGTCCATGCCCACCCTAGTACTAACAGAGTAAGGGGAAATGCATGCTGGGGGAAAAATAATCATAATTTAATGCAGTATCAAAGTAATCTTCGACAATCACAAGGTCTCTGAGACTCTTGCCATAGCTCCAGCAGCTCATAGACTCTGTGGCTCAAAATGTTGAAATCCAGAGTGTTGTGATCCATTTTCCCTGATTTGCCTGTATTCCTTATTATGGACAGCGAACGTTCAGGAAGCTACACAGACACAATGGAAACTAGATTAGAGCTCCTAGTTAAATTGTGTTTGAGGGCATTTAAAAAAATATATATAAATGGTTAAATGAGTGAAAAATAGATGTCATTGTTGCAATTGTTTGACTAGGCAACATATTCTAACATCCGAAATTGACATGTTGAGTTGTTTTGCCATATTCAGTTATTTAATAATACGTTCATTTCCATAATGTGGGCAGTTTGTGTTACTACCTTACACAAGCTTGCATTTTCACCTCAAGCAACGAAGTGAAATTACACATTTTAACCTCAGATTGGTGAACTTAATATAAGCATTTATAGTCATCAAGATGACACTAAATCGATTGATTTAAATAAATGAATATCTTTGGTTTGGTACCATTGATTTTATCATATGCGCTTGTCTGTCGCATGTCTAACAATGCTGACCAGACTGCATGTGCGCAAGTTGATTTTGTCCACTTACACCAGACGCGATCAGGACACGCAGGTTGAAATATCAAAACAAACTCTGAACCAATTATATTAATTTGGGGACAGGTCAAAAAGCATTTAAGATTTATGGCAATTTAGCTAGCTAGCTTGCTGTTGCTAAATAAACATTGGGTTGTTATTTTACCTGAAATGCACAAGGTCCTCTACTTTGACAATTAAATCCACAGATAAAACGGTCAACTGAGTTTGTTTCTAGTAATCTCTCCTCCTTCAGGCTTCTTCTTCTTTGGACTTTATATGGCGGTTGGCAACCAACTTTAAGGTGCATTACCACAACTGACTGAACTGGAGTGTGGACCTCAGTTCATCTTTTTATCACCCACGATGGTATATGCTCCTAAAAACCAATGAGGAGATGGCACGTAGGTATATCCTCCTAAAAACCAATGAGGAGATGGGAGAGGCAGGACTTGCAGCACGTTGTGTTTTACAAATAGAACCATGTTCTATTTTTAGCGCCTGGCTACGTAGACGTGCGCGATAATTGAATAACATATGTGTACATTTATTTTGCGACGCTCGCGCATGCGACTCGAGCGCTGTGGTCAGCATGTAAGAACGTGGTTGTCCTTTTCGAACTCAAATGGCAATGGGAAAATCAGGGCGCACTCTTTCTAAAAGCCTCTGGCCACAAACAAATACACAGATTTGACAGTCAAGCTGTCACTCAAATGAGAACCAACCCATCACTATGTAGAACTACCTGTGGAGCAATTATTTGTTGAAATGATCCATTGTTGTTTACTTTTTCGTATTGGTCATCTACCGTAAACTTTGTCCCACAGGGCGTTGAGTTGATAAATGGCCACTACAGGTTCTTATCTATTGACTGGTAGTATACCCAAGGTCGTTGTCGTTTGTCTTTCAGAAGAGCGAAAAATGGTAGCGGCAGACAATTGTCCCAGTACCATTGATTTACATACAATATCCATGTAAGTGATTCCTCTGTGCACGCTATTGATTACAGTAGAACAAGCTTATCAATTTTTGTCTGGGGTGACTGCTTGACAAATGTTGATGCATGAGCAGTTTTTAAGTTGCTAATTTAGCAAAATACAAGGAATCTGAACACACGCGTGACAAGTGTGTAGGGAGTCATTTTTATGTCTTGGTCTTCAACATGCAGTATCACAACTTATTTCAGCATATTGATTATGAATTTGGACATTTAAAACCAGTGTTTTTACACGGCTATAAATCAGAATGACATGACAGGAAGCAGCTACTGTACCATTTTCAACTTGTGTCTTAAGAATGTAGATGTTACTTTTAACATTATTTTTCAACAATCTTCTACTTAATTAGGTAAATACTACTGCATGAGTCCAAAAATGTGCTATGATTGATTGATTTTGATGATATTAGTGAAATCGGGAAAATTACCAAGAATTGCTAAGATTTTTTGTTTACCTTACATTGATATATTTGACTTGACATTTATTAATAAACACAGTTGATTACATGATGATTGTATATACACTTCGACATTACAAGTGGTCCCAGAGATCTATATGCTTTTCTGGTATACACTTTGTGATTATATATGAAAGTGTGCCTCTAGAAAAGCATTGGTGTTGGTTAAACACAGTTCAACTCTGACCTTTTCTAAGTACTATAGGACAGCAGCAATCAAATGGTGAAAAAGCAGTGCCTATTTCTCCACTTTTACTATGGTGGCTGTTATTCTTCACTGGTTTTGGTAAATCTCACTCTCCTGAGACGGCACTCCCCTCCCCCATCCTTACCAGCCTTTTCTTCTGATAGCCCCCTTTGTAACTACTACCCATAAATGTCTTGATGGGGCCACAACACAAGACAATGTAGCCATTGACATCCATACAGTAGCTGTTTCATGCATCGTGAAAGGTCAAAGGTGAGCCTGGTTTTGTGTAGTGGAGCTGAGGGATGTATGGTGATACATCTAGTCACTTGGTCTATTAGATAGTCAATGCACCAACTTGCACGAAACAAACGCATTGGATATCATGGGCATTTATTGACCCTTAGACATGACTCACGATGTACAGTTGAAGTCGGAAGTTTACATACACCTTAGCCAAATACATTTAAACTCAGTTTTTCACAACTCCTGACAATTAATCCTAACTGACCAAAGACCTAGTCTTAGTACGTTAATTTCTAGGAGACCGAACGCGTCTCCTTCCTGAGCGGTATAATTTCTGCGTCATCCCATGGTGTTTATACTTGCTTGCTATTGTTTGTACAGATGAACGTGGTACGTTCAGTCGTTTGGAAATTGCTCCCAAGGATGAACCAGACTTGTGGAGGTCTGCAAATTCTTTCTGAGGTCTTGGCTGATTTCTTTTGATTTTCCCATGATGTCAAGCAAAGAGGCACTGAGTTTGAAGGTAGGCCTTGAAATACATCCACAAGTTCACCTCAACTTGACTCAAATGATGTCAATTAGCCTATCAGAAGCTTCTAAAGCCATGACATCATTTTCTGGAATTTTCCAAGCTGTTTAAAGGCACAGTCAACCTAGTGTATGTAAACTTCTGACCCACTGGAATTGTGATACTGTGAATTCTATGTGAAATAATCTGTAAACAATTGTTGGAAAAATGACTTGTGTCATGCACAAAGTAGATGTCCTAACCGACTTGTCAAAACTGTAGTTTGTTAACAAGAAATGTGTGGAGTGGTTGAAAAACGAGTTTTAATGATTCCAACCTAAGTGTATGTAAACTTCTGACTTCAACTGTAACACCCTAAGGATGCTTTCTCTCTCTCGACCTCTCTCCAGATCGCTCTCCACAGTCATCAACAACCATCACACACTCCACAGTCCCTCCATTTTCTCCCCCTCCAACCATCACACACTATTTAGTCCCCTCATTCTCTCTCTCTAATTCCTCTCTCTCTCTCCCTCCCCAGACACATAGGCTGCTGCCTGCATGGGCCTTGTGATTTCCACAAGCCTGTCAGCTGATTCTGTCACCCCTCACGGCTAAAGCCACTATCTTTCCTCCCTTTCAAATGTAAACCCAAGAGGCTAGTTGACCTGTATTTGGGCTGTGTTTTCTAGTACCTATAGGGATTCAGGTTTTTGATGTATCTGCAGGAGTTTGAGGCCAGGGTGGGCAAGGCTGGGCCTGGGGGAACGTCAGCTGGGACGTCCCCTACTCAGCCTCAACAGGGCCGGAGGAAGAACCTGGAGTTTGAGCCACTGTCCACCACAGCTCTTATACTGGAGGACAGGCCTGCGTAAGTCCACACTATCTCTCCCTCTGACTCTCTCTCCACTTTATTTCTGTCACATCTTTCCATTTCTTTGTCTGTTCCTCTGTTCTTGTTTATTATGCCCTCCAGTCCTTGCAGAGGGAAAAGGCCAAATGTGAAAGGTTAGACCTACAGTGGCTTGCGAAAGTTTTCACCCCCCTTGGCATTTTTCCTATTTTGTTACCTTACAACCTGGAATTAAAATAGGATTTTTAGGGGGTTTGTATCATTTGTTTTACACAACATGCCTACCACTTTGAAGATGCAAAATATTTTTTTATTGTGAAACAAACAAGAAATAAGACAAAAAAACTGAAAACTTGGGCGTGCATAACTATTCACCCCCCAAAAGTCAATACTTTGTAGAGCCACCTTTTGCAGCAATTACAGCTGCAAGTCTCTTTGGGTATGTCTCTATAAGCTTGGCACATCTAGCCACTGGGATTTTTGCCCTTCAAGGAAAAACTTCTCCAGCTCCTTCAAGTTGGATGAGTTCCGAAGATATACAGCAATCTTTAAGTCATACCACAGATTCTCAATTGGATTGAGGTCTGGGCTTTGACTAGGCCATTCCAAGACATGTAAATGTTTCCCCTTAAACCACTTGAGTGTTGCTTCAGCAGTATGCTTAGGGTCATTGTCCTGCTGGAAGGTGAACCTCCATCCCAGTCTCAAATCTCTGGAAGACCGAAACAGGTTTTCCTCAAGAATTGTCCTGTATTTAGCGCCAACCATCATTCCTTCAATTCTGACTAGTTCCCAGTCCCTGCCGGTGAAAAACATCCCCACAGCCACCACCATGCTTCACTGTGGGGATGGTATTCTCGGGGTGATGACAGGTGTTGGGTTTGCGCCAGACATAGCGTTTTCCTTGATGGCCAAAAAGCTAAATTTAGTTGCATCTGACCATAGTACCTTCTTCCATATGTCTGGGGAGTCTCCCACATGCCTTGTGGCGAACACCAAACATGTTTGCTTATTTTTTCTGGGCTACTCTTCCGTAAAGCCCTGCTCTGTGGAGTGTACGGCATAAAGTGGTCCTATGGACAGATACTCTGTGGAGCTTGCAGCTCCTTCAGGGTTATCTTTGTTCTCTTTGTTGCCTCTCTGATTAATACCCTACTTGCCTGGTCCATGAGTTTTGGTGTGCGTCCCTCTCTTGGCAGGTTTGTTGTGGTGCCATATTCTTTCAAATTTTTAATAATGGATTTAATGGTGGTCCGAGGCATGTACTTCTCCACAACTTTGTCCCTGACCTGTTTGGTGAGCTTCTTGGTTTTCATAGTGCTGCTTGCTTGGTGGTGCCCCTTGCTTAGTGGTGTTGCAGACTCTGGGGCCTTTCAGAACAGAACAGGTATGTATACTGAAATGGTGTGACAGATCATGTGACACTTAGTTTGCACACAGGTGGACTTTATTTAACTAATTATGTGACTTCTGAAGGTAATTGGTTGCTCCAGATCTTATTTAGGGGCTTCATGGCAAAGGGGGTGAATACATATGCACGCACCACTTTTCCGCTTTTAATTTTGTTTATAATTTTTTGAAACAAGTTATTTTTTTTCATTTCACTTCACCAATTTGGACTATTTTGTGTATGTCCATTACATGAAATCCAAATAAAAATCCATATAAATTACAGGTTGTAATGCAACAAAATAGGAAAAATGCCAAGGGGGTGAATACTTTTGCAAGGCACTTTTGCAAGGCACTGGATCTACATTACACACAATACATTATTTTCAACTAGGCTCAGGCCAGGGTGTGGTGTCTATTAAGAACACAGTGAGAAGCACACAGCGTCCAAAAACAAGTGGTGTTGAGTTTCTCTGTCTGTGAGACTCCTTGGTCACCTCAGCTGCTCTCTCTGATCCAAGACCTCAGGACCTCATTAAGAATAGATATATGAAATCTGAGTGTGTTGCCTGAACCATAACAAACACACTGTCTGCAAGGCAAAGTCAGTCTTTCTGTTTGTAGGTGTTAATCTCTCTTTAATCCTCAATGTGTTGAACTTGACTAAAAGTAACCATTTTGTGTCCTCGGTTATGTGATATGCACTGATTACGGTGAAATTGACACTGACAGACACTGATACCGTGTCTCCTCTGCTCTCTCGGCAGGAACCTTCCTGCCAAGTCTGTGGAGGAGGCCCAGCGTCACCGCCAGGAGTATGACGAGATGGTGGCCGAGGCCAAGAAGAGAGGTACAGTTTAATGCATTTCTCTCTCACCCCTTCCATTTCACTGTCTTTTCAGGGCTGTGCAATGGAGGTCAGCCACATTTGACCTGTCCACTGTATAGACCTCCAGATGTTACTTCGCTCATTCTGTCAGTTGAAGCCGTTGCTAAAGCCAGAACTTGAACATACTTTTGCCACTTTACATCATGATAACAATTGTAAAGCAGAAGGAAAATAAAATAGATATATTTTTTAACGCATTTATAAGCATCTGTTAACATTTCTAAGCATTTCTAATGGCGTATTCATTAAAAGTTATTATGAAGTGTAACCAAAGGATTTGTGCCCCCCTCCCCACAGAATTGAAGGAGGCCCAGAGGAAGAGGAAAGAGATGAAGGAGAGGTTTAAGCAGGAGGAAAGCATCGCCAACGCCATGGTGGTCTGGAACAACGACATCCTGCCCAACTGGGAAAACACGTGAGTTAGCTAGCTAGTCACTTCCTGCTAAACAACTCTCCACTGGCATGGGGAAGCGATGGAGAGTATCCAGTCAGTACAGTACAGTGGCGGTCAGTGCCGTTTAATATGAGGGATGATGATACATTTTTTATGAGCATGGCCTTGTTTCTATTACAGCATATTGGATGACTGTCATTCATATTCCATTCACCCAGCTCAATGTAACATCGATAGGTTTCGGCTACTACATGATACTCTAATTTTCCCTTTACCCATCATGATGTTGCTACAACCTAGCCTATGAATGAAAGTTTACAACGTAGGTGCACAGATAGAGAATTTTGAGTAATCAAGATGACAGACAGTGACACATTCAATACCTCCTTGCAAATTATTGCCTGCATTTATCTGATCTAGGGTGTAATCATTAGTCCAAATAGTTGCAAATGAGAGTTTCTATTGGATAAATTCAGTTATTGTTATCCCCGTTTCATTCCGTTAGCTTCCGCTGAAGAAACATTTTTCAACCGAATCGGCAAAATGAATACACCTCTGATCACATGCAAACACAGTTCACTTTCATAGCAGCCACATAAAAACAGCATGATCACTTTGCTCGTTGTATATATAATTCCTTCTCCCAACTATCTACGCGCTCTCCTCCTCTCACATTTCCCCTTCGCTTGTGGACTTCAGTGCACAACACATCAGCTGTCTGTGACCAGGCAAAAAAAACTTTCCAAGCCGAACCTTCAAATCATGACCATTGACCGCTAACCGCTACACACAGCCTACATTGTTGTCACATCATAGTCATGCAGTACAGTGTACAGTCAGAAAGCAGTTTAGCAGTTACACTGGTGTGCCCCGGTGGCAATAACTTAATAAAAGCTTACCTTGACTTGGAAGAGTTCCAGTGTTGGATAGCCATAGCCAGCTGGCTAACTTAGCATCCCTCTCTGTTTGAGCCAAGTGTTTGATTAGGCTAAACTAGCTAGCTAGCTGCATTCATGAGCTAAGTGAAAGTTTTTTAAAGAATACTACCAAATCTCTCTCTCTCTCTTGCTTCTCCTTAATTTTGGAAGAAATTAATTTGTTAACAGTTGAACTATTGTCTTTGTCTCTCTTTGAGTCAACTACTCACCACATTGTATGCACTGCAGTGCTAGCTAGCTGTAGCTTATGCTTTCAGTACTAGATTCATTCTCTGATCCTTTGATTGGGTGGACAACATGTCAGTTCATGCTGCAAGCCCTGATAGGTTGGAGGGCGTCCTCTGGAAGTTGTCATAATTACTGTGTAAGTCTATGGAAGGGGGTGAAAATCATGAGCATCCTAGGTTTTGTATTGAAGTTAATGTACCCCGAGGAGGACAGAAGCTAACTGTCCTGTGGCTTCACCATGGCGTTACCCTACAGAGTGCTGGTGATGTTACTGTAGACCTTCATTGCAAAACAGTGTTTTAATCAATGATTTGGTTTTAGCTATGAGGAGGATGGTCCTTCACCCTCTGAGGAGCCTCCTATGGTACAGTATTCAGTCAGTAACTCAGTCAGTTTTTCTGCCAGTCAGCCATTTAATTATCCAGCCAGACAGCCAATCAGTCAGTGAACCAGTCGACTCAATCAGCCAGTCAGTAACTTGGTCAGTAAACCAGTCGGTCAGTAGGCTTGTAGGCATAGGTCAGGGCTCCCATGTGCAGCAGACCCATGCCAGTCTGTTTGTGTCCCCCTGTAGGCGTAACACTCGACGGGTGCGAGAGCTCTGGTGGCAGGGCTTGCCCCCCAACGTCAGAGGAAAGGTCTGGAGCCTGGCCATAGGCAACGAGCTCAACATCACCCCAGGTATGTAATGGTGTTTCAATAGTCATAACTCCTAGAACGCCCAGCATAATTCAGTATTCCCAATGGCAGAATAGGATCAGATTTGCATTCAGAAAAATACATACAAAGTCAAGTTAGGTGTCAATACACATAAAGTACATTGGAATGTATTAACATGGCCAACGTTGTACATTTAAAGATGTAGTGCGCGGGTATTGTTTGTTTTCTAACAAAACAAGCACTTTCCCCACTTTCAGCTGGAGTATATGTACCAGCCTGTTGTGTTGTGAGTGGAAGGAATTTCTGGATTGCCTCCATGTTTCACTGCCAGAAAGGGCCTTTGTGGTTTACAGAAAAATGCCAAGTAGACGTCCTGACTCATTGAGAGAGTAATCTTCTTTCCTTTTCTACAGAGCTGTATGAAATATTCCTCTCCAGAGCAAAGGAGAGATGGAGGAGTTTCAGTGAGACGGGTTCAGAAACAGAGGCTGACGGTTGGTCTGAGGCGGGGGTGGGGTAGGGGGGGGGAGAAGCCCTCAGGGGACAAGACTGTGAATCTCAGCCTCAAACACACACACATCCATTCTCCTCTCTTCCTGTTTGAGACAAAGCTATTTCCTCTCGTTGCTTTTACATCTGAGGTCCTTGACACATTGTGGAACTAAAACTTAGCAGTGCTGCCGCCACATTGGCGTCACATTACTGCACAAATCCCCCTCACTCAGCAGCCATTTGCAGGCTTGGTGCAAAGGCTTTCTGTTGTTTTTCCTCTAGTGATCTGTAAAGCGCCTGTTTCTACCATCATGTCAGACTGTCTGCCCATTGGTCCAGTACTGAGAGTCAATAGTGACACATTCAAAGCACTAACATCTGTAGCGCATTAGAAAGACTGTGTTTTTGCCAAAGAGAGCCTTAGGAGATGGATCCAACAGGATTTAATAGAGCTGAACAGAGAGATTTGCAGCCTGTCTCCTCTTGGCATCGTTTTAGGTTACAAAATATTGGCACTGCATCAGTGTCTCTGTATCGGTCATTGATTGCTGAGTTACTCGGCCAATCATGCACAAACAATGATACAGAGAGGTCAGTTTATTGTAGCAAACTGAAATGGTTCTGTTTTATCCTTTCTCTTATGATGTTTTTAACATAATTTGTTCGTGTTTCGATCCGAGATGGGGCATCGCTGGCAGACAGAGAGTCAAGTCTGGACCTGATCAAGCTGGACATATCCCGCACATTCCCTCCTCTTTTTATCTTCCAGAAGGTACAGTAAATCTCTTACCCCGTGTGAGTGAGTGAGTGAGTGAGTGAGTGAGTGAGTGAGTGAGTGAGTGAGTGAGTGTGTGTGTGCTCCATGGCATTTCTCATCCTCTGATTGTCTTCAACCACAGGGTGGGCCATATCATGATCTCCTCCACAGTGTGCTGGGGGCCTACACCTGTTACAGACCTGACGTGGGATATGTGAGTAACACGTCAAAACAGCACTCTTTGTCCTTATTTTCTCCCATACTACGGGGGTTGTAAAGTGAAATGGCGGCTCTGTTCTCGTTCAGGTCCAGGGCATGTCCTTCATAGCTGCAGTGTTAATCCTCAACCTGGAGGAAGCTGATGCCTTCATCGCATTCGCTAACCTGCTCAACAAACCCTGTCAGCTGGCCTTTTTCAGAGTGGACCATGATCTGGTGAGGCCCACTTCCACAGGGGCCACTGTGGAAAATTGTCCTCTCTCTAAAACGACTTTAAGAGGACTGAGTTAGTCGTCACTGAATCTCTCGCTACCGTTCTTCTTCTCTAGATGCTGAAATACTTTGCTGCATTCGAGGTGTTCTTTGAAGAGAACCTCCCAAGACTATTTAACCACTTCCAGAGCTCCAACCTCACCCCAGATCTCTATCTCATAGACTGGTAAGTACCTATGGGATCTCTGTGAACATTTGAAAGTATGTAGCAGCTCTCTTTAGTGTGGCCTTCAACTTTTAGCTCCAGTCATGCTATCAGCTCAGTATTCACAGTTATAAGAGCACAGCTACTGTAAACTCTAGATTAAATAATCTGCATTCACCATTCTGCTAACTGCCACTTTTGTGCATGTGTGTGTGTGTGTGTGTGTGTGTGTGTGTGTGTGGTGAACTTGCTTGCGTTCGTTCGTTTGTGAATGCATGCTTCTGTGTCTGTGTACAGGATCTTCACTCTGTACAGTAAGTCGTTGCCATTGGACGTGGCGTGTCGCGTGTGGGACGTATTCTGTCGTGATGGCGAGGAGTTCCTGTTCCGGACGGGTCTGGGGATTCTGCGTCTGTATGAGGACGTGCTCCTACAGTTGGATTTCATCCGCAGCGCCCAGTTTCTGACACGCCTCCCTGAGGATATAGGCTCAGATAGGCTGTTCGCCTGCATTGCGGCCGCACCCATGCTCAATGGAAACAGAAAATGGTCCCAGGTCAGTTCCTCTAAACAGAAGAAGACATGAATGTGAGAAAATGGATACGTTTGCACGGAGTGACAATAAACATACAAGAATGTTATTATGTGGTTGGGTTGAAGCCATTTCTGTAGCCTAATTGAGTGAACTGGGTCATGCTCCCAGAATTCCTCAAAAATAGCCTGTAGTTATGTCCAGTCGCTGGTCTGTCCATCCGTCACATGTGCCACTTGTGTGGCCAGGAGCAGTTTAGAAATTACACATAACTCAGCCACTGCTATATGGAAGACATCTTTATCATAGATTCGCACTTGTTGGGTCCAACAATTCATATACTACACCACCTACAGGTGAATGAATGTACATTGAGTACACAAAACATTAGGAACACCTTCCCTTTTGCCCCACAGAACAGCCTCAATTCATCGGGGCATGGACTCTACAAGGTGTCGAAAGCATTCCACAGGAATGCTAGCCCATGTTCACTCCAATGCTTCCCACAGTTGTGTCAAGTTGGCTGAATGTCATTTGGGTGGTGGACCACTCTCGACACACACAGGAAACTGTTGAGCGTGGAAAACCCCAGTAGCGTTGCAGTTCTTGACACAAACTAGTGCACCTGGTATCTACTAGCATACTTTGTTCAGAGGCACTTAAATATTTTGGCTTGCCCATTCACCCTCTGAATGGCACACATACACAATCCGTGTCTCAATTGTCTCGAGGCTTAAAAATCATGATTTAACCTGTCTCCTCCCCTTCATTTACACCGACTGGAGTGGATTGAACAAGTGACATCAATAAGGGATCAGTCTACTGTATATATCATCGATAAGAGCAGATGTTCTTAATGTTTTGTACACTCGGTGTATGTCAGTTACAGAAATAAATTGGAAAGAACCTGTATGATAGTCTGCTTTTTTTTGTGGAAATGTAGGCTACACAGCATCACTTACAGGTGTTTATTTATTGTGTTTGCCTAAAAAGAATGACTGGTTGCAGTTTTATGCTAAGATTTGCTCTCTCCTCTCCAGGTATTTCACGCGTTGATAAAGGACAACAAGGACATGGACAGGAATTGCAACCCAGCACAAAAGAGTTTATGATTCAGCAGTGGAACATTTGAATGATCATGTTCCTCTCTTTAATTGAGAGGCTTTGATCACCTTAGATTGATCATGGTAAATGGACCTCAAAGAATTTCATACTTGAAGATGGAGGCCTTGAACACCATTGGCAATTTGATTGAATTTAGAGTAATTATGGTAGTATATACAGTACCAGTCAAAAGACAGACCTACTCATTCAAGGGTTTTTCTTTTTCACTATTATTTTAGAATAATAGTGAAGACATCAAAACTATGACATAACATATATAGAATCATGTAGTAACCAAAAAAGTGTTAAACAAGTCCAAATAGATTTTAGATTCAAAGTAGCCACGCTTTGTCTTGACGACAGCTTTGCACACTCTTGGCATTCTCTCAACCAGCTTCACCTGGAATGCTTTTCCAACAGTTTTGAAGGGGTTCCTACACATGCTGAGCACTTGTTGGCTGCTTTTCCTTCACTCTGCGGTCCAACTTATTCCAAACCATCTCAATTGGGTTGAGGTCGGGGGATTGTGGAGGCCAGGTCATCTGATGCAGCAGTCCATCACTCTCCTTCTTGGTCAAATAGCCCTTACACAGCCTGGAGGTGTGTTGTGTCATTGTCCTGTTGAAAAACAAATGATAGTAACACTAAGCGCAAACCAGACGGTATGGCGTATCGCTGCAGAATTCTGTGGTAGCCATGCTGGTTAAGTGTGCCATGAATTCTAAATAAATCACTGACAGTGTCACCATCAAAGCACCATCACACCTCCATGCTTCACGGCCGGAACTACACATGGAGATCATCCATTCATCGACTCTGCGTCTCACAAAAACACGACGGATGGGACCAAAAATCTCAAATGTGGACTCATTAGACCAAAGGACAGATTTCCACTGGTCTAATGTCCACTGCTTGTGTTTCTTGGCCCAACCATGTCTCTTCTTCTTATTGGTGTTGTTTAGTAGTGGTTTCTTTGCAGCAATTCAACCATGAAGGCCTGATTCACACAGTCTCCTCTGAACAGTTGATGTTGAGATGTGTCTGTTACTTGAACTCTGAAGCATTTATTTAGGCTGCAATCTGAGGTGCAGTTATCTCTAATGAACTTATCCTCTGCAGCAGAGGTAACTCTGGGTCTACCTTTCTTGTGGTGGCCCTCGTGAGAGCCAGTTTCATCATAGCGCTTGATGGTTTTTGTGACTGCACTTGAAGAAACTTTCAAAGTTATTGTAATTTTCCAGATTGACTGACCTTCATGTCTTAAAGTAATGATGGATTGTCATTTCTATTTGTTTATTTAAGCTGTTCTTGCCATAATATGGACTTGGTCTTTTACCAAATAAGGCTATCATCTGAAAACCACCCCACCCCTGTCAAAACACAACTGATTGGCTCAAACACATTAAGAAGAAAAGTACATTTGTGGAATTTCTTTCATCAAGGCACACCTGTTAATTGAAATGCATTCCAGGTGACTACCGCATGAAGCTGATTGAGAGAATGCCAAGAGTGTGCAAAGCTGCCATCAAAGGAAAGGGTCTCAAATGTAAAATACATTTGTTTGACACTTTTTTGGTTACTACAAGATTCCATATATGTCATTTCATAGTTTTGATGTCTTCACTATTATTCTAAAATAATAGTAAAAATAAAGAAAAACCCTTGAATGAATAGGTGTCCAAACTTTTGACTGGTACTGTATGATGACATACTGAACCCAATTCATTACATCTATCTAGTCCCATCACAAAAGTCTGGAGTTTCTTAATTGAGTGAGGCCCTTAGTTACACCTGTGGATTTTATCTCACTAACATAAGATATTTAATGAAAATGCACCTCCAAGCATAGATTTACAGTATATGATTTAATGGACCAAGCCAATATAACAACATGGAACAAAATGAAAACAGTGACACAGCCCATGCATTTCTTAAGTCTCTGAAGCTTGACATCGAACAGTTTCTGCTCAACTAAACTAACAGTAATAGGTTTTCATTACAGTAAGCACTTGTTTCCGAAAGACCCATAGAAAGTGCAAAAGAGAACGTGTGGCACATGAAGTTTCTGTTTTGCTTTTGTGTGTGAATGAATCCACAGTGAAGCTCTAATATTGTTGTGAATGAAAGAGCAATGAGACCCTTGTTCAAAGCACCTATTCATGAAACATAATTTACTTTTAAAACATTGTTTGTGATGTTGCTCGCATCTTTTGTTACTTTACATTTGACTTATATGTTGAGATGCAACATATTTTTTAATCAATGCTGTAGTTCATGGTTCTACAGGACATTTTTCATATCTTATATATTGAATATAAAAAAGTTGTATATTGTTTCTTTTGCATTTTTTTCTATGCTCTATTGTACAGTTTTCATGTTAGAACAATTGTAAATATATTTGAAATGAATTTTAAAAAAGTACCTCTGTGATACTGTATCAGACCAGAAGTTATGAATTATGTGAATAAATCAAAGATATGATAATTGCATTTTTGAAATATTGTCTATTTATTCCCAGACAGTCAGTGTTTCCTGACTGCTGGTGTACGCACCCACAACACACCCAAGCAAACAGGTCTTCCCGACCACTAGGTGGCTTTTTTTATATTCGATTTTTTTTTTCATCCGTGAAGAGAACACACTTCTATGATCTTTACTTTGAAAAAAAAAAATACTTCCGGAAAAGGAAAGAAACACACGTGTGGGAACATTTTACAGTTGATAGCTAACTATTATTGTAATACACTTAAGACAACGTATTTGATATCGACTTAAACAAGCGCTCCATCTTTAAAATAAGTATTTTACGATGGCTCCGGTAAGTACATCGTGTTATAGCTAGCTAGATAGTAACGCTGCTAGCTAGCTAATGTCTAGCTATGTACTTACTCATTTTGTCAGCAGAATGGCTGTAATTTACGCTGAGCAGTTTTTCAACTACTGTTACTCACCATTATTTTAGTGGACACTATGTTATCCACATATTTTTGAGAAATTGGGCTTTTGTAAACAGCCTGTCACCATTGCTTCAACTACATAGAAATAACGTTACACGAACTATTAGCTAACTAGTTGTGTCTGCGCTGCTTGCAGGTTTGACAGTGATTTTCACCAGAGAGGAACCCAAGCTATACCTACCTGCCATGTGTTGTTTGCTTATATAAGAATTCACATTGCTTGACATGCATTCATTTCATACCATAGTCAGTCAAGTCTAGCTGTACTAGCTAGTAACTATTCAACCCCAAATCATCACCCAGGTTGTCATTATGAATACAAAGCACTGACGACCTTTTCTCACCAACAGCCAAGGAGTAAGAAGAGGAAGCCAAGCTTTCGCAGGCTACTGAAGACGAGCAATGTGAAGCTTGACAACAAGCTAAAGAATCGTCAGTTCAAGAAAGAGAGCACCGACAAGAAACACCGCAAGGAGCAGAAGAAGCTCCGGGCAGCTATCAAAGATGCTGTCTTGAAGACCCCCCTCCCCCTGGAGCGCTACAAGAAGAGGCCAGGTGTGTGCAGCATGACGACCCACCCATACAGTAGTATAGCTTAACATCTAGGCCCTGACATCTAGCACTCAAGCTGAATGATGCATGTACAGTAATCAGTATAGTTTGGTTTCCAATTCGTGCACTGTTCCACACTATGGCATCAACATAATTACGTAACCTATATAAAGTTATTATCGTCTATTGTTTTGAGTCCTGTTTGGTGGCGTTAATTACATGTCCCTGTCTGGTTTCTGTTACAGAGGATGAAGAGGAGGAGGAGTTTGTGGAGTCCCTGCCAATGGACATGATGGAGGAAGATGACCTGGAGCAGATCAAGGCAATGGCTCAGAAAGCCTCCTTCCTCACCAGAGACCTGTCGTCAAGGTAATTACACAGTCCATACAGTATTTTTGTAGGGCTGGGCTGTATACACATGTAGGGCTGGGCGGTATACCGTATCTTAATATTTCGGTATTGACGGACCGGTTTGGGGTTGTACTTGCCTTCTGTAACGGTATTTTAATGTTTGGTTTGTTAAATGTAATCCGCCAGTCCACCATGTGTAACATCCGTGTTTATAGTTTTACTCTGCTACTTGAGTGAGTCCCCTTTCTCCCACCAAGCTTCATACTGTCAAAAATGTGAAAAATATCATGATACTTAGATGCCGATACAATATGTATTGCGATTCGATATTGTTATTTTATTACGATAGTATGTTCCAAAGAGATTGCTCACCATATGTCTGCTGCAGAGGGACGAGAGATTCATGAGAAAATGAGTTTCAGTCATGGAAATAAGTGCAGAAAACAAATTGGCGCCCTACTTAAAAATAAGATGGAGAACAAGCTATGAAGGAAAACTACTGCCATTTTGGTGCAGGTACAGCCATCCAGCGCAAATATCGTCTCAAATGATATCTGATATGTAACTGTATCCCCCCCCCATCACTTATGTACCATCTTTCTGTCAATCTCATGTACATCCCATCACAAGTAGATCATAATACACATGTTGAAATGTATAGCTATGTCTAACTTCTCTCCTCACTTAACCTTACTTGAATACCTGCAGTGGTCCAGTGCATGCCAAAAAGCGCAAGGGGGAGCAGCAGGGGCCAGAGAGTTATGAGAAGATGCCCAGAAAGATGCAGCTAACAGAGGAAAAGGAGGTCATTCACCTCCTGCCAATCAAAGACAAGATTAGAGGCCTCATCCCTCAGAGCATGGAGAAACCTGGTAGGATGATTAATATGTGTTACCCCTGAACATCTTCACCTGTAAGTTTACATTTCCACCTAAGTCATATTGTTTAAAGGTTTTAGAATTTACAGCTCTATTGATACAATTGCGTTGGATTGCTTTGTCTTGTTTTTAGTTGTAGAAAAAAAGGCTGAGGAGGAGGAAGGAGATGCCCCGACTGGCTTGGAGCAATTTGAAAACGGTACCAGCACCATGAACCCCTTTTTGACTTGAGTCGGTCATCCTCTCTGTGTAGAATGTATTGTTAGACCAAATATTGGTATCCCAGTCCTGATCAGTAGATGAGGTGCTTCTCTCTGATGTTGCTGGTATGTTTCCACAGAGGATGAGGCTGTGCCCGGGCCGGCCCTGACCCCTCAGGAGCAGCTGAAGCTCCGCACACAGAAGTTGACCAACAGGAAACTACGAATCGCTAGTCTGGGATCAGACATCCTCTCAGACCCCACCACCAACGTAAGCCCTGGTTCGAACAACCCTGCATCTCCGTACCGAACAAAAAAAATACATCACTTTCTCTTTGGAAGAATGGGAATAGAGTGCCGTCTGAAACCACGCGGTGCGCCTTGTCGGATCTCTGACGACAGTTCAGTACAGTGCATGTGAAGCACGCCTCTGTTTCATGTTGCGTGCCAGAGCAGTTTTTCCACTGTCGGGAGAAATGGTGATGCATATATGTTAATTGCATGCAATTAAAGGTTGCTTTGCTACCACACCCACAACGGAAGCACAATGATGACCTTGGATTCGCAGGTGGAGACGTTAGAACAGACCCAGGGTCTGTTTCTGTAGCGGCAGAAACACTAAAAGGATCATGGTTTAGTGGAGTTTTTGGTGCTTTTTGAAACCAGCAACTGACAGTAAAAACACAACTTCAACACGTTCAAACCGATGGGCACTACATCAACATACAAATAGTTTTGCAATCTCAGGAGAAACTGGAACACGCCTGCGTTGCACATAATATCGCTATGCTAACATATCTATCGCTATGCTAACTTATCTATCGTGGTTTATTTTAGGGATGAGGAGACTTCGGGCTTCCTTAGTAAAAGAGTTATGAAATCTGAAGACAGATTACGTTAACCGATACACATTAAACTGATCATATTCATGGTTGCAAACATTAACTTCCGCGCTGCACAGGTGTGCGAGACGTCTTTCTTTGCCTTTTTAGTACAATAAACGGTGTGCTTTCTTTAACACAGAAGATGTTGCTGTTATGCCTGAATTTGACCCGATACCAACAAGGAAGTCTGCGGTGTTGAGAGCTGTTGTATGACACCAATTGGTACGTCAGGAAAAGCTCTCGACCGTGCCAACCCGCTCTTTATTTCTATTCAGTTCGACTCGCCATAAGTTTGGCGTGTGAACTGTGCGTTAGACTCCTCGGGCTACTCTTGCTTCCTAGTCCCCATGGCAAAATATTATTATTTTGTCACACATAGACCAATAATCACATAGCAGAGAGAAGCAAACTTAGGAAATGTTTTGTTTCACTGTTCTTGGTATTGATGTTTTCTGTGTAAAGCCAATGTCTGAACTTTCCATCTTTGTTCAGATCAAGAAGCTGAAAGAGCTGCGAGCCATGCTGATGGAGACCGACCCCTATGTGGCTGTGACGGTCAGAAAGCTGGTCATGGTTTCTCTGATGGAGGTCTTCAAGGACATCGTCCCCTCCTACAGAATCAGACCCCTGACAGAGACAGAGAAAGCCTCAAAGGTGAAGAAAGAGACCCAGCAACTGAGGGAGTTTGAGGAGGGCTTGGTGAGCCAGTACAAGTTCTACCTGGAGAACCTGGAGCAAACGGTCAAAGGTAGTCCACTTCTATCTCTATTCGTTGATATTGATGACTTGTTTTGACTGGCTGATGTTTGCTGGGACTGGCTGATGTTAATGCGTTGTGACTAATTCATATAGACAGACGGGTTGGCTGTTTAGCAACATGTGGCAAAACGGACAGGGTTGGCTTAGACCGTCATGTGAACTACATATACAGTTACACAATGAGCACTTGTCGCTCAAATCCATTGTTACAGTTCTTGGTTAGCTAGTTGGTGAATTTGAGCCATATTAGCATGGACATGACATCAGTCAAAACACCTCAAAACAAGACAGGATATCAATAACGAGATGAAATGAGCCACCTACAATTCCCCACACGGCAGCTTCTTGACATTGCTGCGAGCTATCTGACCATTCAGAATCACAACGCACACCTTCCGGGCCACATCAACGCGCGCACATCATCTTCGTGGTGTCAGCCAATTTGTCTATTTGTTATGACTGGTTGACATTGATGACTTGTTGTGACTAGTTGATATTAATGAGTGGCTGCTGTTGGTTGTAACTATTTGCTGTGTGCACCCCCTGCCCCGTAGACTGGAAGCAGAAGAAGAGAAAGAGGAGCGAGGCGGTGTCACTGCAGTCTTATAGGGGCCTGGCTGAGGTGGCCATCCGCTGTATCTGTGAGCTGCTGGTGGCCCTGCCACACTTCAACTTCCACAACAACATCATCGTCACGGTGGTGCCACTGATGAACGACCCTGTCAAGAGGGTGAGTCTGGGAGGCCCCGTATCAAGCCCGTAGTTCTACATCTTGTCACGTGGTGTTCACTACAATATTAGCTTTAGACTTTGTAGCTATAGACTTTACAATGGGAGTGGGCTCTGTAGAGGCGGGTTTCTCTTAATTAAGATTCATTTGGCTATCAATCAAAAGCCGCGGTTTTATCTTAGATATATGAAGGGTCGTGTTTGTCTCTCGTCTGACTGTTAACTGAGTTGACGTTATGTTGTCTGTCCAGGTGTCTGACATGTGCTGTGAAGCAGTCAAGAAGCTACTGAAGCAGGACAAACAGGGCCATGCCTCACTTGGGACAGTCAAAGTTATCTCCGGACTGGTTAAAAGCAGAAACTATGACGTCAGACCAGAGGTACTATTCACCTACTATTCAAGTATTTTAAATTTTTTATTTTTATGACTCTTAAAGAAATACATCTAAAATGTTCCCACTTCTTCACCCCCACAGCTACTCAAGGTTCTCCTCTGCCTGAGGATAAAGGAGGTGGAGGTGAAGAAAGATACAGATGACACAGCTCCCAAAAAGAAGTTCATGAACTATAAAGACAAAAAGAAGAATCTGTCCAGGATGCAAAGGAAGGTCAGTAGCCCACGCACCTGTGTGTAGGGACATCAAACGTTCAGCCTGCTGCACAACCCTATGGGCACTCTAGTCTACAGCACCTGGTTAGTGTTTTTCGCTCAGATTGGTCATCAATTGCACAAAATTGCTGACTTAAAACGATCAATATCTTTGGATTTGGACTAGGCTTGGGCGGTATCCAGATTGTCATACCTTGTGCCATACCGGGATAGTTGGTAATACCGGCACTGAACACAAGGGGCACTGTTTTCAGACAATTAACATAAGTTATAAGAGATCTAGCTGGCAAACATTTAGTTGTGAAATCCATACAGTAATTAGATCACCTGGCGCATGCTGCACAATAGTGAGTGACTCATTGTTGTGTGCTTGTAAATTAAAAAATACCACGTGACTGGCGACTACCGTAAGCATCGTAATATTGTGGCAGGAAGAACACAATCTTCTTTATTTCCTAACGTATTGCACAAGCTGACTGCAGTTTGCCTTGCTTATATTGTGTCTGCCTGTGTACATTTTTTTGGTGTGCCTGTGAGAAGAGTGTAATGGATGTGTCCTGTCATCCTTACAGTGGAAGAAGGCTGAAGAGAAACTAGAGAAAGAGCTGCTAGAGGCTGAGGCATCAGAGAGCAAAGACAAGAAGCTCAAACTGGTGAGTGTTTATTCCCCAAAGTTACAACAGGCCTGAATTGACTTGTTTTTGTGAAAACACTTTCGCGCTTCTCACGACAAAAGGTCTAACCGTCATTCCAATTGTTCTCTCTCTCCTAGCACACAGAGACCTTGAACATAGTGTTCTTGATATACTTCAGAATACTGAAGAAAGCTCAGAAGTCTATCCTGCTTCCCTCTGTTTTAGAAGGTCTAGCAAAGTAAGAGAGACTACCTGTTCCCAGGGACATGAGTCACTTCCTGACAAATGGAAATATTTGTTTATGAAATATGGCGGCTTTCTTTTAAGACAAAATATTTTTCTCCTAAGGTTTGCCCATCTAATCAACCTGGAGTTCTTTGATGACTTGTTGAACGTTCTTCAACATCTTATCCAATCAGGAGTGAGTATACATATTCTACCAATCCTATCAAAATACTATTCACATCATCGTGTATCATTGGCTAATGACCTTTTTTTCTTTGTAGGATCTGACCTATCGGGAAAGCCTTCACTGCATTCAGACAGCTTTCAACATTCTCTCTGGTCAAGGTCGGTGATGGTCTAACCTCACTGAATACTGTTTATATTACATACTGTATGTGCTTAAAGGATAGGTTCACTTTTTTGAACCAAATCCATATTTTGGATGTATATGTCAGGAGATTTCACTTGGTTTTGAGAAATTTAACCCATCATTGATATGTATATACAGTGAATGTATATACTTCATCATGGCGATGTAAATGGCTGATTATGTGTTCTAGACACAGTATGCTTACATCGTATTAGGGTCACGTGACGTTCGGGTGTGTCAGGATTTTTAAAAATTGTTCAAACGTTTGTATCCATTTTAGCGCCAATCTCCGGGAGGGTCAATACGAAAATTAACGTGGTAGGTTAGGAAAAGATTTAGGGTTAGCTAAAATGATCTCAGATGCGACTCAAACATGTCTAGCTACAACCACGCCTGCCGTGAGAACAGTCTTGGTTTCCACTAACGCAATGCTGCGGCAATATGGTGCGTGATGTCAGACACTAAAAATGCTGATTTAGGAGACGGACCACGTAGAACTTAAATGTGTTGTTTCACAGTAATTTATCTCAGTCCCGGATCACAAACGTTGACGTAGTATACTGTTCCTTTTAATTAATTTCCCTCTTTTGCGGATAGGTGATGTCCTCAATATTGACCCACTGAATTTCTACAGCCACCTGTACAAGACGCTGCTCAAACTCAATGCTGGTAAGTCAATCCACCCCAGAGCTTATTCAAACCCATGTCTGGCTCGTTGACACTAGATCCGTTGTGCTCTGAAGGTCCACCTGTACCTGGAGTGACTGTTCATAAGTGTTAAAAGGTCCAATGCAGCTGTTCTGTATCTCAATATCATATCATTTCTGGGTACTATTAAATACCTTACTGTGAATTAAAATGGTCAAAAAGAAACAGAAATAACTTCTTAGCAAAGAGCGATTTCTCAAACAAGAATTTTGCTATGACTGTCTGGGAGTGGTCCGAGTGGGGAACATGTGCAGTTATTAGCAGAGAGCTGTGGAACTTTTTCTTATTGGTCTGTTAATTAATCTTACACTGAAAGGGCAGTATCATTTTCACAGTATTATTCCAACCTCAGTGTGGAAATGTATATATAAAACACCGGAAAATCTAGTTTGTGACTGCACTGGGCCTTTAAATAATGTGGATGCTCTTCCCAGGTGCATCTAATGATGACATCAGCATCGTGCTGCGTTGTCTCGACGTGATGCTGACCAAGCGCAGGAAACAGGTGACCCTGCAGCGTGCCCTGGCCTTCGTCAAGAGACTGAGCACGCTCAGTCTGCACACACTGCCCAACGCTACCGTGGGAATCCTGGCATCCAACAGGACGTTGATGCATGTAAGTGTTTATAGTGTGTGCAGCTACGTGTATTATGGACAGAGATTGTGTGTGTGTGTGTGAGAGAGTCCATGAAGAGTGTGAGACCATATACGTGTGTGATTAATAAGACTGTGCTCCCCCTCTCTCCGCAGACCTTCCCCAAGTGTGATATCCTCCTGGACAATGAGGCTCAGGGTAGTGGGGTGTTCCTTCCTGAGCTGGATGAGCCAGAGTACTGCAACCCTCAGAACACTGCCCTGTGGGAGCTACACACACTCAAGGTAAACACGCAAAAAGCACACGCACACAAAAAAAAAATACATACATACATACACACACACACACAGGTATAGCTGATGGCGTTGTTGTGTTGCAGAGACATTACCACCCAGTGGTCAGGAGGTTTGCCACTCACCTCTGTGCAGGGGCTCCCAGTGAAGGATCTGGAGCGCTAATCGTTCAACTTGCTAGAAGGTAAGAACAAGAGGATCCCCAAATCTCACATTTCATTTATCCTCTATGAAAAGCCAGTTGCTGCTCCTCCAGTTCTTTTACAAATACTCGTACAATCCCAGGGTTTGTTGTATGGTCATGAAAATCCTGGAAAAGTCCAAAGAAATCCAGGCCAGAAAAAGTTTTGGAAATTGAATTATAATTTCTATTCATGTATTTAGACACAGTTTTTATTTTATCAATCAAATAAAAAAAATCGACATATCAGCCAGTATGGGAAGGACACTTTAGTGTGCCTGTGTTCGCGCGCATCAGTTGCATGTGTGCGAGACTAGTTGGCCGGACATTACAGCAGAAGGCCTAGGGTGACACATGTCCCAAATTGTGCCAGAGAGTCCTGCAACCAAACAATCATGTCATGATATAAATATTCCTCTGCATTAACATTTCCCTTCACTGGAACTAAGGGGCCTAGCCTGAACCATGAAAACCAGCCCCAGACCATTATTCCTCCTCCACCAAACTTTACAGTTGGCACTGCATTTGGGCAGGTAGCGTTCTCCTGGCAACTGCCAAACCCAGATTCGAACTTGACTGCCAGATGGTGAAGTGTGATTGATCAATCCAGAGAATGTGTTTCCACTGCTCCAGAGGCCAATGGTGGTGAGCTTTACACCACTCCAGCCAATGCTTGGCATTGCGCATGGTGATCTTAGACTTGTGTGCGGCTTCTCAGCCATGGAACCCCACTTCCTGAAGCTCTCGACAAACAGTTATTGTGCTAACGTTGCTTCCAAAGGCAGTTTGGAACTCCGTACTGAGCGTTGCAACCGAGGCCAGACATGTTTTACACGCTTCAGTACTTGGAGGTCCCGTTCTTTGAGCTTGTGTGGCCTACCACTTCGTGGCTGAGCCATTGTTGCTCCTAGACGTTTCCACTTCACAATAACAGCACTTACAGTTGACCAGGGAAGCTCTAGCAGGGCAGAAATTTGGACAAACAGACTTGTTGGAAAGGTGGCATCCTATGGCGGTGCCACGTTGAAAGTCACTGAGCTCTTAAGGCCATTCTACTGTCAATGTTTGTCTATGGAGATTGCATGGCTGTGTGCTCAATTTTATACAAGTCAGTAACGGGTGTGGCTAAAATGGCCAAATCCACTAATTTGAAGTGGTGTCCACATACCTTTTGGGTAGTTATTTCCCTGTCCCCACCTCTATTTCTAGAGACACGTCCTCTTCCGTCCACAAAGCTGCCTGAGGAAGACTCGAGTAGTCGAAACGTGTTGGAAGTTTAGCATCTTGATGTACAATGCTGACTGCTCCGATATGTATTATTTTGTAAATGTATTGCAATGTACTGACCTTTCTTGAATTACCCGCCATTTTAGGTGTCTACCTTCCCACTGCCCTCATCTCACTCGTGTTTGATCAACAAATTCAAGCACCACTAATTTAGAAAAAGGTTGATTTGTCCCTTTTGTCCCTTCAGAAAGTGCTTTGATTGAAACAAAATCCAGGAAGTCTATATTAGTTTACCATCTGCTCTAATTTGCTCACAAAATATTAATTCAAGAAGATCCAAATGCATAATATTCCCATGAAACTGATTGAGATCAAATGATTGGAATGCAGATGACGTTTCACCAGTAAAAGTGAAATATCATTCAATGAAGTCTTATTTTGAAATGAGGTGTCTCTAAACTTGGTGTTTGAGGTTATAATTTTTATTTATTTAAATTGAGTCAATATGTGTGGGCATAGGCAGACGTTGCAATTGGAGGATGAATTGTATGCACTGGCCAATTCTATAATAACATTCAAGACATCTGTCGGTACAAAGTTTGAGGAATGTCATTTTTATTTGCGTTCCGAAGCCTTAAAAAAATCTACACCATGAGGGGGATTAGAGTTTTTATTTATGTAGGCTACACTGTCCGGCATTTGAGCATTTTTAAATGTGGTCACCCTAGGTAGGCCTATAAAATATGATTGAGAACAGACTAATAACGAGACAGCGAATTCAAAACATATCTTGTACCCTCTAGTTAACGCTTTATTATTTGTTTTCGTCGTGTCCCCAAAAACTCTACCGACACTTGCAAGTAAGGCCACACAACGAATGAGTCACTTCGCCATTGAACCAAACCCCAACCAATACGATCGTTGTATTAGTTGGTTTGGTTCAATCGCTGTGAATCGAACAGTAATTTTAGGAAAAAATATTATGTGTAGCCTTTCTTTCGGATTATGTAGTTTCAAAACTTGTTGATTGGGACATGGCAACTCAAGATACTAGTCACCCTTCAAAGTAAACACTTCAAAGATAGCTAAATATGACTACACTAGAAAAGGTACATTTCCCGAAGAACATTTGTGGGCTTGCTTCAGCTGAATAAAAAGATTTGTAGCCTACCATAGCCATTTGATCTTTGATATATTGAATGAGCAAATTATTTCAAAAGGCATAACGTGTTTGGTTGTAATTTTATACATCAAGGGTGGTCAACCATCCTCCAGTAGAGCCAATGGGTATGCAGGCTTTTATTCCAGTCCCCCGCCAACAAAACCACGTTTTATAAATGATCTGCTCAACCGGACCTCTGTCTCTGATGTGTCTGAGCAGGGCTTAATCAAATCCTGCATCCCCAGTGGAGGACCACAATGGGAATAAGTCCCAGACTGTGTGTTGCCCTCTGATTCTACTCGTGCTTGTTTTTTTAATGGTTGAATTAATACACTTCTATAGTTCCCTAACAGGTATTGTACTTTTGTGCCTTGCACAACGACAGGAGATGGTACATGGGATCAGAGTGCAGCCTCCCAGTGTCGTGCTTACTTTTTTATACATAGAGAGACGCCACCAATTGTTGTCTTGGAAATTTGGTTAAAAGTAATGAAATTCCATCTGTCAAAATGTGTTTGAACCCTGAAGACTTTCTCTACGGTGCGGGCGATATTAACCAAAGATGTGTGCATGTGCAGTATGTAAAAGCACTAGCCTCTGTTGGGTGTAAATGACCTTTAACCCCTCAGGCACCCAGTGGAGCTGTTTGAGGACTACAGAGCTAAAGACATGACCTTCAATCCTCCAGTGGTAGCGCCTTCCACAAAGAAGAAGGTACAGTAGTACACTTCCCTCTCTGTCCATATATATATATATATATATATATATATTCCAGAATGTTATTAGGCCCACTTGACTGAATTGTCTTTGTGCTAATCCTGTCTCTAAACACTTTGCATTTTGTTGCAGGATTATTTCACGATAGGCCTTGCCCTGCTGGATGATAAATTAAAGCAGCAGATTGATCGTGTTCTCTCAGCGGAGGAAGAGGATCCTATGTCGCTGGATTTCTCTGCAGTTCTACCACAGACCAACAGCACATAATACTTCAGACCCCACCGGAAAACACCCCCTTTCCTTTGTGCCCTGTATTTTAGTTCTAAATGGACTGTAAAATAACAACCGTATGCTGGCGACATTGCTTTTTGACTAGAATGGATACAGTTAAGTGTTGAGTTAAACCACCTGCCTTATTGATTACTCATAACCCTGACCTATAGGGCCTTCAGAAAGTAGTCACACCCCTTGACTTTTTCCACATTGTTACAACCTGAATTTAAAATGGATTAATTGAGATTGTCACTGGCCTACACACAATACCCCATAATGTCAGTGGAATTGTGTAGCTTAAATCAAGTATTCAACCCCTTTGTTATGGCAAGCCTAATTATGTTCAGGAGTAAAAATGTGTTTAACTCACAAGTTGCATGGACTCACTCTATATCATTCTTTTTTTTAGTGACAACCTCACAATTATCTGTAAGGTCCCTCAGTTTAGCAGTGAATTTCAGACCAAGGAAGTTCTCCAATGCCTTGTAAAGAAGGGCACGAATTGGTAGATGGGTAAGAATACATATTTAAAAAGCTGACATTTAGTATCCCTTATTTACTCGGATGGTGTATCAATACACACCACAAAGATATAGGTGTCATTCCTAACTCAGTTGCTGGAGAGGAAGGAAACCGCTCAGGGATTTCACCATGAGGCCAATGGTGACTTCAAAACAGGTTAATGGCTGTGAAAGGAGAACTGGATGTGTCGACAACATTGTAGTTATACAAACCCAAACGAGTGAAAAGGAAGTCTATACAGGATAATAGTCCAAAACTTTCATCCTGTTTGCAATAAACTAAAGTACAACTGCAAAGAAATACACTTTTTGTACTGAATACAAAGTGTTATGTTAGGGGCAAATCCAACAACACTTCACTGAGTACCACTCATATTTTCAAACGTGGTGGCTGCAACATGTATGCTCGTCATTGACAAGGGAGATTTTTATTAGGATAAAAAATAAAATCTTAAAACTGGTTGTCTGCTTTCTAACTAAAACTTTTCTGTAGGACAATAACCTCAAACACAAGGTCAAATATACACAAGTTGCTTACCAAGATTACTTTTAATGTTCCTGAGTGGCCTAGTTAGTTTTGACTTAAATTGTATTAAATCTATGGCAAGAACTGAAAATAGCTGTCTAGCAATGATCTACTTGACAGACCTTGGAAGCATTTTACAATTATTTTGTACCAGGTGTGGAAAGCTCTGAGGCTTAGTTTTAATCGTTGCCAAATATAATTCTATCATGTGTTGAATCAGGGGTGTGAATACTTAAGTTAGATATCTGTATTTCATTTTCAATAAAAAGTTTTTGCTTGGTATTATGGGGTATTAAAATCTGTTGAATTCAGGCTTTAACAACATTTGGAATAAGTCCAGGGGTATGAATACTTTCTGAAGGGTGTGTGTGTGACAAAAATACAAAACTTAACATGTGAAGTGTTGGTTCCATGTTTCATAAGCTGAAATAAAAGATCCCAGAAATGTTCCATACGCACAAATTTGTTTACATCCTTGTTCGTGAACAATCTCTTTTGTCAACATAATCCATCCACCTGACAGGTGTGGCATATCAAGAAGCTGATTGTACAGCATATCTTTATGCAGATGCACCTTGTACTGGGGACAATAAAAGGCCACTAAAATGTGCAGGTTTGTCACAACACAATGCCACAGATGTCTCAAGTTCCATGGCCGGGATACTCACCAGTCATGTCATGTCACCCATTGATCATGTTTGGGATGCTCTGGATCGAGCTGTTCGACAGCAGGTTCCAGTTCCTGCCAATATCCAGCAACTTCGCACACCCATTGAAGTGTGGGACAACATTCCACAGACCACAATCAACAGCCCGGTCAACTCTATGAAGATGTGTCGCGCTGCATGAGGCAAATGGTGGTCACATCAGATACTAACTGGTTTTCTGATCCATGCTTCTACCTTTTTAAAAATGTTTTTAAAGGTATCGGTGACCAACCAATGCCTATCTGCATTCCCAGTCATGTGAAATCCATAGATTAGGGCCTAATGAATGCATTTCAATTGACTGATTTCCTTATCTATACTTTAACTCAGTAAAATCATTGAAATTGTTGCATTTTGTGTTTATATTTTTGTTCAGTGTGTGTGTACACACACACACACATTTTTAAACATGACCAGCATGATGGGATGTTAATTTCTGCATGTATTTTTAGATATAGGCCTATTGTAAGTGTGTAGTGTTACCATCTTTAGGCAAAATAAATACTTGACACACAGCGACATAACACGTTATGACAAGGTCATCATAACACCTGTTGTGATATTCCATTATTTTATGGCTGGTTATGACACCTACACAAGTGTCAAAACTCACAAAACGTACCACACAAGGCAAAACATTTCATTATACCATAAACATACGGTTGACATGTTAAATATATACTATTTTTTTATTCACCATATTATTGTAATAGTGTACACAATGTCAGACATGCACCTAAATAAAACAAAGCAGATTTCAGGAGCAGGACTAGGCACCTTTTTTTGGCTGATATAAGGGCATGTTCGTGATAGACCTATCTGGCTTATATGATTATGATGTCATAATGCTTCTTGGATAGTGTCATAAAGTTTATTTTGTTAGTCCAAGTAAAGTGACACAGGATGGTCATAATGCTTCATGAAAGTGTCAAAGTGTAATTTCTTAAGTTAAATGTGGCTCATGACAGTGTTATGACAAGTTATGTCAGCCGTTATGACATGACAGTGATTATGACTGTCATTACATTACCCAAAAAGGAATAAACAGAACTTTAAGCTACATCTTCATTTGACATAGGTACTGAACTGTCCATTGATAAAAGAGGACCATGTTTGCAAAACAAGTGGTTCTGCACTTAATTCACCATTACACTGGTAAGCTAATGGTTAGATAATATCAGGAATGCATACAGACATCTAGTGAATGTGTCCAACACACCACCGCCTGGATTTATGTTTAGCACTTACTGACCAAAACATTATGATTACATTTTTTTTCTTCTCAATTACATGTATTGCTAAAGTAAAGGATTAAGGAAATATAGACAGGCACCACATTACTACAACACAGAACAGCTCACTCAAGCCTGGTGGTCTTGTACAGTTGAAGTCGGAAGTTTACATGCCAACCTAATTGTGTCATTAAAACTCATTTTTCAACCACTTCACAAATTTCTTATTAACAAACTATAGTTTTGGCAAGTTGGTTAGGACATCTACTTTGTTTACAGACAGATTATTTCACTATCACAATTCCAGTGGGTCAGAAGTTTACATACACTAAGTTGACTGTGCTTTTAAACAGCTTGGAAAATTCCAGAAAATGATGTCATGGCTTTAGAAGCTTCTGATAGGCTAATTGACATAATTTGAGTCAATTGGAGGTGTACCCGTGGATGTATTTCAAGACCTACCTTCAAACTCCTCACTAGGATTAAATGTCAGGAATTGTGCAAAACTGAGTTTAAATGTATTTTACTAAGGTGTATGTAAACTTCCGACTTCAACTTTAAGTATAAAAGCTTGCTTTCATATAATAAATAAAAGCTTGAAATGTTAGTGGAATGGGATAATGTCTTAGTGTGGTGTGTGAATAATCCAATACTGTAGCAGGTCAAAGCTATGTGCTGGAAAACCTTCGTTAACAGCTGTCGACTAACAGTGAAACACTTATGGGTACTTTTCCAACAATGCAGAATTAAAGATAAATATATGTCCATGTAAATAGTGACACGAGGAATAAATACACTGTAAATAACAATGAGTAAAAATAACATGGCTATATACAGGGAGTACCAGTACCGAGTTGATGTGCAGGGGACGAGGTAATTGAGGTAGCTGGGAGTTTCTCCCATTCTTCTCTGCAGATCATCTCAAGCTCTGTCAGGTTGGATGGGGAGCGTTGCTGCAGCTATTTTCAGGATCTCTCCAGAGATGTTCGATTGGGTTCAAGTTCGGGCTCTGGCTGGACCACTCAAGGACATTCAAAGACCTGTCCCGAAGCCACTCCTGCGTTGTCTTGGCTGTGTGCTTAGGGTCATTGTCTTGGTGGAAGGTGAACCTTCAACCCAGTCTGAGGTCCTGAGCAGGTTTTCATCAAGGATCTCGCTGTACTTTGCTTCATTTCAGGTTTCCCCTCGATCCGGACTAGTCTCCCAGTCCCTGCCGCTGAAAAACACCCCCACAGCATGATGCTGCCACCACCATGCTTCACCGTAGGGATGGTGCCTGGTTTCCTCCAGACGGGACGCTTGGCATGCAGGCCAAAGATTTCAATCTTGGTTTCATCAGACCAGAGAATCTTGTTTCAGAGTACTTTATGTGCCCTTTGACAAACTCCAAGAGGGCTGTGCTTTTTACTGATGCGTGTCTTCCATCTGGCCAGTCTACCATAAAGCTCTGATTGGTGGAGTCCTGCAGAGACGGTTGTCCTTCTGGAAGGTTCTCCCATCTCCACCGAGGAACTCTGGAGCTCTGTCAGAATGACCATTGGATTCTTGGTCACCTCCCTGACCAAGGCCCTTCTCCCCTGATTGCTCAGTTTGGCCGGGCAGCCAGCTCTAGAAAAGAGAGTCTTGGTGGTTCCAAACTTCTTCCATTTAAGAATGATGGAGGCCACTATCTTCATGGGAACCTTCAATGCTGCAGTCATTTTTTTGTACCCTTCCCCAGATCTGTGCCTCGACACAATCTGGTCTCGGGGCTTTACGAACAATTCCTTCGATTTCATAGCTTGTTTTTTTTTCTCTGACATGCACTGTCAATTTTAGGACCTTATATAAACAGGTGTGCCTTTCCAAATCATTTCCAATCAATTTTATTTACCGCAGTCATGGTTATGACTGTCATAATGTTATGACGCTGAGTGTCAAGTAAAGTGTTTCCGAAATAAGTCTGACTTGGGTGGCTGGAGTCTGACAATTTTCTGGATCTTCCTCGACACCGCCTGGTATAGAGGTCCTGGATGGCAGGGAGCTCGGACCCAGGGATGTACTGGGCCGTACTCATCACTCTCTGTAGTGCCTGGAAGTCAGGTGCCCTGCAGTTGCCGTACCAAGAGGTGATGTAGCCAGCCAAGATGCTCTCAATGGTGCAGCATTATAACTTTTTGTGCATCATACCAAATCTTTTCAGCCTCCTGAGGGGGAAATGCCTCTTCACAACTGTGTGGACCATGTTAATTCCTTAGTGATATGAACACACTGAGGAACTTGAAGCTCTCGACCCGATCCACTCCAGCACCATCGATGTGGAAGTAGGCATTGTGGTACTTGTTCATTTCCTGCAATTTGTATAGAATTGCAGGAAAATAGCTGAAAACCATCACATTTCACACTCGTCCCAATTCTGTACCAATTTTAGCCATGCCCTCGACCCCATTCATTGGTTGTAAATTTGTTGATATTGGACATTTAACCATTTACACTCGTGGGAATTGGCCTACATTGATTGGGTTAAATTGAAATGTTTCTTACAAAATAAATATGAAAAGCACATGCATAAGCATGGTAGCAATTGAAATGCAACAGATTAAGATTATGAGAAAATTATAAGACCAAAGTTCCCTTGACACGAGACTGACTCCAAACACTTTACATTTTCTGTACTTTTCACTGCGTTTGTTGATACCTAAATCTGAAAATCTGGCCACACACCTCAAGTGTGCACAGTTCCTAAGTAATTTCAATGCACTTTGACTCAGTCTTCAACGATAATGTGCTTTTGAGCCCTCTAAGCTGTGCGGTTGAGAAACTAGAGCAAACACATTTGTTTTGTTTGGAACACATCCCTGCATCCCCGCCATCACACAATTACTGTTGTTTACGCAATCCAAAAACTGCCCATTATATATCTCAATCTGGGTCAGGTTGGCATCATTTATAAGCTTGTTCAATAGCCAACATGACCAGCGAAGTTATAAAATATGATTTTAAAAGTGTTAGTCTTACACAGGGCAATTCAGAGAAACAGATCATAATTTTGGTGCGCATAGAAAGGAGTCATGGGTGCATTCAGGTGCGTGTTCCACAGCAAATCTTCTTCACAAAAGACAAACAGATTCTGTTCAGAACAACCCAGGGTATGACACCATGTCATATTGTAACTGTACATCAGTGATCAAACATTAACACTGTATATGACATGAGTTTTATGATATGGAAATGTGAAGTGCACATTGGCTTGCTTGCATGACATCAAAGCGGTATTTATTATAAATCATCAATCAATCGTCTCATCTTTCAAAATACATTGAATCCTCTTGATTGACAGCATTTCCCTCACTGAGACAAAACGTTTGCAAAAGTTGCCCAATTAGCAGGAGGGATGGGAGCAGCTTCTTGTCGCGTGCGGTGCTCAAGTTCAGAACAGCTGTCAGTCAAAACCCATACAGCACTGACGTAATGTATAGCATGTTACTATACAGCCACTGTGTTCCAATTTAGACACTTATCAGTGACTAAATCTGCCATTTTCAACCCGTAAACGGGCACGAGTGTAGTGGCCTATGTATTATAACTACTGTAGTATTTATACATCACATACAGACGCTGCATAAAAGCCCATCATTTTGTTTGCCGTGAGATTGTATGGACCCAGGGAGAGAGGCTGAAATGTGTATCTAGATCTATAAGGAAGTTGACACTTTTGCAGTACCAATGATCAGACACCAAGTACAATATAAATCATTCATTAGAAATGCCACACCTTCATAGTTTTAAAACAAACTTATACTAAGTTGAAAAAAACTACAGATGGACTTTGTTATACAAATCTCACACTTAGTGATTCACATTCTAAATTAAGGAGGGAAACAACATGGCCCCCATTTGAATCAAGTTTCTGACAACAGACTGAAATGGGCATAGGTTAAAACACCTAGTAGACAACTCCGTATAATACTATCATCAATTTCATCAATAAACAACTTGGGAACAATATCACACATCGCTAAACCCTGTATTGACATTATGATAGTTGTGTGTGCTCCAATAGACATCAACAAAATGACTTTGAAGCGGCAATCAGCAGTAAAAACAATTGCAAAGCGGCCTCACCCAAAATGAAACTTTAAACCATGTTGAGGCTATATAGTTTGTTTACATTTGGTTTGTTTACAAACATTGGAGTAAAACAAGCTTATATTTTGGGTTCTGATGGGGTACGACAGTTGAACTAAGCTTATGAGGCCTTTAAAATGAAGTTATATTATTCAAGAATCAAAATGGGTACTTATCAATTTATTAGTCCAAAAATGGATGTAGGAATTGCTGATTGCCCCTTTAAAAATGTACTTTTGATTTGATGTTTTACAAAAAATTAATTATACCTGGGGGTTTTCGAAAACCTCTCTTGCTTTTGACATCAAGAGGTGATGGGGTTCTCAAGTGCTGATACGCTTGGACCTGCTGCAATGACGAGTTGAATTTGAAACCAAAATCTCATTTTGTTTTCAAATGTCATATCAAACACCATACACCATCATACAGTGAGTACTCCAGCATTTTGGATTTAAAATGACTGAGGTTAGAGTGCAGACTGTTATCTTTAACTTTAGGGTATTTTCATCCATATTGGGTTAACCGTTTAGAAACTAGAGCACTTTGTGTACATAATGCCCCATTTTAGGGGATCAGAAGTAGTGGGACAAATGCACTTATATGTGTATTAAAGTAGTCAAAAGTTTAGTATTTGGTCCCATATTCCTAGCACACTATGATTACTTCAAGCTTGTAACTCTACACACTTGGATGGATTTGCAGTTTGTTGTGGTTGTGTTTCAGATTATTTTGTGACCAATAGGAATGAATGATAAATCATGCATTGTCATTTTGGTGTCACTTTTATTGTAAATAAGAATATAATATGTTTCTTAACACTTCTACATTAATGTGGATGCTACCATGATTACGGCTAATGAATAATGATGGGTAAGACAGACGCACAAATATCATACCCCCAATACATGCTTACCTCACACCCTTACAATAACAGGGGAGGTTAGCATTGTTTTGGGGGTATGATATGTGTCCAACTTTCTCACTCATTATTCACGATACATTCAGGACTATCCGTAATAACGGTAGCATCCACATTCATGTAGAAGTGTTTCGAAACATATTAGATTCTTAGATTCTCCAAAATGACAAAATATTTTTTACCCTCAAATTAAAGCTGACAGTCCGCACTTTAATAACCTCATAATCATTGTATAATTTCAAATCCAAAGTGCGGGAGTAAGGAGCCAAAACAAAAACAGTCACCGTTACAATACTTTTGAAGCGCACTCTTTCATATCAAACAAGATAAACCATCGGGAAAAATGGCGATATAAAATACTGAATATAACAGCAAAACTACTACGTGCAAAACACTGAATATCATCAAATACACAACTATATAGTTATAAATTACAGTACTGTGAATACTGGGACATAAGGCCTGCATTATTTTTTCCCCACTAATTGGCCTTTTGACCAATCAGATCAGCTATTTTGCCAATAACTAGGCAAATGATCAGAATTGGGCTGCCTGTGTAAATGCAGCCAAAGGGAATCAAACAACAAGCCAGCTTGTTGGCCACATTCACAATGCCCTCATTCTTAGCAGGAGAAAGGCTGGTAGCCGCAGCTACTGCTGCTTCCCGCACCTCACCTAAATACACTGTCTGGAGTTCATGCAGACATTCAACACCAGCCTACAGTAGGCCCATGACTCAGCTGCGGGTAGAAGAAGATACAACATGGCCAAGAATCAAGCCTATATTCATTCTAAAAAAATAAACAGGCTGAACAGGGTTAGGCTGGCTGCTGCATTCAGCAACTGCGTTCAGCAACGGCCACCACTTCAGGGATGTATTCATTAGGCACCAAACAATAATAAAATGGACTGAAACAAGGAGGAACTACCTAAACTTGTCCAATAAGAAACACTTGTCTTTTTCCATTGCAAAATGTTTTGCTACGGTGTACCCTAATGAACACAGAGGGATGGCAGCTAACGACCCAGCAGATAACATGACCTTCCTTCACTCCGAACCGTCATCCTGGAGCCGCCATCCAACTCTACCAGCCAGCCAGGGTGGGACTTTCTGGGGGAAGCTCTTTACTCACGGGAGGGACTAACTCAACTCATCATGGTGTGTTCAGGAATACTGGTGCGCTCTAAGGTGGTCAGATAGCCGGTGTGGGCCCTGCTCCCAAGGACCGCCACCACCCCCCAGGAGGAGCCTCTCTGCCTCCACCACACAGGACTTCGAGTCCTATAGAGAGAGACCCTGAAAAAGGGAGAGGGAAGTAGTGGACAACAACACGACAGACATATCGGTCGTATTGTATACATATCTGAGTATACAGTACTTCATATGCAATACACAACTGCCCATGTCATTGTCCACTCAAATATACTAATGCATATCATACATGTCATTGTGTTATGTTATGCTAGTTGTTAAAATATCAATAATAAAATACTACACATACAATATTAAAATAAACATTTTGTTTGAAACACTGCAGATAACATCGACTTCGACATTGTCCCTGAGTGACTCATTTATCCTAATTAATGAGGCGAGAAATAATTGCGTAAAAAAATAAAAATGGCATTATATAAATATTGTGTAAATAAATGAAGATGTCAAAAGTTAAGAAATTGAAAAAGGAAAACTGACTGTGGAAGACGTTTATAGGCATGGCCAGAAGGAGGAGACGAAAAAGATGGGGGCTACTAGGGCCAATAGGGAAAGCCCTAGTTGTAAAGACAATAGGAAACTGTAGGGACTTCTGTACCTTCTGGGGACTCTATCCACACACTGCAGACCGAGCGTCTCACTCATGGGTCTCAGTCAGAGGCACACCGTATGCTGCCCTGCTGCTTTCATCCTTACTGTGGCTGCTCTCTTGTGCGGCCGGGGCAACGACGCTCAGGCTGCAACTCGTCAGTTTCTTCAGCTCGCTGGCAAACAAGATGCCTTTCCTCTCGTCCTCACAGGCCATCTGAGTGCGCACGCACACACGTAGTCAGAGTTATTTCTGATAAAAGCAAGAATTCTAAGGAGCAACAATAATCACTTGAACTTGTGGTTTGATGTGGGTGTGTTATGTTCGTATATTACTGAACAAAAATATAAACACAACATGTATAGTGTTAGTCCCATGTTTCATGAGCTGAAATAAAATCATCCCAGAAATTTCTCTCAAATTTTGTGTCCAAATTTGTTTACATCCCTGCTAGTGAGCATTTCTCCTTTGCCAAGATAATCCATCCACCTGACAGGAGTGGCAAATCAAGAAGTTGACTAAACAGCATGATCATTACATAGGTGCAACTTGCGCTGGGGAGAATAAAATGGCACTAAAATGTGCACAATTCCACAGTCTAAAGTTTGAGTGTGCTGACTGCATGAATATCCAGCAGAGCTGTTGCCAAAGAATTGAATGTTCATTTCTCTATCATAAACCACCTCCAACATTGTTTTAGAGAATTTGGCAGTACGTCCAACCGGCCTCACAACCGCAGACCACTTGTATGGTGTCGTGTGGGTGAGCGTTTTGCCGATGTCAATATTGTGAACAGTGTCCCATGGTGGCGGTTGGCTTATGGTATGGGCAGGCATAAGCTACAGCCAATGAACACAATTATATTTTATCCATGGCAATTTTTATGCACAGAGATACTATGACGAGATCCTGCGGCCCATTGTCGTGCCATTAATCCACCCCATCACCTCATGTTTCAGCATGATAATGCACAGCCCCATGTCGCAAGGATCTGTACACAATTCCTGGAAGCTGAAAATGTCCCAGTTCTTCCATGGCCTACATACTCACCAGACATGTCACCCATTGATCACGTTTGGGATGCTCTGGATCGACGTGTGCAACAGAGTGTTCCAGTTCCCGCCAATATACAGCAACTTGTATATTTTGTAAATAAGAATTTGTTCATAACGGACTTGCCTAGTTAAATAAAGGTTAAATATATATATATTTTTTAAAGTAGGAAGCAGAACGTTTGAGTGGTGACACAGCGGTTTATACTTTTAAAAACATTATTTTGGGACCAATGTGTTAGTGCTGTTCTTAACCCCCAGTTTTTTGACAGGATTTTACTGTCCTGACTGAACTGCTAGGTCTAGCCACGACTAGCTAGGCTACATTGCCGTCACCGGCAAAGCTCGTCTCGCTTTGCGGATGGCTCTTGTAGCCGGGAAGGCTGTTTCTGACTACTCTGATTTGTAGACTGGTCTGGAAATGGCCACAAAAGTCATGAAATATGAGACGTGTGAAAGAAGAAAGAATTTACTGACATACACTTGTGATAAGTGTAAACAGTTCGTTGCCTCAAAAGACCAGATCATTGAACGTGGTCCTAAATAAAAGTCTTGCTCTGGCAAAAAAAGACTTCAAGGCTGCATGCTGTTTTTGATGCGACAATTCGAAACGATCGAGGGGATAATCCAGGGTGCTCTACAAGACTGGGCTGCTCTGCAGTAGCTAATGTGGACACTAACATGGGCCACTTTCCGGTATTAAACATCCCACCGACGAGAACCAGAGAACTACTGGGTCTTGCTCTACACCATCAGAGACAAGGCGGAGTTGAGTTAGAAGAGGAGGAAAATCTCAACGCGTCTTCCATTTGCCCTCTCGTCCAGACCTGTGGCTTATCTAACCGTTTCAAGGCTCTGAGCTTCGTCTCCAACAGGGCCCTCCGCCGCTCTACCCGTCCTTCCCATTCCACCTCAGTACCGAGAGCAAGCTCCTCTGGATCTGGTCCTGGGTTACTGAGCCGGGCTGTCCACTGGAGCAGCCCCCAGAGCACATTCCACACCTCGCAGGGACACTCTCGTCCTCTAGTGGTAGTTATAGGAAGCTTCATAGTTAGGGTGGTCACGGAAGCAAGGACCCTCGGCTTCCCTGCAGCCCATGTTCAGGACATAGATCACCAGGTCCTTGCTGTGATGGAGCAGCCGAATGCTCACACAGTAGTCAATTCCTGTCGGTACAAACTACATCAATCTTCATAAGTCGGAGCAATTAAAAGCTGACTTCAGAGTGTTCACAGGCAGCCTAAAGGAGACAGACAAGCAGGTTCTAATTTCCGGGCCGAAACCAACAACAGGTTGCGGAATGGAACACTTTAGTCATCTACTCTGGCTACACTACTGGCTTAAATCCTACTGTTCCTCGGTAGATTTTGAGTACATTGACAATTTTGACCACTTCTGGGAGAGGCCCCAGTTTAACAAGAAGGATGGCTTGGCAACCAAATAGGAGGGGCAAAGTTTCTTAAATCAAATGATATACAATCAAATTTTATTCCAGGTTATAAGGCAACAAAATAGGAAAAATGCCAAAGGGGGTGAATACTTTCGCAAGCCACTGTAAAGATACATAAAAATAAAAGTGTAGGCCTATTACTTTGAGTCAGCTGCATGCCTGACCCTGAATTAGCTATGTTATCGATTTTTCATCTCTCTGGCAGACAAACACACACCCGTTAAACGCCTTAGAGTAAAAAAACAGAATAAATCCTTTGGTCTCTATAGAACTTTCAGACCTTGTTAGAATGAGAAATCAGGCCTGAGCCAAGGCTAGAAAAATTGACACTGTAGCAGATTGGCAGCTTTTCAGGCAATTGAGAAATAGATGAACCTCCTCAATTAAGAAAGCCAAATCCTGCTACTTTCTAAGTTTTATCTCAGACTCTGCTGGTGATCCATCTAAATTTTGGAAAACAGTTAATGCACTGAAGCGTGGAAAATGTCTCTCCCTCCCTACCTAAGCAAGTTGTGTCAGACTCTAGCATCATATGTCTGCATATGCTGCATATGTCAAGTGCACTCGAAACAATATATTTATCTTATTTTAGTCTTTGGGAGCTAGCTAGATTTTATCATCATCATCATCATCATCATCACACACCGACAGCAGCTTATGATTTCTTCTTCGGTATAATGGCGGTCCGCAAACAATTGTTTAAGGTGCATGCCACCACCTACTGTGATGGAGTGTGTGGTCCATCACAGTTACACAACTTTACATTAGTATAAAAGAAAACAAGCACAAATACATTTTAGTCACTGTCATATACAAAATAAAATCAGCTCCTCCCTCGACACGGATTGATCAACATTACATTTTTTCGGTTCGGCCCACCACTTATTTTCCCTATAAGCAACAAAACCAATGCATGTGCAACTGTGGACAAATTTAGGCCGGGTTGGCTTAGAATCGAGGGATGGTTGACAATATTGAAGCTGTACTTCCTCTCCATATCATTATAAAAAAATATAGAAATTGCACAATGAGCACTTGTCTCAAATTGTTACAGTTGTTTCTTATCCAGCTAGCACATTTTTTGGCATATTAGCATACAGTAGACCTAAAAACAAGACATGGTATCAATGAGATGCAACGAGCTGAAACGAGCCATCTACGATTCCCCACGTGGCAGCTTCTTGTCATTGTTGCTAGCTATCCGACTGTCCAGAATCACAACCCCATCGACGCGCACGCATCGATTTCATGACGTTGTCAGCTAACCCGTCTACTGTATATGAAAGGAAAGTAGTGTGTATTTCATAATATGACCCCAGGACGGGGCACTTAGAATGAAGAAATTGATAAAAAAAATACAGTATTTGCTTGACCGGTTTCTCATTAAAATAGCTAGACTCTACAGCAGTCATGGGAAATTTCCGTTGAATAAAGTAGTACCTCTTCCTTGGTTTTAAGGCAGATTCTGCCCACATATCCCTCTTCGGGCTGCCAGCTGTTGATAACCCTGATGATCTCCTCCTCAGGGGCTACGGGGCGCTGCTGAGGACACCTCTTACGGTCACTGCGCTCCTTCCCCAGTGACACCTTCTCCTCACAAAGGAAGTACTCATTGGCACCATCTGTGGACATCAGCAACTAAAGTGGGAAGAGGAGAAATGGATAGGCCACTATGAACTGAGAGCATGGCGGGTCTGGTGTGTTTGTGTGGGTACATTTTCCTATGGGTGGGTGTGCCGGGACTGACCGTGTCCAGTAGCTGTCCGGCTGTGGTCTGCTCTTTCACAGACACTACAGTGAAAGGCTCTCGACCTGGCACACCGTGGACAGTCACTTTGTGTTGCTGGGCTGCCCTCCGCTCTTCAGAACTAAACAGCTGCCAGGGAAATACAGTGTTGTAGATAGATATTTACATAGTCCTTACATATATTTTAAGGTTACTAGCTAATTAGCTCATCAGATGCTGTTCGAAGAGCTACAGTAATATAAGCAATCCCTAGCTGTTCCTCAGGGGTGTGTGTGTGTTACCATGGCAGCAGGCAGGGCTGTGCCGGTGGGGCTCTCCTCTACTCTGCGGCTATAGATGAACAGACTGGACACCTCCAGGGGCTCGTTGTGCTGCGTCCTCAGCTGGATGTGTCTATAGCCTGGAACAACAGACAACCAACCACAGACATTAAGAACAGGGAGTAGAAATGTATATTACCTGGCCACATGCCGTGCTGTAGCTGCTAGCAAACTCTGTACATAGCATGTTGCTAAATATCATTGTTCAATTATTTATTAATAGGTTACATGCTATTGATGTGTATACTTGAGAAAAAAAATTGTCAGGAATATTTCAAGTGTAAATAGAAGTTTAAAGTCTTCACTTTCTTCCTCCTCTTCTCCCTCACCTGGTTTGAGGGCCCGTAGGGGCAGAATCCTTTGAGCAGTGGTCTGGTAGCTGTTGTTCTCGACCACAGCGATGCGCAGGAAGCAGGCGTCCTCAAAGTGCACGGGGAATCGGAAGTGCTCTGACCACATGGGGTTGAGCGTGTTGCGGTGGATGGGCTTGGTGCGGAATTGGAAGCTGTCCACGGGCATGCCCATCACTTCCACCTCCACACAGGGGCTGCCCGCGCCGATGGCAGGGCACACGTTCTGCCCAGACACAATCTGACAGAGGGGGAAAGGACACCTTTTATTCATTATATACTGTATATCAAAACTGTATTTAATCATCTCAATCCACCATGAGACAGATACTTGGCATTACACGTGTAATTACATTACTCAGTTTTACTTAATACTTTATAATACTTACTGTATGTCATATTCCTGGCAGATTTGATAAGAAATTAAACATCTGTTTACACAACTCGTTTTACGACCTCTTTTCCCATTCACTATTGCAGAAGATTTATCGGGTGGTGTCCTTGTCTCAAATAGAGAAATCATACTGTATATATGGTGCATATATCGCCAATAAACCCATCAAAACTATGTTGAAGAGCCCGATGGGAGTGCTTTGGGTAAGTGTGTGTGTGTGTGTGTGTGTGTATACCCAGCAGGGTAGTTAGTGAGAGAGACCAGTATATGGATCATATTGAAGTGTGTTTGGCTACATTTTAAAATATGTTTTTGATGGGTTGAGTGTCTGTGTATCCCTAGAGGGGGAGAGATTGTGTGTGTGTACTCCCAGCAACATACCACCCTGCATCCCATTGCTGGCTTGCCTCTGAAGCTAAGCAGGGATGATCCCTGGATGAGAGACCAGATGCTGCTGGAGGGCCATTAGGAGGCACTCTTTCCTCTGGTCTAAAATGTACAAAACCTTCCCAATGCCCCAGGGCAGTGATTGGAGACAATGCCTTGTGTCGGGTGCCATCTTTCGGATGGGACATTAAACAGCTGTACTGATTCTCTGTGGTCACTAAAAAGCTCATGGCACTTATCATAGGGGTGTTAACCCCGATGTCCTGACTAAATTCCCTATCTAGCTATCATGTCCACCTAATCATCCCCAGCTTCCAATTGGCTCATTCATCTCCCATGTAACTATTCCCCAGGACTTTGCTGTAAATGAGAATGTGTTCTCAGTCAACATACTTTGAAAAATAAGGGTAAAATAGATATTTTTTTATAAAAAGTGTATGTTCGCATGCTTGCTTGTGTGCATCCATGTACACTCCCCTCCATATGTTCATATCCATTCAGTTCCTATTAGACAAAATAGAATCCCAAACACAATCAAAACAAACTGGAAATGCATCCAATAAGTTTGTAGTCACAAGCTTGATGTATTCATTGCGTGGAAGGAATACGGGACAAAATACTAAACTTTTGACGATAAGCAAATTTGTCCACATACTTTTTCAAAATGGGAGGGTGGGGGAGACAAGATACATAGTGCTTTCATTTGTAAACAGTACAACAGATTTGTATTAAAATACCCTCACATAAAAAGGTGCCATTCTGTACTGTCACCTCATATGAAACATTTGATCTCAAATCCAAAAGTAGTATCGAGCCTATGAAGTAGAGAGCCAAAAATGGTTTTAGCAGTCCAAATACATATGGAGGGGAGTGGGTGTGTTTGTGTGTACTCACAGTCAGAGAGTAGAGTGTTGGACTTATGCTCTCCACGTCTCTCTCCAGGGAGCAGAGTTGCTGGTAGAGGGGACAGCTGCGATCCCACAGCACTGGAGGTTTCAGGACATATCCACAATGCCCATTTGCCTCAAACAGAGCCATGTTCAACTGCATGGGCAGGTCTGGAGAGAGCAGAGGTGGCGACGGAGAGAGTGAAAGAGAGAAGGTGGTGAGAGAATGAGAGAGGAGAAAGAGTAAGGAAACAGACAACAGCAGACCATCCATTGTTTCACAAGCATCACTTATCCTAATTTTAGTTTGAAAATTGGCACAGATGAGTGGAGAAACATAGCTTGCAAATCTGCAACTAGGCTTTATAAATGTGTAAAACAGACAAGCCTATAAAATGCATGTTTTATTTACTTATTTAACTAGGCAAGTCCGCTAAGAACAAATTCTTAGTTACAATGACGGCCTATCAGCATCACGGCCATGTCCAGCGTACTGAGTTGACTCAGTGCTGCCCAGGTCAGAGCTCCCCCTTACAGAGAAATGAACAATGACATGCAAGATAACATAACCTAGTGTTTCCCCAATACATTTCCACACGGTCATTATTGTACCCTGTCCAAGCCATTTCCAATGAATAGGCAACTAGAGTTTCTTGAAAAGTTAAGAGTTCATAAGTTGTAAGTAGGGCCCTGAGTTTTTTCTGACCATGTCACCTGACCAGGGTACAAAATTACCTAGTTAGAGACGACACTGAACAAAAATACAACATATAAAGTATTGCACCCATGAGCCGAAATAAACGATCACAGAAAAATTTCATATGCACATAAAGCTTTTTTCACTCACATTTTGTACACAAACTTGTTTACATCCCTGTTAGTGAGATTTTTTTCAATTGCCAAGATAATCCATCCACTTGACAGGTGTGGCATATCAAGAAGCTGTTTAAACAGCATAATCATTACACAGGCGCACCTTGTGCTGGGGACAATAAAAGGCCACCTTAAAATGCGCAGTGTTGTCGCACAACAATGCCACACGTTTCGCGGGAACGTGCGATTGGCATGCTGACTGCAGGAATGTCCACCAGAGCTGTTGCCAGAGAATTGAAAGCCGCCTCCAACGTTGTTTTAGAGAATTTGGCAGTACATCCAACAGGCCTCACAACCGCAGACCACGTGTATGGAGTCATGTGGGCAAGCGATGGCAATTTGAATGCATAGAAATACCTTGAAGAAATCCTGAGGCCCATTGTGAGGCCCATTTTTTTTAAGGTATCTGTGACCAACAGATACTGTATTCCCAGTCATGTGAAATCCATAGATTAGGGCCTAATTTATTGATTTCATTTGACTGATTTCCTCCTATGAACTGTAACTCAGTGAGATCTTTGAAATTATTGCATGTTGCATTCATATTTTTGTTTAGTATATTGGGGTTATTTACCCATACCCTGATAAAGTCCCAGCCTGGTTATTTCCCCATACCCAGATAATGTCCCAGCCTGGTCCTGGACTAAAAATAATTTGCAATGAAGAATCTCCATTGAGCATAGTAACGTCCAGGGACTGAACTGGACCAACCTTATCAGTAAGACTCCTCTCCATGTCCTTACCATCAGTCTGATAATTGAGAGCCACCACTTGCATGCCGTGTAGCCAGAAGGGCAGAGGGTTGGGGTTGGCTGAGTCGATGCGCGTGGCGGCCGGGTAGGTCCTTAACAGCTGGAAGGTGGTGTGCTGGATCAGCTTCTCTGAGTTGCGGCGGCACAAGCGCTTGGCAGTGTTCTCGTTGACAGAGGAGACGTGGTAGCACTTGGGAGTGTGGATGACGGCACTCACCGAGGCATTGGGGCTGAGCACGGGCGATGTCTGCTCTTCCCAGCTCAGACGGATGCCCTCCATGCTACCTGGAGGGGGAAACAGTTACACATTTACAATCTAGTCATTTGGCGGATACGTTTATCATGAGCGATAGCAGTGAAAAGAAAGCAGAAAAGGACAGCTCAAATAACGATTACATATATTACACATAAAAATGTTCAAAAGCTTTTTCCCAGGATAGTAAGACAATGTAACACTAACATTTAACTAACCCAAATAGTACAGGTAACTGCCAAAATAATGAAAACACTTGAGTAAATCAGAGATACAAAGTATATTGAAAGCAGGTAATTCCACAGGTGTGGTTCCAGAGTTAATTAAGAAATTAACATCCATCCCATCATGCTTAGGGTCATGTATAAAAATGCTGGTCAGGCCGTAATTTGACTACATTTGGCCCTATAGGATGACAATTGGGATGTGGCAAATGTAAAACAATTCTGAACGTTTAACCATCTGAAAGGGAGACTCAACCTGTTGCTGACTGCAGTAATCACCGCACTGAGTACAGAAATAATTGGCAATGGCTGCATTTCAACTGCAATGGTAGAGGATGTTGGCTTCAATGCCCTGATGGCATATATAGAACCAGACTACAAGATGCCTTAACGGCCCAGATGTAAAAATGGTACAGTCGTGGCCAAAGGTTTTGAGAATGACACAAATATTAATTTCCACAAAGTTTGCTGCTTCAGTGTCTTTAGATATTTTTGTCAGATGTTACTATGGAATAGTGAAGTATAATTACAAGCATTTCATAAGTGTCAAAGGCTTTTATTGACAATTACATGAAGTTGATGCAAAGAGTCAATATTTGCAGTGTTGACCCTTCTTTTTCAAGACCTCTGCAATCCGCCCTGGCATGCTGTCAATTAACTTCTGGGCCACATCCTGACTACTAGCAGCCCATTCTTACATAAGCAATGTTGGAGTTTGTCAGAATTTGTGGTCTGGGGAGTTTCCTGGCCATGGACCCAAAATATCGATGTTTTGTTCCCCGAGCCACTTAGTTATCACTTTTGCCTTATGGCAAGGTGCTCCATCATGCTGGAAAAGGCATTGTTCGTCACCAAACTGTTCCTGGATGGTTGGAAGAAGTTGCTCTCTGAGAATGTGTTGGTACCATTCTTTATTCATGGCTGTGTTCTAAAATTGTGAGTGAGCCCACTCCCTTGGCTGAGAAGCAACCCCACACATGAATAGTCTCAGGATGCTGTACTGTTGGCATGACACAGGACTGATGGTAGCGCTCACCTTGTCTTCTCCGGACAAGCTTTTTTCCGGATGCCCAAACAATTGGAAAGTGGATTCATCAGAGAAAATGACTTTACCCCAGTCCTCAGCAGTCCAATCCCTGTCTGTACATTTAGCAGAATATCAGTTTGTCCCTGATGATTTTCCTGGAGAGAAGTGGCTTCTTTGCTGCCCTTCTTGACACCAGGCCATCCTCCAAAAGGCTTCGCATCACTGTGCGTGCAGATGCACTCACACCTGCCTGCTGCTATTCCTGAGCAAGCTCTGTACTGGTGGTGTCCCGATCCCGCAGCTGAATCAACTTTAGGAGACGGTCCTGGAGCTTGCTGGACTTTCTTGGGCGCCCTGAAGCCGCCTTCACAACAATTGAGCCACTCTCCTTGATGTACTTGATGATCCGATAAATGGTTGATTTAGGTGCGATCTTACTGGCAGCAATATCCTTGCCTGTGAAGCCCTTTTTGTGTAAAGCAATGATGACGGCACGTGTTTCCTTGCAGGTAACCAAAGGTTGACAGAGGAAGAACAATGATTCCAAGCACCACCCTCCTTTTGAAGCTTCCAGTCTGTTATTCAAACTCAATCAGCATGACAGAGTGATCTCCAGCCTTGTCCTCGTCAACACTCACCTGTGTTAACGGGAGGATCACTGACATGATGTCAGCTGGTCCTTTTGTGGCAGAGCTGAAATGCGGTGGAATTTTTTGGGGGGGGATTCAGTTAATTTGCATGGCAGAGGGACTTTGCAATTAATTGCAATTCATCAGATCACTCTTCATAACATTCTGGAGTATATGCAAATTGCCATCATACAAACTGAGTCAGGAGACTTTTGGCCACAACTGTACAATGATTGCTCTGCAAGTACAAAGTGTGAGCTCTCCTACACCGTACTACGTGGAGTTAATAGATTGTTGGGCGTCTATGAACATGCTGTCATACATCACTGCAACGAGCCATCACATTAATGAGAAGTGGGACATGAAGTACTGACAACTGAGAACATGGAGGGGAGGGACACAGCAGAGAACCTATAACGGCATTACGTAGCATCGTTGCTGAGTGGGTGGGGGACAGCAGTAAGGTGAGCGCCGTCTGGTAGGTAGCCAGGGTAGATTGAACTACTTTGCAGGACCATATCTGAATCGTGAATTCACTTCATTTTATATATATTTTTCTTTCTTATGGTTTAAATCACGTGTCAGACTCATTCCATGGAGGGCCGAGTGTCTGCCGGTTTTCACTCCTCCCTTGTACATGATTGATGAAATAAGATCACTAATTAGTAAGGAACTCCTCACCTGGTTGTCGATCTTCATTAAAAAAATGGCAGTTTAAGCATGGCACCTGTACTGCCACTGTAGCTCAATTCCACCTAGCAAAGTTGACATTTATTTCACCACCATCTCATTTAACTTCTCAAAGTACTGCCATACAGGACTTTGTGCTGTCACTTCCCTGTCTCACTCACTGCCATTAACGATGATGACGTGCGAAGTGCCTTATATCCGTGGCAAATAAACGTTTAAACGTTCACACCTCTAGATGACAATGCCCTCCCATCCAGAGGGCACAAGTGGTCACCGAATAGTTTGAGGAGCATGAAAATGATGTAAATCATACGCCATGGCCGTCTCAGTCACCAGATCTCAACCCAATTGAACACTTATGGGAGATTCTGGAGCGTTGCCTGAGACAGCGTTTTCCACCACCATCAACAAAACACCAAATGATGGAATTTCTCATGGAAGAATGGTGTCTCATCCCTCCAATAGTTAGACACTTATAGAATCTATGCCAAGGTACACTGAAGCTGTTCTGGTGGCTGGTTGTGGGCCAACGCCATAGTAAAGGGTTTCCTTTACTTCGGAAGTTACCTGAACCTTTCGAATGGTTATGATTGATCATGAAAGAGGCATTAGCTACACAGCTATTCAAACTCTCTGCCAAGCCTCAGTGCCGAGACAGAAAAAACATGGCTCCAGGATATGCCGTTTCTATCAATCCCATTTCAACCCTTTTTACAAACCCTTTAAAAACTCCACAGCTTCTCTCAGCATCTTTCACTATACTCTGTAATGCAGCGTGCGCACACTAAGAGGGCCATTTTATGGAAAAGTTAAAGGGATAGTCCACCCAACTTACAACATGACACATTGGTTTACCTTGTAAGCAGTCTATGGACAAGGTCTGACAGCAATCCATGCTTTGGTTTAGTTTCCCTGGCACTGTTTCCACATGCTAACATTTGAGCATTTGTGGCACAAAACCCATTCATGTCATGGGACCAATATTAGCATGTCCAAATCACACGAAAGTATCTAAAAATTGACTGTGAAACTCAGTCACTTATAGATGATTTGAACATGTTGAGCGAAACAAAATGCTTATATTGGTCGCATGACTTGAATAAGATTTGTGCCACAAATGCTAAAATGTCCATAAAGGAAAACCAACAATCCCTTTAACAGGCTGGTTCCAATGGGGGGGTAATCTGACTGAGTCTGTATGTGGGTGTCCTTACCTGTCCCTACACATCCCGCCCCCAGCTCCAGGTCTAGGTCTATGGGTCTGGCTCAAAGGCTCGGCCATACGTACCCTTCCCTGGTACCGCCTCCCTGGGGCTGCCTCCACTACGACCAGGATCCATGCCAAAGACGGACTTCTTGTTCTTTCTGTCTTTTCTTCTGCCAGAGGCCGAATGAGAGAGGGTGGAGAGGCCTGTTTCCCCCCCACACACAGAAAGAAAGCGACGGATGAGAGTGTAAGAGAAGGCCGTGGCTTAAGGGCACCCTCACGCTTCCTCCCCTCCTTTCCCTTTCTCACACTGGTTTAATGTTGCTTGTTTGTTCTGGCTGTGTTCTGGAGAATTATACCCCTAGAAGATGTGCACCCGATTCTAATTTACAATCAATTCAGTCCTGTTTTACTCCTTTGTGAACATTCATCGTTCTCTCTTTCGGTTGGGAAAATCACCAGGCAGAATAAAAACACTGCGCTACATTCTGAACATAAACCATTTCTATGCTGGAATGAGCCATATAGTAAAGTTAATTGAACTGAATTAAAGGAGGACTACCAGGGAACTTTACGGCCTGGCAGTAGATGATGAGGTCAGAGAGCTCCTGAGCGATCTGTCGACTCTCCTTCTTGTTCTGGGGGGGATATAACTCTTCTTCCAGCTCTATGTCAAATACCTGGGGTAGGAGCAGAGTCAGTGATTCAGATCTGGGATTACTTCTAGGGAAAAATATACATTTAGGGTGCATTTGTCAATTGTTTATATACTGTAGGCCTGGTGTCTCGTAGTTAATATTTAAGATCAGTTTTATCTCTATGGTCTCTCCTGGCTCAGAGACTAGCGGTCAGAGGTGAAACCCACCTTCCCTTTGTACTTGGTTACAGCATTGTCTGCTTTCTTCATCCTCTTGGCCATCTCATCAGTGATGGGATGGTCTTCCTTGTCACCTGATGACTTCCTTTCTGGTTTATCATTCAGGATGTTATCTGAGAAACAAAACCATTGTCTTTGAGTGAGAGAGTCAGACAGAACAGCTTGAATTACTCAAATGACTGCTTCCAATGTAATGTTATTCAATGGCTTCACATTTATTCTTCCTTGTGAAACCATTACCGGTAAACTGAGATAAGAATTCCATCCCATAACAGTCCACATGCTTGCAATGCTGGGAATTGGGGAAATGTTATTCAGATGAAAACAGTGGCCCTCCACAAATCCCAAAATGCAACACAATGTCTTTAAACAAAGAGCTGGGAGTTTGAGCCTTCAGCTCTTCTCTCGCCTACACACAGCAGGATACAATATACGACTGTAAACACAGATTTGATGTCAGCAATGGATCACTCAAAGATGATTTCCACCACTGCATTTCCACCACTGCATCATGACAGTTATTTTACTGCAGGAATCACACTGGTTCAGTGCAGTTTCAGTGTCGTGTTGTCTGTCTGTCTCACACTGCTCTGGTTACTTGTGGTGGCTGGTGAGAGCCTAGCCACAGAGGTAGTGGAGTGGGCTAGTGATTTTCACCCCCACCGCTCCATGTTTCGACAGGGTCGCACAGGGGCCTAATAATCCAGATGTCTTGGTTTTCTCTCTCTGATGAGCCAGTGTCACTAGCAAGGTCAAGACGTACATATCAAGACACAGCAGTGCAGATGGGGGGGGGGATGTATTTACACTAAACTGGCCATGTGTGTACTGACAACACAGAACCAAACAGATCATCAGCCATCAACCCACAAACCACACGCTCTTCAGCTTTAACCTTACTCCCTCTGCAGTTTAATACTATAATTACCCTCAATCACAATGTCAAGTTCTAGTATTCTAACCTACCCAGTAACCCCCCCTTGGTACAGTAAAAGCCTCGATTTCACCCCAGCAAGCAGGTAAGCAAGGGAAACATGCAAAGCGTACAGTACCCGGGCCCACGGCACAAGCTCACTGCACAGACGGAGTACTACAGCTGGAGCCATGCAGTGGAGCTGGTACTGTATATGCAGGGTGAGACCGCTTATGTCGTTCAGTTTACCTTCAAGGCTATAAGAGGCAGTGTAATCTGGAAAGACGTCAGCTGCTGCACAGAGGAACAGTCAGGGACAGAGTAATAGGAGGAAGGAGCACAGGAAAACAAACGCACCTCCAAGTAGAGCTACTGTAAATCCACTGGAGGATTCTCTTATGTTAATAACAGGGAATCAAGGGAGGCGTTAAAAAGAAGAGTAAATACAAGATCTCACTCCCCTACGTCATTAACCTTCATAACAACCATACGTTGTTACAGCGATGTACTATAGGGGTGGAGTGAGTGAGAAAGTAGTTAGCGAGGACGTCATTGAAACCACAAGAGACCGAAGCTTTGACCTGCTCAGCGTACGTGTTGTACACATTATTAGAGTGTTTATCCCACAGCAAAAGCGAGTCTCTCACCATCAGACAGGGATTCGCAGTCATCGTCATACTCGTCTTCTTCCTCTTCATCGTCATCATCGTGGTTACCAGGAGAGCTTCCTCCCTGGGCCCCGTTGCCGGTCTGTGCCTTTATGTGGGCCAGCTGGTGAGTCTGAGAGAACAGAGCATGATTAGTGGAAAGTCCTGTAGTCATTGCACCATGTCAACAGACATAAAAGCTTGTTCTTACATGGGGCCATTATCTTTCTGAGTGTTTCCAGGGCTAGGCTCCTCAGTCACTTCCGAAGACACAGCTTAGCTTGACTGACGTCATCCTCGACTGCGAGGGGCCGTGTGTGTATAATACTACATTTTGAAAAACATAATTCCACTGAAATTATGGGGTATTGTGTAGGCCAGTGAGACCATATCCAAATGTATTCAAATTTAAATTTAGGCTGTATCAACAAAATGTGGAAAAAGCTAAGGGGAGTGAATACTTTTTTAAGGCACTGTATGTGTGACGACCTGAGGGGGTGTGCTGGGTACTATAGAGATATGACAGACTTCCTGAGAGGATAAAAGAGATGCACCTAAGGACTTTCAGACCATGAGAAACAAGATTCTTTGATGAAACCAAGATTGAACTCTTTGGCCTGAATACAAAGCGTCATGTCTGGAGGAAACCTGCCTCCATCCCGGCAGGGTAGCCTAGTGGTTAGAGCGTTGGACTAGTAACCGGAAGGTTGTGAGTTCAAACCCCTGAGCTGACAAGGTACAAATCTGTCGTTCTGCCCCTGAACAGGCAGTTAACCCAATGTTCCCAGGCCGTCATTGAAAATAAGAATGTGTTCTTAACTGACTTGCCTGGTTAAATAAAGGTAAAAATTAAAAAAATTTAAAAAAAAATCCCTACGGTGAAGCATGGTGGTGGCAGCATCATGCTGTGGGGATATTTTTCAGCGGCAGGGACTGGGAGACTAGTCAGGATCGAGGGAAAGATGAACAGTACAAGTACAGAGAGATCCTTGATGAAAACCTGCTCTAGAGTGCTCAGGACCTCAGACTGGGCCGAAGATTCCCCTTCCAACAGAACAATGACCCTAAGCACACGCCAAGACAACGCAGGGGTGGCTTCGGGACAGGTCTCTGAATGTCCTTGAGTGGCCCAGCCAGAGCCCGATTGAACATCTCTGGAGAGACCTGAGAATAGCTGTGCAGCGACGCTCCTCATCCAACCTGACAGAGTTTGAGAGGATCTGCAGAGAAGAATGGGGAAAAACTCCCCAAATACAGGTGTGGCAAGCTTGTAGTGTCATTCCCAAGAACACTCGAGGATGTAATCGCTGCCAAAGGTGCTTCAACAAAGTACTGAGTAAAGGGACAGAATACTGATCGGGTCTGAGATGTGATATTTCCATTTTCTGTTTTTTTTTATTATAAAAAACTGTTTTTGCTTTGTCATTGTGGTGTAGTGTGTGTAGATTGTTGATGAGAAAAACAATTTAATCAATTTTTGAATAAGTCTGTAGCGTAACAAAATGTGGAAAAAGTCAAGGGAAGAATACTTCCCGAATGTACTTGTATAATGAACTAAAATATAAAACGCAACATGCAACAACTTCAAAGATTTTACAGTTCATATGAGGAAGTCAGTCAATTTAAATAAATTCATTAGTCCCTCATCTATGGATTTCACATGACTGGGAATACAGATATGCATTTGTTGGTCACAGATCCCTTAAAAAAAAAAAAGGGCCTCAGGTTCTCGTCACGGTATTTACGTGCATTCAAACTGCCATTGATAAAACGCGATTGTGTTCGTTGTCCTTAGCTTATACCTGCTCAAAATTCCATAACCCCCACCAGGTTTCCATCCAAATTGGTGACAATTTTGCATACGAATATTCAAAAATGTGCACAATTTCCCACCAGAGAAAATGTTTCCTTCCCATTTAATTATTGCGGATAAAAGGCTGTGCGTGATGACATAGTGCACATAAAAATACAAGTTAAATGGGTTTTTACCCCCCTTTACGATTTTGTCTCATCGCTGCAACTCCTCAACGGGCTCGGGATAGGCGAAGGTGGAGTCATGCGTCCTCCAAAACATGACCCGCCTAACCGCGCTCCTTAAACACCCGCCAGCTTAACCCGGAAGCCTGCTGCACCATTGTGTCAGAGGAAACACTGTTCAAATGGCGACAGGGGTCATCCTGCAGACACCCGGCCCGCCACAAGGAGTCACTAGAGCACGGTGAACCAAGTACATAGCATTTTCTGTGCGCCCACTCTGGTATTGGAACGTGCGTTCCAGCCAACCATTCACAGATATATAGTGTAGGTACAGCCTACATTAGATTATTAAGGACAAAAGAGAAAGATTTTTTACATGTCAAATGGCAGCCAGGGATCGATCATGTCACTGGAATAGGACTCTTGATATTTAATAGAAAGGAACATCAAGCATCATCATCGTGCACTTTCACCTCCCTGTGAAGTTCATCATAGATTATCTGTAGTCAAATAAACCACGCTTTCCGAGTCGTAGAGGGAGGATCACACAAAATATCTTTGCGTGGCCCCAAGTTTACATTCGATAAGATGGTTACAATATCAATATTTGCGCATAAAGGCATTTCCACCTTCATTTCTCACATAATTAGACTCAAAAGATCGTATTTTGTTTTGCCGGAATTTGGAAAGTTTTCTAACACATTTGCTGTTTCCATCAGCCTTGTCGTGACATTTTTTACTTTACTCGCGTTAAAAAAAGGTTGGATGGACACCTGGTTACTGACACTCATTTCAATAGTCAGTCCGTTGGATACTGGTGTGAGAGAGATGCATTTTTGCCTCTTGACGGGGGAAGAGCAGGCTGCCTCTTGAACATTTTCCTTGTTTTCCTGGGCCATTTTCCATGCAGACCCAGAGGTGACAAAGCGCACATACGTTAGGGCCGAGCCTACAGTCTCACCTTCTGTTTGAGAATGTCAACAGGAGCTTGGTGTGCTGTCAGCTTCTTGTTCTTGAGGAGGATCTTTCCCTTCAGTTGCAGGGGGGAGGGGAGCAGCGGGTCATCAGAGAAATCACTTTCAAACAGGAATTTGCTCACCAGCTTGATTCCGAACACCGCCTTCAAAACACAAATAAACAGATCAAGTGGGCTGACCAAAGGAATCCTCACAGACACGCTAAAATCAAAGGTGTTTCATCAAAGCACCATCAGAGTGGTCTCCAAAGGAGGAAGGAATGAAGAAACGAGGTTCTTAGGGATAAAACACATGACGTATCAGCTAGAATCCGTACTGATCATGTCCATTGGAGCCAGAAGGAGGTACCTTGAAGATTTCAGCCATTTTGCGTTGCTGGGGCAGAGAGCAGTGGTTCTCAATGGACAGGATGACCGGCATGTCCGAGTTGACAAAAGCAGTGCGATTGATCGCCTCCACCACATCCTAGAAGAAAATGGGTTACAGTACAAGGCATAACTACAGTCCTATTTATTCAATAATTGCAGCATCTAAGCAGCATTACTCATGCTATAAAAGAGGTATGCTGTCATTGTACTGTATCTTGGCCAAACAGTGACATAAGGACAATAGCGGCAGTGTGACAAGGTTGTGGCAGGGTTACAGACTAACCTTAAAGGGGATCTTGGTGGTCAGGGTGTATCCGTGGTAAATAATGGGTGATCCGTCGTCTCCATCCCAACAGTCCAGCTCCACACTCCTGCAGCCCTGCAGCAGCACCTAGACAACACAACAACCACATCCCATCATAAGACAGACACCAAAGCATAATCCATCTTATAGTACAGTAGGAGCCCAGAGTTTTTCCTGGTCAGGTCACAGTCTGGAAAAACTCCTAGCCCTGCTTACGGCAAACCAAAGATGACAAACTGATCCGATGCTTAGAAATCCCCGACAAACCTAAACTAGAAAAGGCACTTTTCCGGGAGAAAATATGTTTGTTTGCGTCAATTATCTAAAAGGATGATAGTGGTGATCTCACCTGGCTGTAAAGCTCCACGGAGGACTCTCCTTTGAGCTGGTGTCCAGTGAGGTACGTGTTGTGAGAGGACTCTATGTAGTAGTAAGACATTGGGTACTGGAGCTCCTCCGCATTCACCTGAGACTCCTCGTTCTTAGATGCAAAGTTCTCCTTGTCCATCAAAAACCTGGAGAGATCACTACTTAAAACTGGTGATGAATGTAATTTCAAAATTCCTCTGACGAATTTCTGATGAGTTAAACTAACGTCATTTTTCAGGGGAAATTAAGGTACCTGGCAAAACCTTCAAAGGACATCCAACCCATCTGACGTATGCTTACACAAGGCTCAAATGTCTGAGGGAGACAAAGGAAAACAATTGAACAATACAGAAATATAATACTCCAAGTATTACTTCTATCACGTCTGTGTTCTGTACAGTATGTCGCAATGCATTGCGTTACACGTCTGCCAAGTTGAAGGGACATTACATTCCCAAAATCAAATTATGTCAGATGTTTTCAGAACGTAAGAGACATCTAAGTTCAACCTGCTGGACAAGTCATGAGACCCACCTGGATGATGCTGAGGATCTCATCGTAGGTCAGGTGTTTCCGCTGGCAGTTGACCAGGAAGTCGTTGAGTTGTGGGATGGCCAGCCCAAGCACTCCTAGAGAGGCGTTCTCCACGCCCGTCCCATTGGTCACGATGCTGGCTGCAGCAATGGCGTCCAAGATCTGCTTCTGGTTTTCCGACGTCTGCTGGCGTGTTCGGATGAAGAGGCCCAGGTCCGATCCATTACGGGTCAGCAAGTCTGTGGTGGAGGACAGGAAAACTGCATCTTTAGAATTAATTCCCTAACTAAGACATTAACATCCAATACTCCCCAGTGTTGCTTACTAATCTAAATCAGCATGTAACATTATGATAGGGCTGACCCCATATAATCGACTGGTCAATAGGCTGTTGGTCGACCGACACTTCTTTAAACAAACAATAGCACCAAAAATCATGGTGTACAAGACACCTGTCTGATTCCCGCCTGTCTGAGTGGACTAATCTATTGTGGAGACGGGACAGTTTTATCACAAGTCTTGGGCTACTGAAATTGTATATGGTTATAAACTCAGCAAATAAAGAAAGTCCTCTCACTGTCTACTGCATTTATTTTCAGTAAACTTAACATGTGTAAATATTTGTATGAACATAACAAGATTCAACAACAGACAAACAGAACAAGTTCCACAGACATGTGACTAACAGAAATGGAATAATGTGTCCCTGAACAAAGGGGGGGATCAAAATCAAAAGTAACAGTCAGTATCTGGTGTGGCCACCAGCTGCATTAAGTACTGCAGTGCATCTCCTCCTCATGGACTGCACCAGATTTGCCAGTTCTTGCTGTGAGATGTTACCCTACTCTTCCACCAAGGCACCTTGCAAGATCCCAGACATTTCTGTCAGGAATGGCCCTAGCGCTCACCCTCCGATCCAACAAGTCCCAGATGTGCTCAATGGGATTGAGATCCGGGCTCTTCCCTTGCCATGGCAGAACACTGACATTCCTGTCTGGAGGAAATCACGCACAGAATGAGCAGTATGGCTGGTGGCATTGTCATGCTGGATGGTCATTTTAGGATGAGCCTGCAGGAAGGGTACCACATGAGGGAGGAGAATGTCTTCCCTGTAACGCACAGCGTTGAGATTGCCTGCAATGACAACAAGCTCAGTCCGATGATGCTGTGACACACCGCCCCCAGGACCATGACGGACCCTCCACCTCCAAATCGATCCCACTCCAGAGTACAGGCCTCGGTGTAACGCTCATTCCTTTGACAATAAACGCGAATCCGACCATCCCCCCTGGTGAGACAAAACCACGACTCATCAGTGAAGAGCACTTTTTGCCAGTCCTGTCTGGTCCAGCAAGGGTGGGTTTGTGCCCATAGGCGACGTTGTTGCTGGTGATGTCTGGTGAGGACCTGCCTTACAACAGGCCTACAAGCCCTCAGTCCAGCCTCTCTGAGCCTATTGCGGACAGTCAGCACTGATGGAGGGATTGTGCGTTCCTTGTGTAACTCGGGCAGTTGTTGTTGCCATCCTGTACCTGTCCTGAAGGTGTGATGCTCGGATGTACCAATCCTGTGCAGGTGTTGTTACACGTGGTCTGCCACTGCGAGGACAATCAGCTGTTCGTCCTGTCTCCCTGTAGTGCTGTCTTAAGCATCTCACAGTACGGACATTGCAATTTATTGCCCTGGCCACATCTGCAGTCCTCATGCCTCCTTGCAGCATGCCTAAAGCAAGATCATGCAGATGAGCAGGGAACCTGGGCATCTTTCTTTTGGTGTTTTTCAGAGTCAGTAGAAAGGCCTCTTTAGTGTCCTAAGTTTTCATAACTGTGACCTTAATCGCCTACTGTCTGTAAGCTGTTAGTGTCTTAACGACCGGTCCACAGGTGCATGTTCATTAATTGGTTATGTTTTTTTTAATTTTACCTTTATTTAACTAGGCAAGTCAGTTAAGAACAAAATTCTTATTTTCAATGACGGCCTAGGAACAGTGGGTTAACTGCCTGTTCAGGGGCAGAACGACAGATTTGTACCTTGAACAAACAAGGTTCTTTGAACAAGCATGGGAAATGGTCTTTAAACACTTTACAGTGTTGGATTTTAAATATTTGGATTTTTACAAATTATCTTTGAAAGACAGGGTCCTGAAAAAGGGACGTTTATGTATGTATATAAATAAATAACACTTCTTTGGCTACAACATGGTTCCATATGTGTTATTACATAGTTTTGTCTTAACTATTATTCTACAATGTAGAAAATAGTAAAAATAAAATTAAACACCTTGAATGAGTAGGTGTGTGCAAACTTTTGACTGGTGTTATATAAGGTCAGAACGTGTATATACTTTAGCTTTTTTATTTTACTTTTAAACAATGACTGAACAGTACCAAATACAAACCACTCACAGACAAACACATAGGGTTACATTAGCACAATGTGAGAGACATACCTAGGTCAGGCTGCTGTCCCGTTTCCTTGTCGTCCAGCCTCAGGGTGGTGTAGAGGAGGGCAGACTCTGGGCCGGAGCTACTGCAAGGAACGGCGTAGGTGTCAAACAGCTCCTTCAGGTCTTTACGGCTCCGAATGCTGCACATCAAAACAAGAACACGGGCTTTTACATTCAACTGACAAGAGAGGGAAATTATTATCCACTCTTGGGGGACAATGGTATGGTTTTCTAATTATTACATGTTTCGGCGTGTAGCCTTAGTCTGTTATCAACTGAGAGAAACCTCAAGAACCCAGTATGTCATTTACAAAACAACCTTCGGAAAGATTGGTTGGATTTGTCAAAGCTTCTTCTGAATGGAATGCAATGTCTCCATCCTGTATGTATTATGAAAGTACAGCAGGCCGGTGTTGTATAGTGTGGGGATGATATACACAGCACATAATTGTGCTCTTGTCCTTTGGGAATGCAGAAGGAATTCTCAGTGGGAATGATTAACAGAGACATGTTGAATTTAAATCACTACCATAGACCTGTATATAGTTACTATTCCTATATAGACTATGGTGACTGTATACGGTAAAGAGGCGCTCGGAAGTTGGATGGAGCACCTGAAAGACTTGAAGAGCTCGACAAACTCGATGAAGCTCATAGTGCTGTCAGAGCTCATGAGGTCCTGGAAGCCCTTGAAATAGCCCTTCCCTAGGCCGTGCCAGCTCTTGCTGCTCCATGCACTACACAGGGACACGAGGAGAGGGATTGGTGACTGTTCCAAGTTAAAAACACTAGGTTTAAAAAAATGATATTTTATATTGTAGATTAAGATGAGTAAATAAAGTGCTTGGTACAAGGTTCAGGGTATGAGTAGGTTTACATGTAAGTATTTGACACTAGGTTTACAGATGAATTATAAACCATGGAGTGATAAAAAGGCAGTGTTTACCCTTAGGAACAGGTCTGGGGTCAGGTTTTGGGTCTTACCCTGGCTGGGCCTTGGTGCTGCCTGAGAGGATGGGGGAGGAAGCCAGGGAACCAGAGGTCAGGGAACCAGGGCTCTTGCAACACGGTGGGGGGAGGGGTCCAGGGAAGCCGCCCTCTATGGAATCAATAAAGTACAGAGTTACACACACACAGTATAAATGGTCAAACACAGTGAACTAGAGCATTCCAAAGGAAACTAAATCTGACACTATTTAATATCTCAAATATTCCCATTTTTGTATCCCACCCTATAAAACATAAGCAAGGATGGTACAGTTGTGGACAAAGTTTTGAGAATGACACAAATATTAATTTCCACAGTTTGCTGCTTCAGTGTCTTTAGATATTTTTGTCAGATGTTACTATGGAATAGTGAAGTATAATTACAAGCATTTCATAAGTGTCAAAGGCTTTTATTGACAATTACATGAAGTTGATGCAAAGAGTCAATATATGCAGTGTTGACCCTTCTTTTTCAAGACCTCTGCAATCCGCCCTGGCATGCTGTCAATTAACTTCTGGGCCACATCCAGACTGATGGCAGCCTATTCTTGCATAATCAGTGCTTGGAGTTTGTCAGTTGTTGTTTGTCCACCAACCTCTTGAGCATTGACCACAAGTTCTCAATGGGATTAAGGTCTGGGGAGTTTCCTGGCCATGGACCCAAAATATCGATGTTTTGTTCCCCGAGCCACTTAGTTATCACTTTTGCCTTATGGCAAGGTGCTCCATCATGCTGGAAAAGGCATTGTTCGTCACCAAACTGTTCCTGGATGGTTGGGAGAAGTTGCTCTCTGAGGATGTGTTGGTACCATTCTTTATTCATGGCTGTGTTCTTAGGCAAAATTGTGAGTGAGCCCACTCCCTTGGCTGAGAAGCAAACCCACACATGAATGGTCTCAGGATGCTTTACTGTTGGCATGACACAGGACTGATGGTAGCGCTCACCTTGTCTTCTCCGGACAAGCTTTTTTCCAGATGCCCCAAACAATCGGAAAGGGGATTCAGAGAAAATGACTTTACCCCAGTCCTCAGCAGTCCAAACCCTGTACCTTTTGCAGAATATCAGTCTGTCCCTGATGGTTTTCCTGGAGAGAAGTGGCTTCTTTGCTGCCTTTCTTGACACCAGGCCATCCTCCAAAAGTATTCGCCTCACTGTGAGTGCAGATGCACTCACAACTGCCTGCTGCCATTCCTGAGCAAGCTCTGTACTGGAGGTGCCCCGATCCCGCAGCTGAATCAACTTTAGGAGATGGTTCTGGCGCTTGCTGGACTTTCTTGGGCGCCCTGAAGCCTTCTTCACAACAATTGAGCCGCTCTCCTTGACGTTCTTGATGATCTGAAATGGTTGATTTAGGTGCAATCTTACTGGCAGCAATATCCTTGCCTGTGAAGCCCTTTTTGTGCAAAGCAATGATGACGGCACGTGTTTCCTTGCAGGTAACCAAAGGTTGACAGAGGAAGGACAATGATTCCAAGCACCACCCTCCTTTTGAAGCTTCCAGTCTGTTATTCGAACACAATCAGCATGACAGAATGATCGCTAGCCTTGTCCTCGTCAACACTCACACCTGTGATAACGAGTGAATCAGCTGGTCCTTTTGTGGCAGGGCTGAAATGCAGTGGAAAAGTTGTTTTGGGATTCAGTACATTTGCATGGCAAAGAGGGACTTTGCAATTCATCTGATCACTCTTCATAACATTCTGGAGTATATGCAAATTGCCATCATACAAACGGAGGCAGCAGACTTTGCAGAAATTAATATTTGTGTCATTCAAAACTTTTGGCCATGACTGTACACTCTCCAACAGATTTATTTGGACAGTGAAGCTAAAACATTTAATTTGGCTCTATACTCCAGCATTTTGCATTTAAGTTCAATTTATTATATATATACACACACACACACACACACACAGGGGCAAAAAAGTATTTAGTCAGCCACCAATTGTGCAAGTTCTCCCACTTAAAGATGAGGCCTGTAATTTTCATCATTGGTACACTTCAACTATGACAGACAAAATGGGAAGAAAAAAAATCCAGAAAATCACATTGTAGGATTTTTAATGAATTTATTTGCAAATTATGGTGGAAAATAAGTATTTGGTCAAAAACAAAAGTTTCTCAATACTTTGTTATATACCCTTTGTTGGTAATGACAGAGATCAAACGTTTTCTGTAAGTCTTCACAAGGTTGGCCCAAGCAAACCTATTCTTCTTATTGGTGTCCTTTAGTAGTGGTTTCTTTGCAGCAATTCGACCATGAAGGCCTGATCCACGCAGTCTCCTCTGAACAGTTGATGCTGAGATGCGTCTGTTACTTGAACTCTGAAGCATTTATTTGGGCTGCAATTTGAGGCTGATAACTCCAATGAATTTATCCTTTGCAGCAGAGGTAACTCTGGGTCTTCCTTTCCTGTGGCGGTCCTCATGAGAGACAGTTTCATCATAGTGTATGATGGTTTTTGCGACTGCACTTGAAGAAACTTTAAAAGTTCTTGAGATTTTCCAGATTGACTGACTTTCATGTCTTAAAGTAATGATGGACTGTTGTTTATCTTTGCTTATTTGAGCTGTTCTTGCCATAATATGGACTTGGTATTTTACCAAATAGGGCTATCTTCTATATACCCCCCTACCTTGTCACAACCCAACTGACTGGCTCAAACGCATTGAGGAAATAAATTCCACAAATGAACTTAACAAGGCACACCTGTTGATTGAAATGCATTCCAAGTGACTACCGCATGAAGCTGGTTGAGAAAATGCTAAGAGTGTGCAAAGCTGTCATCAAGGCAAAGGGTGGCTACTTTGAAGAATCTCAAATCTCAAATATATTTAGATTTGTTTAACACTTTTTTGGTTACTACATGATTCCATATATGTCATTTCATAGTTTTGATATCTTCACTATTATTCTACAATGTAGAAAATAGTACAAATTAAGAAAAACCCTGGAATGAGTAGCTGTATCCAAACTTTTGACTGGTAGTGGATATTTTTTACTATCCAAACCGTTATTACGGAGACCGTGGACCAGAGATCTGGCTAGCCAATTAGCATCATCCAAAATACATGACTGTCACAGCCCAAGGTAAAACCGATATGAATGAAAATACCCTAAAATAAAAGGTGACATTCTTTACCGTCGCCTCAAAGAATGCTGGAGTATAAAGCCAAATGAAACATTTTAGTTTCACCGTCCAAATAAATACATAGGGGAGTGTATGAGAGGACAGTTGCATGTTTATTTTTTATTTCACCTTGATTTAACCAGGTAGGCTAGTTGAGAACAAGTTCTCATTTGTAACTGCGACCTGGCCAAGATAAAGCAAAGCAGTGTGACAGACAACAACACAGAGTTACACATGGAGTAAAGAATAAACAAGCCAATAACACAATAAACAAATCAATGGCACAGTAGAAAAATAAAGTCTATATACAGTGTGTGCAAAAGGCATGAGGAGGTAGGCAATAAATAGGCCACAGGAGTGAATAGTTACAATTTAGCAGATTAACACTGGAGTGATAAATGAGCAGATGATGATGTGCAAGTAGAGATACTGGTATGCAAAAGAGCAGAAAAGTCAATAAAATTTTAAAAAGTATGGTAATGAGGTAGATAGATTGGGTGGGCTATTTACAGATGGACTATGTACAGCTGCAGCGATCGGTTAGCTGCTCAGATAGTTGATGTTTAAATTTGGTGAGGGAAATAAGTCTCCAACTTTTTTTTTGCAATTCGTTCCAGTCCCTGGCAGCAGAGAACTGGAAGGAAAGGCGGCCAAATGAGGTGTTGGCTTTGGGGATGATCAGTGAGATATACCTGCTGGAATGTGTGCTACGGGTGGGTGTTATCGTGACCAGTGAACTGAGATAAGGCGGAGCTTTACCTAGCATAGACTTCTAGATGTCTCTGAATAATTGTGAGATATGGTGTAATAAACCTAATCTAAATCTAGTGATGAATGTGGAAATTGTGCAAGTTGAGACTAAACTGCTTGATGTAAACCTAGATTGTAAACTGACATGGTCAAAACATATTGATTCAACGGTTGCCAAGATGGGCAAAGGTCGGTACTTGACAAAGCACTGCTGTGCTTTCTTTACATCACAATCAACCAGATCAGAGCAGCACGGGTGTGGGTTCTACTAAACTGATATATGGAATTGTTTTAAGATGGTCATAACAAGGATCATTTAGCTATTTGATTTAGAATTTTGGGTATAAAAAAAAACATTTGCTTGAGGTGCTAGAAATCTGAATGCATTTCCAGTGTTAATGTAATGATACTTTCCTGTAGATATATTGTCTCACATTCCTACCACCAAAAGGGCCAACCGGTAAAGTATGTTAAAAAATCATTTTATTCAACATTCTGGCTTGTAGAGGTCGTGAGGGTAAACTTTCCTGATTCAAAACGCTCATTTCTGCCCGACATAGAATTCTATGTAATTCAACGTCGGGCTTACCGAGTGGCGCAGCAAGGCACTGCATCTTAGTGCTAGAGGAGTCACTACAGACCCTGGTTTGATTCCAGGCTGTATCACAACCGGCCGTGATTGGGAGTCTCATAGGGCGGCGCACAATTGGCCCAGCGTTGTCTGGGTTTGGCTAGGGTAGGCCGTCATTGTGAATAAGAATGTATTCTTAACTGACTTGCTAGTTAAATAAAGGTTAAATAAAAAATACATTCCAGGCAATAGTTAGCCCCGAAGGTAGCCTGCCACGGAGCAGGTTAGATCTGAAGGATCCGCTGCCATAGAAATGTACCTGGCTAAAAGTTTAGCCACTTCCGTGGTACTGGTTATCCCAAGTTGACCTCAGAGTTGACCAAAGTTACCTCGCTAACTCCTCAAACTACATTAGTAGTATAGGGCCTTGGTCTTTGTTAGCGATATCGACGTATTGAAACAGCCAAACTGTCTGTTCAATAAGTACATGACATGCCACCAGGGGTCTCTTCACAGCCAAGTCCAGAACATGCTGTCTTGGAAACAGCTAATGGGGATCCTAATAAAATACTAATAGACAGATTACCTAACTCTTCCTGGTGCACGCTGTCATATAGCTCCGGCCCGTTTCTGCACAGGGTGTCCTTGCAGCTCTTGGTTTTACGTTGGCTCGTCTCGTCATCAGTAGCATCCCCGCTGTATTTCTGTGTGATTTATGAAACACACTGTCAATGACACAAACTCGGAAAAATGTAAGACTATATTCCTCAAACTAAGACTATTTAAAAATATATTTTTATCCTAACCCTGACGAGAGCATTCTTCTTCTTCTTGGTGGTGGAGCTGTTCTTCTGCGTGCTGGGCTTCTCTGTGCCCATGTTCCAGCACCGCCCCCCAAACAGCTTGATGGCCTGTGCTAGGGTGGGACCCTCAAACCTGCCCTCCTCCTATTGTGGATGGGAGACAACACACACACACACACACACACACACACACACACACACACACCACACAGCAGTGAGGAGATTGCTCACTCAAGGCTTATTGGCATTACGTGAGTCAAAATGATCTTCCTTGCATCTGTGCTCATGTTAGAGGCACACTGTTTCCCTTTTGAGTATTGATTCACAGGACATTAGACAAAACAAATGAATTCTACATACTTGTATATTCTAGACTGAGTCAATATCCTTGCCATTCCATATTATCCACTACAATCTAAATTAAGTTGTTTTTTACCCAATAGAGGTGGATGTACTGCCTCCTGAGCCAGTGCAGCCTCTTATCTGGGAACTTCTTCAGCTTCCTCATGGCTTTGACCAGCTCCACCAGGCCCTCATACAGTATGCTGGCTGTGTACCTGGGGGCCACAAAGTGCAGTAGCCTGTTGTCTGTAGTATGGAGCCCGTAGAGCAGACTGACCCCATTCTCCACGGCCCTCATGGTGTTACACAGCTTGTTCTGCAGACACACAGCGAACATGTCCACCCCCTGGTGGCCCATGAACACAGCCTTGACCACAGAGATGTCCAGCAGGCCCTCCGCCAGGCCGCTCACAACGGGTTGACCCAGGCCTGGGGGATCTGTGGGGGGGCTGCCGCTCTGGGGATTAGCCCAGGTCAGAAAGCAGTTGTCGGGCTGAAGGCGGAGAAAGCAGCGAGCGGTGAGGTGGCTCTCCTGGTCGTAGTGGATGACGGTGGATCCCTGCAGGAGGAACTGGTGGATGTCAGGCTGGAGGGAGAGCACGTACCAGGGGATGAGCTCTGTGCCGTGGCTAAAGGCCCGGTGGGTCTCCTCAGTGCCCTGGAATGCCACCTCTTTAGCCTGCTCAGAGAGGTCGCCCTCCACAAACCTGATGGGAGGATGAAGAATTGGGAGGACGTGAAATAGAGAAGCAGAACATAAAACAATAGATATTTGTAGAAGAGTTAGTTGTCAACACTTCAATCTTCTGTCTCTTCTTTAGGACAGAGGAAATTGTCTCATCACCACCTTCTATTCAATGAGTGTAACACATCCCAGCCATGTTATCTACCTAAAGAATATCACTTTGAGGATAGCAAATCCATTGAATGCAACAGTCTCAAAACAGTTCAACTGTATTTAAAACATTTAGCACAGTTGAACAAGCATAAAAAAGCACCATGCAATTGTAATAGCAAATTCCACTCATACAATTAAAGCAAAGTCAGTTAGTGGGAAACCTCTAAAAAACAGCAGTCTAATTGAAGCTACAAGCATAGAAGAAAGGAGAGAGGCAGAGCTCACCATTATAAAGATGGTTCAAGAAGCAGCCTTCTCCCATGAGATACACAACCTTAGGCACCAGAAAGACATCAAGACCAAATATAAAGCAAGCAAGTTGCATAAATTGAGTCCATTTCTGGATGAGCAAGGTATCCTCAGGGTGGGAGGTCGCTTGGCTCATGCAACTCTTCATTCCCATGTGAAGCATCCCGCAATCCTGCCAAGAGATAGTGCTTGTCAGTGCAGCACTGACAAGTGGCTATCATGAAAGAGTACGACACCAAGGACGTGGAATGACGATCAATGAGCTGCGATCCAACGGTATATGGATCCTAGGATGCAGCAATGCAGTTTCCTCTCACATCTACAAATGTGTGAAATGCAGGAAATTCAGAAGGGCAAAGGATGGCAGATCTTCCGAAGGAACGCATGGAGACCGCACCTCCCTTCACATACTGCGGGATGGACTGCTTTGGACCTTTCTATGCCAAGGACGGAAGAAGAGAGTTAAAGCGTTATGGGCTCCTACTCACTTGCATGGGCTCCCGAGCAGTTCACATTGAAATGCTTGACGACTTAACCACCGACGCTTTTATCAATTCCCTGCGTTCATTCATTGCCATACGTGGTAATGTTCGTCAAATCAGATGTGATCAAGGCAGCAACTTCATTGGCGCAAGACGCGACTTTGTGGACACCCTGAAAGAAATGGATCAAACACGACTGAAGGAAATTGGATGCGAGTTTATCATGAACACCCCATCTTCAAGTCACATGGGTGGTGTTTGGGAAAGGCAAATCCGCACGATACGAAGTGTCTTAACATCCACTCTTGATCAGTCAGACGGAAGACTCGACACCGCTTCTCTGCGTACCTTTCTCTATGAAGTCATGGCGATTTTAAATAGTAGGCCCCTAACTACGGAATATCTGAATGATCCATTAGGTCCAGAACCTCTCACGCCAAATCACATCTTAACAATGAAGTCCACAGTTATCTTACCGCCACCTGGACAGTTCATCAAGGAAGATCTTTATCTCCGCAAGAGATGGCGCAGAGTACAATTCTTAGCCAATGAATTCTGGACAAGGTGGAAGAAAGAAAGTAGAAAGTACCTTCTAAACCTCCAACACAGACAGAAATGGAGTAAAGACAGAAGAAACGCAAGGATTAATGACATTGTCATTTTGCAAGATGATACTGCACCACGCAACCAGTGGAAATTGGCAAAGGTTACAGAAGTGTACCCGGGACAGGATGGCCGGGTGAGAAGATTCAAGTTACTGATCAGCGACTCAACCCTAGATGAGGTAAACGCATCACCAAACCCACCTATCTGGAGAGGCCCATCCATAAGACAGTCACCCTCCTGGAAGCCGATCAAGAAACTTGCATACCCCTTTCACAGAAATCACCGGTGATTGGTGGGAGTGTAACTGACAGTTAGACTTACAGGTTATGTCGTTGTCTTTTGTTGATTTCCTCCCTTGTAATAAGCAGCCAATGAGGTATTTTTTCCTTTATTCATGTGTTTAATCTGAACCCGTAATAACGCCGGTTAAACTGTTATGTATGTAAGCACTTCAGAGTTATACCAAGCTAATAAGTCACTCGTAAGATAAGGTTGTAAGAGTGTGCTTAACTGTATTTTTCATTTACTTTATAGTTCTCACGGAAGGTGATAATTCTGACTAAAACTACAGAATAAAGCCTCCAGTTAAAATCAAGGAACGGTTGTGCTCGTGGTTACTGAAGGGAGCTACACTAATACCTTACAAGACATGGTTCGAATCAGACCTGCTCCTGTAAGAGCTACGGTGGCGGGAGGAAGAACAGAGAGAAAAAGTCTGGAAGTGTCTAGCTACAAATAGTAAAACAGAAGAGTAAAAGAAGGATGATGGCTGTCACATTCACCCTCATCTTCCCTCCAATCAGCCTTGTTGAGAGAACTTCCACAGAAATCCATTGACTGGATCCAGAGGCCCCCTGGAGTCATAAATCAGAGGCCTTTTCCACCCAGAGGACAAACCGATCTCCCATCAGGGTTAGGAAACTACACTGAACAAAAATATACAGTGCATTAGGAAAGTATTCAGACCACTTGACTTTTACAGCCTTACTCTAAAATGGATTAAACTGTCCACCCCCCTCCCTCCCTCAATCTACACACAATGGCAGTAATAAAGCCTCTTGAAAAAGCCAAACCTTGATCCAGAAAATATAAAAAACTACCGGCCTATATCAAATCTTTCATTCCTCTCAAAATCTTTAGAAAAGGCTGTTGCGCAGCAACTCACTGCCTTCCTGAAGACAAATAATGCATACGAAATGCTTCAGTCTGGTTTTTAGACCCCATCATAGCACTGAGACTGCACTTGTGACGGTGGTAAATTACCCTTTAATGGCATCAGACCGAGGCTCTGCATCTGTCCTCGTGCTCCTAGACCTTAGTGCTGCTTTTGATACCGTCGATCACCACATTCTATTGGAGAGATTGGAAACCCAAATTGGTCTACACGGACAAGTTCTGGCCTGGTTTAGATCTTATCTGTCGTTAAGATATCAGTTTGTCTCTGTGAATGGTTTGTCCTCTGACAAATCAACTGTACATTTCGGTGTTCCTCGAGGGTCCGTTTTAGGACCACTATTGTTTTCAATATAAATTTTACCTATTGGGGATGTCATTCGAAAACATAATGTTAACTTTCACTGCTATGCGGATGACACACAGCTGTACATTTCAATGAAACATGGTGAAGCCCCAAAATTTCCCTCGCTAGAAGCATGTGTTTCAGACATAAGGAAGTGGATGGCTGCAAACTTTCTACTTTTAAACTCGGACAAAACAGAGATGCTTCTGTTGAATCTGACAATTAATCTTGATGGTTGTACAGTCGTCTCAAATAAAACTCTGAAGGACCTCGGCGTTACTCTGGACCCTCTCTTTTGACTAACATATCAAGACTGTTTCAAGGACAGCTTTTTTCCATCTACGTAACATTGCAAAAATCAGAGACTTTGTCCAAAAATGATGCAGAAAAATTAATCCATGCTTTTGTCACTTCTATGTTAGACTACTGAAATGCTCTACTTTCCGGCTACCCGGATAAAGCACTAAATAAACTTCAGTTAGTGCTAAATACGGCTGCTAGAATCCTGACTAGAACAAAAAAATGTGATCATATTACTCCAGTGCTAGCCTCCCTACACTGGCTTCCTGTCAAGGCAAGGGCTGATTTCAAGGTTTTACTGCTAACCTACAAAGCATTACATGGGCTTGCTCCTACCTATCTCTATGATTTGGTCCTGCCGTACATACCTACAGGTACGCTACTGTCACAAGACGCAGACCTCCTAATTGTCCCTAGAATTTCTAAGCAAACAGCTGGAGGCAGGACTTTCTCCTATAGAGCTCCATTTTTATGGAATGGTCTGCCTACCCATGTGAGAGACGCAGACTCGGTCTCAACCTTTAAGTCTTTACTGAAGACTCATCTCTTCAGTAGGTCATATGATTGCGTGTAGTCTGGCCCAGGAGTGTGAAGGTGAACGGAAAGGCTCTGGAGCAACGAACCGCACTTGCTGTCTCTGCCTGGCCGGTTCCCCTCTTTCCACTGGGATTCTCTGCCTCTAACCCTATTACAGGGGTTGAGTCACTGGCTTACTTGGGCTCTTTCATACCGTCACTAGGAGGGGTGCGTCACTTGAGTCACTGATGTGATCTTCCTGTCTGGGTTGGCGCCCACCACCCTTGGGTTGTACCATGGCGGAGATCTTTGTGGGCTACACTCGGCCTTGTCTCAGGATGGTAAGTTGGTGGTTGAAGATATCCCTCTAGTGGTGTGGGGGCTGTGCTTTGGCAAAGTGGGTGGGGTTATATCCTTCCTGTTTGTCCCTGTCCGGGGGTGTCATCGGATGCGGCCACAGTGTCTCCTGACCCCTCCCGTCTCAGCCTCCAGTATTTATGCTGCAGTAGTTTGTGTGTCGGGGGGGGCTAGGGTCAGTTTGTTATATCTGGAGTACTTCTCCTGTCCTATCCGGTGTCCTGTGTGAATTTAAGTATGCTCTCTCTAATTCGCTTTCCTTCTCTCTCTCGGAGGACCTGAGCCCCAGGACCATGCCTCAGGACTACCTGACATGATGACTCCTTGCTGTCCCCAGTCCACCTGGCCGTGCTGCTGCTCCAGTTTCAACTATCCTGCCTGTGATTATTATTATTTGACCATGGTGGTCATGTATGAACATTTGAACATCTTGGCCATGTTCTGTTATAATCTCCACCTGGCACAGCCAGAAGAGGACTGGCCACCCCACATGGTTTCTTCCTAGGTTTTGGCCTTTCTAGGGAGTTTCTTAGCCACCGTGCTTCTACACCTGCATTGCTTGCTGTTTGGGGTTTTAGGCTGGGTTTCTGTACAGCACTTTGAGATATCAGCTGATGTACGAAGGGCTATATAAATAAATTTGATTTGAATACCCCACAATGACATAGCAAAAACAGGTTTAGAAATGTTTGAAAATTTAGGAGAAAAAAAACACGGAAATATCACAATTACATACGTATTCAGACCCTTTACTCAAGCTTGGCACACCTGTACCTTAGGCAGCGATTACAGCCTCAGGTCTTCTTGGGTATGATGCCACAAGCTTGGCACACCTGTATTTGGGGAGTTTCTCACATTCTTCTCCGCAGATCCTCTAAAGCTCTGTCAGGTTGGATGGGGAGCATCCGGGCTCTCAAGTCTGGGCTCTGGCTGGGCCAATCAAGGACATTCACAGACTTACCCCGAAGCCACTTCTGCATTGTCTTGGCTGTGTGTTTAGGGTTGTTGTCCTGTTGGAAGGTGAGCCTTTGACCCAGTCTGAGGTCCTGAGCACTCTGGAACAGGTTTTCATCAAGGATCACTGTACTTTGCTCCATTCATCTTTCCCTTGATCCTGAATCCTTAGGTGCCATTTGGAAAACTCCAAGCGGGTTGTCATGTATATTTTACTGAGGAGTGGCTTCCATCTGGCCACTACCATAAAGGCCTGATTGGTGGAGTACTGCAGAGATGTTTGTCCTTTTGGAAGTTTCTCGTATCTCCAGAGATGATCTCTGGAGCGCTGTTAGTGACCATCGGGTTCTTGGTCACCTCCCTGACCAAGGCCTACTTGCTCAATTTACCGAGCGGCCAGCTCTTGGAAGAGCCATAGCAAAGGGTCTGAATACTTATGTAAATAAGGTATAGTTTTTTTATTTTTAATACATTTGCACAAAAAAAATCTAAAAACGTGTTTTCGCTTTGTCATTATGGGTATTGTGTGTATTCAAGGGGTCTGAATACTTTCTGAATGCACTGTAAACGCAACATGTAAAGCGTTGGTCCCATGTTTCATGAGCTGAAACCGATATTCTCCATAAGCATAAAAAGCGTATCTCTCTCAAATTGTGTGCACAAATTTGTTTTCATCCCTGTTAGTGAGCATTTCTCCTTTGTTCAAATAATCCATCCTGACAGGTGTGGCATATCAAGAATCTGATTAAACAGCACGATCATTACACAGGTGCACCTTGTGCTGGGGACAATAAAAGGCCCCTAAAATGTGCCATTTTGTCACAACAAAATGCCACAGATGCCTCAAGATTTGAGGGAGAATGCAATTGGCATGCTGACTGCAGGTATATCCACCAGACCTGTTGCCAGATAATTTCATGTTAATTTCTGTACCATAAGCTGCCTCCAACGTCGTTTTAGAGAATTTGGCAGTACTTCCCACCGGTCTCACAACCTCAGACCACGTGTATGGCATTGTATGGTCAAGTGGTTTCCTGATGTCAACGTTGTGAACAGAAAGCCCCATGATGGCGGTGGGGTTACAGTATGGGCAGGCATAAGCTACAGACAATGAACACAACTGCATTTTATCGATGGCAATTTTAATGCACAAAAGCACCTTTAAGAAATCCTGAGGCCCATTGTTGTGCCAGTCATCCTCCCCAATCACCTCATGTTTCAGCATGATAATGCATGGCCCCATGTCCTAAAGATCTGTACATAATTCCTGGATGCGGAAAATGTCCCAGTTCTTCAAATGGCCTGCATACTCACCAGACATGTCACCCATTGAGCACGTTGGAATGCTCTGGATTGTTGTTTAACGACAGCGTTTTCCAGTTTCCGACAATATCCAGCAACTTCGCACAGCCATTGAAGAGAAGTGGGACAACATTCCACAGGCCACAATCAACAGACTGATCAATTATATACGAAGGAGATGTGTCACGCTGCATGAGGCAAATGTTGGTCACACCGGTTTTCTGATCCTCACACTTACCTTTAAAAAAAAAGATGCATATCTGTATTCCCAGTCATGCGAAATCCATACATTAGAGCCTAATGAATTTATTTAAATTGACTCAAAGAATTCACATTATAAACACTCACAGTCCCCAGATAACCTGACATTAAATATTTTTTAAATTTTATTTATCTGTTATTTTATACCAGGTAAATTGACTGAGAACACATTCTCATTTGCAGCAACGACCTGGGGAATAGTTACAGGGGAGAGGGGGATTAATGAGCCAATTGTAAACTGGGGATTATTAGGTGACTGTGATGGTTTGAGGGCCAGATTGGGAATTTAGCCAGGACACCAGGGTCAACACCCCTACTCTTACGATAAGTGCCATGGGATCTTTAATGACCTCAGAGAGTCATGACACCCGTTTAACGTCCCATCCGAAAGACTGCACCCTACACAGGGCAGTGTCCCCAATCACTGCCCTGGGGCATTGGGATATTTTTTTAGACCAGAGGAAAGAGTGCCTCCTACTGGCCCTCCAACACCACTTCCAGCAACATCCGGTCTCCCATCCAGGAACTGACCAGGACCAACCCTGCTTAGCTTCAGAAGCAAGCCAGCAGTGGTATGCAGGGTGGTATGCTGCTGGCAAGTAGAGTGGTATGCAGTTGAGTGGTGTCGTCAAGTAGAGGGAAAGACTAGATGAAGGCCATCACAGTATAATGGCGAGAGGAATGGATGGACTCAATATTCTTTCTGACACTTTAGGATTAGCCCAGATCTTAGGTCAGTTTCGTGTTTTCCCCCTACAGGTCAAGGTTAGGATTTGGGGATCAGAGACTTCCTGATCCTGGTCACTTACTGGTTCCTGTCCATGAAATAGTTCCCGTGAGAGGTGAAGCCTTTGTGGTGGCCCCCTTTCTCTGTCTCCAGACTGCGGTTGCAGGAGCGGATGATCTGCAGGATGTTACTGACCGTGGCCTCCTTCACGTGGCTGTGCAGTCCGTCTGGCCCCGCCCTCTGCAGGAAGTGCTCCTGCCCGCCGTAGTCCGTCACAAACTACACAAAGAGAAACACAGTGAACCGGTTACTGTAGTAATAACTGTTACTACACAGGTATAATAGCAATTAAATGTAAAGTGTACATCGCCAAACTGTTTATATAGTCAAACTGCTTGTTTCGGAAAAGCCATCAAAGTATTCAGACCCCTATACCTTTTTTCACATTGTTACGTTACAGCCTTATTCTAAAATTTATTAACATTTTTATTTTTCATCAACACACACACACACAAAAAAATCAATGACAAAGCGAAAACAGGATCCAGAAGAGCCATCAAAGCGGTGTTCAAAGCTTTAGGGTGATAGCAGGTGTTGTCAGTACACCTAGCTTTATTCAGCCACTCTGCTACAAGCCTGGCATGCAAGCCTGGGCCTGGCCCACTTTACCTCTGGCAAGTCATGCGGTGAGTGGCGCAGGCTGATAATGCTGGCTGCTCCATCCAACGCGTCACTCAGCTCTTTGAGGAAGAGGCCACAGAAGGGCACCACCTTGCACCCTGGGATGTTAAGTGCCACCTTCCTGTACTCGGACAAAGACTTGTGCTGTGCCATGGCATCTTTCAGGCTGCGCATGGTCTCAATGTCTGACTGGTCCATGAACTGCCACATCTTCAGCACTTTACGAGACCTGGAACAGAGAATAATTCCATATTGATCTAACCACATCTTAACTTCTCTGGGATATGTGGGACGCTAGTGAAATTGCTAATTATGTTAAGTCAGCACCTAGCCACAGAAAAACATACAGCCATTTTCCAACCAAAGAGATGTGTCACAAAACTCAGAAATAGCATTATAAATATTCACTTACCTTTGATGATCTTCATCGGAATGCACTCCCAGGAATCCCAGTTCCACAATAAATGTTTGATTTGTTCAATAAAGTCTATCATTTATGTCCAAATACCACCTTTTTGTTCATGCATTTAGTTCACAAATCCAAACTCACGAGGCGCGGGCAAGTCCAGACGAAAAGTCCAAAAAGTTTTATTACAGTTCGTAGAAACATGTCAAACGATGTATAGAATCAATCTTTAGGATGTTTTTATCATAAATCTTCCCTAAATGTCAACCGGACAATCCTTTGTCTCAACGCAGCTCCTGCTCACGGCCGCGCGCATAATTTAGCTCATGGCATTCTGCAAGACACCTGACTCAAACAGCTCTCATTCTCTCCCCCTTCCCAGTTGAAGCCTGAAACAAGGTTCTAAAAACTGTTGACATCTAGTGGAAGCCTTAGGAAGTGCAATATGACCCCATGTATACTTGATAGGCAAAAACTACAAACCTCAGATTTCCCACTTCCTGGTTGGATTTTTTCTCAGGTTTTTGCCTACCATATGAGTTCTGTTATACTCACAGACATCATTCAAACAGTTTTAGAAACTTGTGTTTTCTATCCAAATATACTAATAATATGCATATTCAAGCTTTTGGGCCTGAGTATAGCAGGCAGTTTACTCTGGGCACCTTACCTTATCCAAGCTACTCAATACTGCCCCCCAGTACCAAAGAAGTTAACTACATTGTTTTTGTACATTGTAGAAGACACTTATCCAGAAAGACTTTCAATAGCTGCGTTCTGAATATGACAATTTACAGATACTGTAGGAAGACTAAGCTAGATGTGTAATAAATGTATTTGTACTATAGTGTTGTCAGTCATAAATACCGTAGTCCAGCCAGGAACTCCATGACAGCGTTGTAGTTGCCCATGTTCCAGCAGCACTTGGCAACATGGACCAGGTAGGAGAACATCTCTCTCTTCTTCTCCATGGTACCCGCAGTCAGGATTAACCAGGTCACCCACAAGCTCACCTATTAGATGTAGCAAATCTCAGTTAGAACATGGACCCCACAATCTCACCTCTGGAGCACCTCGGTGTTAAAACAGACTACTTCATGACCTGCCAATGATCTGTAAAAGCCAGGCTGCACTTCAAGTCCCTACATAGTGCACTACCTTTATTAGGGTCCATAGGGCTCTTGTCTAATATAGTGCACTATATGGGGAATAAGGTGCCATTTTGGACATAACCCTAGAGTGAAAGACCAAGGACGAGGACTAGTGTTTCTTACTGCGCAGGTTAATGTTCTACACAGCATGATTTATGATGAACCAAGGTGAACTCATTGAAACGGAAATAAGCCTAAATTCAACCCAGGTTTCACTGTCACCATCTCCAACCAAATACAAAAAGATGCTGGTAGTTGGCGCCACAACAAGTCATGAAACTCCTGATTGCACCAGGTCTCGTTTGTTTCACTGGCACATAAATCCAACACAATAGTAGGCCTAAGGCAAAAGCTATATCGGCTTTATCCAAGTGCTGGCAGAAACCGTGGCCTGGACATAACAGTTGGCGCAAATATTTGCCAGCTGTCACGTTGTAGCTAACCACCCTCCCCCACCCCCTGAAACAATGATGGTTAGATAAACAGTTCCACAGGCAGGACCCCGATTAGGGGTGTAATGGTACATGTATTTGTACCATTCTGTACAGGGACCTCAGTTTACAATAAAAATATATTTCCAACAAAAACACTAGGTCTGCATTGCAGTCAAACTGTCCTTTTGTGAGGCGCAGCCAGGAACTAGTTCTGTAGGACTATGACGCCGAGTGGTGGGGGGCTTCCCAGTAGATTATTTGAGTGGTGGGGGGCTTCCCAGTAAATTACAACCGATGGACAGAAAGTTCTGGATAAAATGAAAACAGTATGTCGCCATGCTCATCAAGAATAGCCTATGCAGCTGCCAACACCTCAAATATGTTGACACAGTTATGGGTCTTTCTATAAACTAGGGTGCCAGCGAGCATCTGTTTGGAGCTGTTACAATACAAGTCATAATAATTTACCTTTTTTTAAGTGAATAAGTATAAGACATCAATGGGAAACATGGGTACATTCAAAATAATACAAACTGAGCAATCAGGAGAGAAGGGCCTTGGTCAAGGAGGTGACCAATAACCCAATGGTCACTCTGATAGAGCACCAGAGTTCGGTTCTCCCATCTTTAAAGCACTCCACCAATCAGGCATTTAGGGTAGAGTCCTGTCCCCGCATGCAGCATATAGATATCATATAGATGTCTGGATTTCTAAGACGTTCTAAGATTTGTATCATATTCACAACTAAAGTTCCCAAAACTCTAAATCTAGCAAATAGGACATTTTTCAAATGATCACTTTTAAGCTCAACATAGCCACTTCATACACACACTCGATCCGTAATGGGAAAAATATCCTTTCTATTTCATTCAGCTAAGTTCAATTACATTAATCATACAATAAAATAAAAAGCATATATTGTCAGCTAAATGAAAAAGCCTACAGCCTATGGCATGGAGTATAGCCAGATAACATAGGCCTACAACACATTCTGTTCTTCTGAAATACATTTTCTTCATATCATAATGTTTCTTCAGACCCGACTCAAATAAATAATGGATTTATTGTGATGGTGTACAGTCGTGGCCAAAAGTTGAGAATGACACAAGTATTAATTTTCACAAAGTCTGCTGCCTCAGTTTGTATGATGGCAGTTTGCATATACTCCAGAATGCTATGAAGAGTGATCAGATGAATTGCAATTAATTGCAAAGTCCCTCTTTGCCATGCAAAATGAACTGAATCCCAAAACAACATTTCCACTGCATTTCAGCCCTGCCACAAAAGGACCAGCTGACATGTCAGTGATCTTCTCGTTAACACAGGTGTGAGTGTTGACGAGGACAAGGCTAGCGATCACTCTGTCATGCTGATTGAGTTTGAATAACAGACTGGAAGCTTCAAAAGGAGGGTGGTGCTTGGAATCATTGTTCTTCCTCTGTCAACCTTTGGTTACCTGCAAGGCAACACGTGCCGTCATCATTGCTTTGCACAAAAAGGGCTTCACAGTCAAGGATATTGCTGCCAGTAAGGTCACACCTAAATCAACCATTTATCGGACGTTCAAGAACTTCAAGGAGAGCAGTTCAATTGTTGTGAGGAAGGCTTCAGGGCGCCCAAGAAAGTCCAGCAAGTGCCAGGACCGTCTCCTGAAGTTGATTCAGCTGCGGGATCGAGGCACCACCAGTACAGAGCTTGCTCAGGAATGGCAGCAGGCAGGTGCGAGTGCATCTGCACGCACAGTGAGGCGAAGACTTTTGGAGGATGGCCTGGTGTCAAGAAGCGCAGCAAAGAAGCCACTTCTCTCCAGGGAAAACATCAGGGACAGACTGATATTCTGCAAAAGGTACAGGGATTGGACTGCTGAGGACTGGGGTAAAGTCATTTTCTCTGATGAATTCCTTTCAGATTGTTTGGGCATTTGGAAAAAAAGCTTGTCCGGAGAAGACAAGGTTGAGCGCTACCATCAGTTCTGTGTCATGCCAACAGTAAAGCATCCTGAGACCACTCATGTATGGGGTTGCTTCTCAGCCAAGGGAGTGGGCTCACTCACAATTTTGCCTAAGAACACAGCCATTAATAAAGAATGGTACCAACACATCCTCGGAGAAAAACTTCTCCCAACCATCCAGGAACAGTTTGGTGACGAACAATGCCTTTTCCAGCATGATGGAGCACCTTGGCATAAGGCAAAAGTGATGTGATAAGGGAATTTATGTTTAAAGTAATGACTAAAGAATTCCACCCTGAAATGTAATTATTATACTATGTGAAATGTATTAGCATAATTAGACTCTAATCCAATAATGTAAGGGTGAGAAATGTGTGACTGAGAAAACAGAGGACAATTGAACTATACATGACCTGACCTGGTTGGAACTTACGACAGGAAAGAGGCCCTGTCAAGGCCCCTCTAATCTAGGGAGGAAGGGAACGGCATGGAACTGGCAGCTTGGTAGAATAGTGATAAATGAGGAATGTGAACTGTGGAAAATGATACAGCCCACCTACTGTTTGTATGTATATGGGGGGGTTATAAAGACTGCTCACATTTTGGTGAACTTTAGAACGTTCTCTGAATAAAGTTTACGAACCTTTTGCAGAATCTGAGTCTTTACCTAATTATTATTAAACCCAGGGTCTTACAAACCTCGGGGATTGGTCAAAATAATTGTTAAGTTATCGTCATTGAAAATTCTCGTAACACTAAGTGGCTCGGGGAACAAAACATCGATATTTTGGGTCCATGGCAAGGAAACTCCCCAGACCTGAATCCCATTGAGAACTTGTGGTAAATCCTCAAGAAGTGGATAGACAAACAAAACCCCACAAATTCTGACAAACTCCAAGCATTGATTATGCAAGAATGGGCTGCCATCAGTCAGGATGTGGCCCAGAAGTTAAATGACAGCATGCCAGGATGGATTGCAGAGGTCTTGAAAAAGGGTCAAAGACAGCAAATATTGACTCTTTGCATCAACTTCATGTAATTGTTAATAAAAGCCTTTGACACTTATGAAAAGCTTGTAATTATACTTCACTATTCCATAACATGTGACAAAAATATCTAGACACAGAAGCAGCAAACTTTGTGGAAATTAATATGTGTCATTCTCAAAACTTTTGGCCATGACTGTATATTGATTTAATATACCTTTAAATGTAGGATGTTCCAAAGGGCCACATCAGCAGCTTGTATGCATGGAGGCCTGGAGATGCTAAACATGTTAATCAATGGTCAAATACCATGAGACAGGCAGATTTCTGCATGACAGTAACCGCCACAGCCCTAATGAAAGTCACATGATACAGAGCGGGTGTGATACTGCATGCGATTGAACAACAGCCAAAGTGCTTGAAGTGTACCTATGATGAAAATTACAGACCTGTACATGCTTTGTAAGTCGGAAAACCTGCAAAATCGGCAGTGTATCAAATACTTGTTCTCCCCACTGTATATACAGTGGTGCAAAAAAGTATTTAGTCAGCCACCAATTGTGCAAGTTCTCCCACTTAAAAAGATGCGGCCTGTAATTTTCATCATAGGGTACACTTCAACTATGACAGACAAAAAAAATCCAGAAAATCACATTGTAGGCAACATGAAGTCCTATGAGTGTCATCTGATGAAGATCAAAGGTTAGTTATTCATTTTCTCTCTATTTCTGCTTTTTGTGACTCCTCTCTTTGGCTGGAAAAATGGCTGTGTTTTTCTGTGACTAGGTGCTGACCTAACAATCTTTTGGTGTGCTTTCGTAGTAAAGCCTTTTTGAAATCGGACACAAGAAGTTACTTTAAAATTGTGTAACACACTTGTATGTTTGAGGAATTTTAATTATGGGATTTCTGTTGTTTTGAATTTGATGCCCTGCAATTTCACTGGCTGTTGTCGAGGTGGGACGCTACCGTCCCACTTGTGCCAGAGAGGTTAAAACACATTTAGCATCTCATGGCTTCCAGACATGATACCACTGATGCAGACCTTTGGAACACCTACATTTTAAAAAAGTATATGAAATAATATATAATTAATTAATATAATAAATAATTAAGTAATATAGCCTACACCATCACAATAAATCCATTATTGATTTGACAGTTCTAAAGAAACATGATATGAAGAAAAAAAGGTAGTCTATTTCAGAAGAACAGAATAGCATTCTTCTGCGTTGTCCTAATGTTAGACCCTGATCTGGCTATGCCATATGGCTGTGGGCTACACGAGTTCATTTTGCAAACAAAATTCTCTGAATTCCGTGGCATTATTTTACAGTATGAAGAATACAAATGAAAATAGCTGAATAAAATATAACTAATATTTTCTCCAAACGATTGAGGCAGTGCACACACATGCGGCTATTCTATGTTGAGCAGTTAACAAAGAAACAGGTACACCTATGCTTAAGTTAGCATATGTAAATTTAGATGATACAAATGTTGGACTATTTTTTAGATTTGTTGGACTATTTGTAATACATTCTAAGGCTGCATGATGCAACTAATGATGATTTGAAAAAAGGAGCATGAAAGCCATTAGCTTAGTTTTTTGCACAGGTAAGTACTATTGGGAAAATCTATCATCCTAAGCAAGCACTTCTCCCACATGGTGACCTCGGATGTCACCTACTAAGGAAATGGCGTCTATAACAGCATTTGCAACATTTAAATGCAACTAAACATTTATAAAAAGCAAACTATTGTGGTTTTTTGAACTATCATTTGTTAACATGCATGACAGCTGTACTTTAAGTTTATGGTTGACACAAGTCCAAATCACATGAACGCATGCAACTGGTATTTATGGCTTCACAACGGGTAAATTCCCATCTCCTGCAAAGTTACAAACGCAGCATCAGATCTGGATCAATGGCATTTTATTTTCCGTCTGTGCCGAAACGGTACCCTAAAACTGCAATACGTACCAAACTGTGGGTTTGGAGAACCGGGGGTGCAGTTCGATTTCCTCCAGAGAAAACACTTCAGAGACACTAAATAAAGTTACAGCCCCATTACAGACATCACCCACCCACCCACCCACCCATCCTCCTCCCTCGTTTCCAGGAACGACCGTCACTGAGAGACGGTACCAAAGTGATAGAGAAGAGAAAAAACATTCCTCTTCTCCCTCTCCAAGTGTTTGCAGTACATGAGATAGCTGTAATGTCCTTTTGGATTCAAATAAGTTATGTTTCTCAGCGTTATAAACCGTTTTGGCAGTGGACATGAAAGCACTGGTAGGCCAAGTAGATTAGAGGCAGGCACATACTTTGCAGAGCAGCTGATATTCTAGATATCGATGGGAGGAAGGGAGTTGTGCTAAGTCAGTATTAAATGGGAGATCGGTGGTGATCTAAAATAGGCTCTAGCTGTTATGTGGTGTCCCTTTGATAATAACACAGGGGTTGCATCAGAATGACAACCTATAATCGACTGGACTGAAAACCAAGCGTCACTTTGATTTATAGTACATCATATTGGCGTCATTTGATCAGTGAATAAAAACATACACAATGTATTTACAAACTTGATTCATTTGTTGTGTGCGCTATTGCATTATTAGGGTTCAGTTTTCCCATGATTGAACTATTACATATTCAAGGTTGACAGAGAGTTATTACAAACTCACTATAGGAGCATATTGTGTTTGTCAGAAATAACCACTCCAGACAGCTACGACAGGCTCAAACGGTCCAATACCTTCCCCCAGTTTATCTGCTCCAGTTTGGGAAACTGGGACACAGCAGATAACCCAGCGAGTCCATCTCATCATGCTGTGGAGGTTGTCAGATTTGTTCTCGATTGGGAAGAGTCACTCATTTGATTCTAGCTCTGCCACATGCCCAAAAATGGTCAGGATGCACATTTGGGGAATCTATTTTTTACTCCCTCTGCTTTGTTCACTTAATGAAAGCCAGCTGATGTTAAGGCATACAACCTAAAGATGACATTTCCACTCCTCCGCTCGGTACTCCGTGCTTGGGACTGACCTCATTCCGATGTGGCAGATACGTTTTATGTAGAGAGTAGCTCAAAGGGCTCCGTTTATAGTGTAATCACCGCAAGTATGAGAGAAACTGTCAGAATAAGATACACTATAGCACGAGGTGGTCAATTCTATTCTTAAATTATAACTAACATTACAGTCAAGTGAGAACCTTGATAATCTAGTACAAGAGTGATCACCAATCTTGGTCCCGGAGGGCAACAATGTGCGCAGGCTTTTGTTCTAGCCCATCATTAACACACATGACCCAACTTCATTGACCATCAAGACCTTCCTTATTTGAATCCCATCCATTAGATATTTAGGACAAGGATTGTTATTGACCACTCAAAGCATAGTAACATTAGCAGATCCTCTCTACAATAGTCTCACCTCATTGAAACGTGTGACCAGGTCCTCCACAGAGTTCCTCTGGGTCTGCGTGGGCAAGGCCGGGCCCGACAGCGAGTCCTCGAGGCTGGGGTGCAGGTGCTTGCTACAGTCGGGGCTGCCCAGGTCCCTAGTGAGGAAGCAGAGGTAGTCCAGGGGTAAGATGCGTCGGTACAGCTGCCGCTCCTGCTCCGTCAGGATCCGAGCAATCTCCTCGGGGAACTGGATCAGGTGGCACAGCTCAGCCAGCTCCTTGCTGATGTCCATCATGTTGGGCGGAAGGGCGCTCGACACTGACATGCTGCACATCTGACGCTCTGAGAGACAGACAGATGTACATAGTCAACTTCAATGTCAATGCCAAGGTAATATTAAACATGGTGAGAAAGCTGAACACCACGGTCTTTCATAACACAAACATGTCTTAAACTCCGTAGTTCAGACATCAAACTTCAGGGCCCTCAGAATCCCACATTTATAGTACCTACTGAAAGTCTTCCCTTGCACAGTTCACATTCTGCTGCCTTAAATTTCAATCTAAAAAGGGATTCAATTGTGATTCATTCTCCATTAATCTACACATCTATTTGCAAAAGTAGTAGTTCTTCTGATTTAAGAATAACTTTCCCTGTCTCTGTAAGGTCCCGTTGGACCAATGAATGTCAAACAATGATTGAACCTCAGACACACCAATGAGCTTTAAAAAGCATGTCTAGAATACATTTTTAGACAGGCGTAGATCAGGGGAGATTAAGAAATCATTTGTTAACACGGAATATCTCTTTTAGTATGGTCCAGGTATTGTAATTCCTCTATGGGTGGTGGGTTCCCACTTGGGCTCCCGAGTGGCACAGTGGTCTGAGGCACTACATCTCAGTGCTAGAGGCGTCACTAGACACCCTGGTTCGAATCCTGATAGTATCACAACCGGCTGTGATTGGGAGTCCCATAGGGCAGCGCACAATTGGCCCAGCATCGCCCGGTGTAATCCGTCATTGTCCCCCCCTGCGGGACGGTTGAGCTAATGTGATTAGCATGAGGTTGTAAGTAACAAGAACATATCCCAGGACATAGACATATCTGATATGGGCAGAAAGATTAACAAGAATTTAAGCTAACTGCAATGTCCAATTTACAGTAGCTGTTACAGTGAAATAATACCATGCTATTGTTGAGGAGAGTGCACAGTTATGAACTTGAAAATGTATTAATAAACCAATTTGGCCAGACTTGATTCAACATTTTGAACAGAAATACAATGGTTCATTGGATCAGTCTAAAACTTGGCACATGCACTGCTAAACTGCGCCTAAACTGGAATAATGCATTGTGGCCTTTATCCTGCATTTCAAAGATGTAGAAAATACTTTTTTTTCTTTGAATTATCTTTTACCATATATAATGTGTTATATTCTCCTACATTCATTTCACATTTCCACAAACTTCAAAGTGTTTCCATTCAAATGTTATCAAGAATATGCATATCCTTGCTTCCGGTCCTGAGCTACAGGCAGTTAGATTTGGGCATGTAATTTTAGGTGAAAATTGGAAAAAAAGGGTCTGATCCTTACGAGGTTAACTGACTTGCCTAGTTAAATAAAGTTTAAATTTAACACAAAAAGAAAATCGAATCACCCAAACACCGCAAATATCTGGCCATCCTTCTGCACTGAGCTGGGAGGGGGAAAAAAATGGAAACTGCTCAGGGACATCACTACAAGGTTTAAGATAATTTTAAAAAGCCACTGAATTCATTGGCTGAGCTGATAAACTGTGCATGGATTAACATTGTATTCACTCCACATTACTGGCTTGCATGACAAAGTGAAAAGAAAGAAGTCTGTGTTAAAAAAAACATTCCAAATCATCCATTCTGTTTGCAACAAGGCTGTTGAACAATACTACAAAACAAAATGGCAAATAAAAGTTTTTGGCCTAAATGTCAAACCGAATACAACTCCGAGTGAAACAGGGACTGGGGAATTTGTCAGAATAACAATAAATATGAGGGAGAAAAGCCCAGGTAAAAAGTTTAAGGAAAACCTGCCTCAGTCTTCTGAACACCTAACTCTGGGATATAGTTGTACTTTCCAGTGAGACAATTAGGCCTCCTGTACACAAATTCTAAGGGTCAATTGCCGCTTAGGCAGTTTTAACACCAGAAAAGTTGGTTCTGTGTATCATCGATATGAGTCAGAAACATCAGTGTCATAATTGACAACAAGGGGTAAATTAGATTTCAAATCTAATGTTATTTGTCACATGACCTGAATACAACAGGTTAAGACGTTACCGTGAAATGTTTACTTAGAAGCCCTTAACCAACGTAGTTAAGAAAAATAAGGGTTAAGGAAAAGATTAGTTTATTTAGTCAAAGTAAAATTTAAATAAAATTTAAATAACGAGGCTATTACAGGTTAGTCGAGGTAATATGTGCATGTACAGCGCATTAGGAAAGTGTTCAGACCACTTGACATTGAGCGTCGCTGCACAGCTATTTCAAGGCATCTTCAGAGATGTTCGATCGGGTTCAAGTCCGGGCTCTGGCTGGGCCACTCAAGGACATTCAGAGACTTGTCCCGAAGCCACTCCTGCGTTGTCTTGGCTATGTGCTTAGGGTCGTTGTTCTGTTGGAAGGTACACCTTTGACCCAGTATGAGGTCTTGAGCACTCTGGAGCAGGTTTTCGCCAAGGATCTCTCTGTACTTCACTCCATCTTTCCCTCGATCCTGACTAGTCTCCCAGTCCCGGTCTCTGAAAAATATCCCCACAGCATGATGCTGCTACCACCATGCTTCACCGTAGGGATGGAGGCAGGTTTACTCCAGACATGACGCTTTGTATTCAGGCCAAAGAGTTCAATCTTGGTTTCATAAGACCAAAGAATCTTGTTTCTCATGGTCTGAGAGTCCTTAGGTGCCTTTTGGCAAACTCCAAGCTGGCTGTCATGTGCCTTTTACTGAAGAGTGGCTTCTATCTGGCCACTCCACCATAAAGGCCTGATTAGTGGAGTGCTGCAGAGATGGGAGAATTTTCCAGAAGGACAACCATCTCCACAGAGGAACTCTGGAGCTCTGTCAGAGTGACCATCAGGTTCTTGATCACCTCCCTGACCAAGGCCCTTCTCCCGATTGCTCAGTTTGGCCAGGCGGCCAGCTCTAGGAAGTGTCGTTGTGGTTCCAAACTTCTCCATTTAAGAATAATGGAGGCCAAGGTGTTCTTGGGGATGGTCAATGCTGCAGACATTTTTGGTACCCTTCCCCAGATCTGTGCCTCGACCCAATCCGGTCTCAGAACTCTACTGACAATTCCTTCAACCTCATGGCTTGGTTTTCGCTATGACATACACTGTCAACTATGGGACCTTATATAGACAGGTGTGTGCCTTTCCAAATCATGTCCAATCAATTGAATTTACCACAGGTGGACTCCAATCAAGTTGTAGAAACATCAAAGGATGATCAATGGAAACAGGATGCACCTGAGCTCAATATCAGTGGATATTAAGTTCAGAATTAACGATCTAGCTAATGCGTTTTAAGTTTCCACTTACTCAGATGGTGAATTAGCCCCAAATAAATTATCCTATGATATTAGTGCACATAAAGATGTAGGCAAATTCATATCTATTGAACAAAGGAAAAATCTGAATTCTGGTGCCCTATTTTAACAATAAAATAACAATAACTGCCTATTTGTCAACATACATTTCATGTCAATCAATGGATTATATTACACATCAAAATATCTTGAATCATGCATTCCTGCATGAACAGGTTAGATTAAACAATGCATTTATCGAAAGCCATATCAGAAGTCTATTGACCCTCAATAAAAGCACTGAATGACTTTATAAAGATGACTATTTTTTCTATTGGGTGTCCGCCGCAATTTTTTTGTTGGTGCTACCAAATCGTGTGTTGGTGCCACCAACTAAGAAGCTTTCAATTACTGTAGCATGAACCATGGTATGATGAATCACCTGGCTATTTACAGTATATTGACCCGAGCAGAGCACAGAACCTTGAACATGAAGTCTGACGTTACTCACCGCTGCTGTGATGACAATCAGGGCCGGATTAAGAAATTATAGCGACCCCCCCACTTTTGAGTTAGATTATTAGGATACAGGTGCAATTTCGAAATGTAGTTGAGCATCAGCAGTTTCTCTTGTTATGTCAGTCACTGAATTAACCATGTCAGCAAAAAATCTTTAGGCTAATTTACCAGTCTAGCCAGCTATCTAAACTTGTAGTAACCATGGCCGAACACTGACCAAGCATGCAGGGCATGTGCCCAGACGCCCTAACCTCCAGGGGCCCCCCTTGATTTTCTTAGTCACTCTCACTCAGATATCATTAACATGGCATAAGTCATGGCAAAATGTGTAGAATCGCAGGTAATTACAGTGCCTTCAGAAAGTATTCACACCCCTTGAATTGTTTCCACATTTTGTTATGTTACAGCCCGAGTTTAAAATGGATTAGATATTTTGTTTTTCTTCCATCGGCCTACACACAATACCCCATAATGTCAAAGTGGCCTTTTTCTAAATGTTTACAAATTAATAAAAAAAGGAAAAGCTGAAATGTCTTGAACCAATAAGCATCCAACCCCTTTCTGATGGCAAGCCTAAAGGAGTAAAAACGTGCTTAACAAGTCAAATAATAAGTTGCATGGATTCACTCTGTGTGCAATAAAAGTGTTTAACATGGATTTTTTTTGAATGACTACCTCATTTCTGTACCCCACACATCCAATTATCCTATCCGTAAGGTTCCTTCAGTTGAGCAGTGAATTTCAAACAGATTCAACCACAAAGACAAAGGAGGTTTTCAAATGCCTTGTAAAGGAAGGTCACCTATTAGAAGATTGCTTTTTTTTAACAGATACTGAATATCCCTTTGAGCATGGTGAAGAAATCAATTACACTTTGGATGGTGTATCAATACACCCAGTCACAAAGACACAGGCATCCTTCCTAACTCAGTTGCTGGAGAGGAAGGAAACCACTCAGGGATTTCACCATGAGGCCAATGGTGACTTTAAACAGTTAGAGTTTAATAGCTGTGATAGGAGAAAACTGAGGATGTATCTCCACAATACTAACCTAAATGACAAAGTAAATATGAAGTCTACTACAAACAGAATGCATGTTTTGTACAAGGATATAAAGTTAAACAGCCAAAAATGAGGCAAAGAAATTAACTATGTCCTGAATGCAAAACATTATGTTTGGTGCAAATCTGGGGGTGGCTGGATCATGTTATGGGGATGCTTGTCATCTGCAAGGACTATGGAGGGTTTTTTTTGGATAAAAAGAAACGGAATAGAGCTAAACACAGACAAAATACTAAAGGAAAACCTGGATCATTCGGCTTCCAACAGACACTGGGAGACTAATTCCCCTTTCAGCAGGGTAATAACCTAAAACACAAGGCCAAATATACATTGGAGTTGCTTACCAAGAGCGTTCCCGATGTGACATGCTACACACATTGTTCACACAGTACCGGCGACATGCACTTGTCCACATTTAAGCAGCCCAGGGGCGGAAGCTCCTCTCCAGCTCTCGTTTCTCCCCGACATGACACACACACACACACACATCTCAGCCATGCGCCAGCAACACCTGCAGCCAGCCCACAACCCCACTATCCCTACCTCCACTACCAGCTAGCCCCCCCCGACTCACAGAGAAACACATAGCCCCTACACTCCTCCCTCTCCTCTCACCCATGCTCCTCTATGTGTGAGCCGTTTGCATACGAAGGCTGAAGGGTATGAAGGGAGTCAAGTATCTAAACACGTCAGCAAAAAGCTCAGTATGACTCATTTCAAAAGTGGAGGGAAATCACTGAGAAAAGAAGTGTTCCATTGATTTATTGGTGGTTGTAAAAAGATTTCAGATATACAGTGGGGTACAAAATTGACACCCTTGATAAAGATGAGCAACATTCAAATAGCGAGCTATATTGTATGCTCCCCAAAAAAATAAATGGAAATGATATTATACTAATACAATTGCCCAGAAAAAAATAGATTTTGTTTAACAAGTTGATTTATTTTTCTAAAAAAGGGAGGTGGTCACAATTGACACCCCTAAAGATTTGTATAAATAAAGTAGTCAAATGTAGTATTCGACTACATCAAGCTTGTGACTCTCCACACTTGTTGAATGCATTTGCAGTTAATTTTAGTTGTTTCAAATTATTTATTACCCAAAAGAAATTAAAGCTAAATAATTGAGTGTGTCATTTTGGAGTAACTTTTATTCGCTTACATCCTCAACACCAGTGCCCCTCAGGGGTGTGTGCTTAGTCCCCTCCTGTACTCCCCGTTCACCCACGACTGCATGGCCAAGCACGACTCCAACAGCATCATTAAAGTTTGCTGATGACAACAGTGGTCACCGACAATGATGAGACAGCCTATAGGAAGGTGGTCAGAGAGCTGGCAGTGTGGTACCAGGACAACAACCTCTCCCTCAATGTGAGCAGGAGAAAAGGAAATTATCGTGGACTACAGGAAAAGGAGGGCTGAACAGGCCCCGATAAAAATCGACGGGGATGTAGTGGAGCGGGTCGAGAGTTTCAAAGTTCCTTGGTGTCCACCTCAACAAACTATGATGTACCACCGCACATGGACTCTGTACTTTAGTTTATTTAGTAAATATTTTCTTAACTATATTTCTGGAACTGCATTGTTGGTTAGGGGCTTGTAAGTAAGCATTTCACGGTAAGGTCTACCTGCTGTATTCTGCGCACGTGACAAATCATTTGATTTAACCTTTAATTAACTAGGCAAGTCAGTTAAGAACCAATTCTTATTTACAATGACGGCCTTCCCCGGACAAACCCTAATGATGCGCTGTCAACTGTGTGCTGCCCTATGGGACTCCCAATCATGGCCGGTTGTGATACAGCCTGGAATCGAACCAGGGTCTGTAGTGACACCTCTAGCACGGAGATGCCGTGCCTTAGAGTACTGCGCCACACTGCGCCATTTATAACCCACCCCCTCTTACCTTTGAGCATGGCGTGGCCAGTGGAGCACACAGTGACTCTGGGCAGAGTACTGCGGGCCCCGATGGCGGCGGTGGCCTCCAGCAGGGCCCCGGTCAGACAGGCATACACAGAGGTCTTCTGGGAGCTGGCCCGATACCCGTACCTAGGCTGAGCCGGGCAGAGGTAGGGAGGCCATTCCACCCTAAGACACACACATCTGGCAAAGGCTAGGAGCTTCCTGCATGGGTGGACCAGGTTGTCAACACTCAGCACATGGTGTATCTGTGGACAGAAGAGAAGAAATGTATTTGAGACTTTGGTATAAACAAGGTGTTAAAGTGACACTAACTTTAAACACATCTGATCCTGGCAATCTTATGTAAAACTTGAAAAGATCAGAGGATGTTTTTATAAATGTTGTCCAAAAGCAATTTTGGATCGAAGGAAAAAGTCTAAAGCAACAGCTTGACCTTAGAGGCCGGCCACCTCTTCCCAATTCATTTCAGTCTCTTCCAAGAGCACTTCATCTCACTCTGAAAACGGTTCTGTGAATCCAGCTGCCATTAGTAACCCCGGAGCACTACTCTGCCAGGCGGTTTCAGGAAAACCATTTACTAGCCCTTCCTCTGAGCAGAATGACCCTGCTACTTCACAAGATCTACAGCACTCTCAGATGGTGACAATATGAAAAAGGATGGACTGGATCAAACGGTTTGAATGGAGGGCCTGAGCAGGAGCTGCACCATTGCCAGACTGTAGTTTAGGAGGTTGTCAACTCTGGAGACAGCATGATATAAGGGAATGGAACACTGTGCTCTGTTAGGTCAGTTCAGACCTTTGAAGTCAGAGCAGCACTGAATACTTTCAAATCTCCTCAGGAGAGACAGCAAGACCGTTTGATTTTGTGAACTGCATGTTGGTTTTGAATGTATTAAGAAATGACTCATCCAGTTATGGTAAATTGTTGGGGAATAATCAGAATTAGTTGGTAACATAGGTAAGATGTTTTATATTCATCATATGTTTGTAAGTTACTTCTCATCAGAATGTTTATTTTTGTATAATACTGTGGCCGGGTTGCAGTCATCTGTTCTCTGTCAGGACTAAGTTACTTGGGCCGCAGAGAGGGGAGAGGTCAAGCTGTATCTCTTGGCTCCACAATGTCTGTGTGCCAGTCAATGTGTCTCTGTGATTTTGTCAAGGAAGGGTGGATTTGATATATGCCTGTTGATATGAGGATTTGTTTTATGGTTCTGAGTTTGAGAAAATAACATAGTTTAGGAGACAAAGCTGAACGATAAATTATGGCCAATGCTGTCTGGCTATGTGTGTCTTTGCTATAAAGGATCTCAGTTGCAATGTGTAAGGGACTCTCAGAGAATTCATTGATAGACACTGAATTGATCTGAGAGTCACAGGGTTGTGATGGAGCTCATATAATTAAAGATGGACTTTATGATAACTCTGACTTGTGTGTGGTTTGCTCTCATGATTTGGTAAATACAGGAAATTTCCACAACAAAATGTATCTTCCAAGGGCTGACTAAATATTCATAACAGAAATCCTCAGGTAAATCATGTTTCAATATCATTACTCCAATAACACCATCCTTGCCTCGTTAAAGCCACATCAACCAGGATAAGAAGACCCTCTATAACAGGGTTCCCCAATAGGAGGCCCGGTGATTTTATTTGGCCCCCAAATTTGTATGAGCAAAATTGTTGGACATAAGTCTAAAAATCACTAAGAAAATCAGCTGAAAGTGATTTGAATTTAGAAAATGTTCCAAATGATTCCCATACATAAATGGAGGCATATGTGATCGTATCCTAATGTAATTAAGGTTGGAAATTATTCTTTTTTTGTCAAACACTATTGGCCCACGGCTGAATGCAATTGGGGACCGCTACTCTTTAATACTTAGCAAATCAATTAGCTGCTTCTCATTTCTGCCTCTATTTCATTGCCACAGAAAACTACATATCACAGCTTATACATAAATATACAGTTGTCTGAACTGTTCAAGAATACAAGGACAACAGTGTGACATTTTATATGTAATAAATCATGTCTGGTTAGTCTCTTTTCCTTTTTAACCAGACCTGGGTTCAAATATGATTTAAAATCATAAAAGATACATTAGCTGTACTTGATTGATCTTGCCTCTTGCAATGGAACCAATAGAATAGCCCCAAAAGTGCACACTGTGCCCCTAAATCCAACGCTCAAGTATTTGAAAGATTTCAAATAGCATTTGAACCCATGTCTGACTAACAGAAATGGGTAGATGTTGAAAGAAAAAGGGCAAAAACATCCTGTTTTATGATAAAAGCAGGCCAGAAGCCATGACCTGGCAGCCACCAGCCTGAAATCTACCAGGCTACACACAATTAGGCTAAAGCAGCCAGTCACAAAATTGGCTAGTTGCAAAGCTGCTGTGACTTTGTGGCCTGCATTGCATGAGCAGATACATGCAAGAAAACCAACCAACTGCAACTATAGGCAGTGAGTTGTCCACTGCCTCGTGTCAGACAACTCTTTTACAGCATATGTAGTAAGATCAACCAGTTACGATAAATCCATGCAGGACATACAGCAGAAGCCCAATAAATGCCACTTATTTTTCTGAACAATGTCCACACACACACACACACACACACACACACACTTGAGCGCAAAAAGTTCATGCCAAAAAAAAGCAATAAGAAAGTTTCTACTGCATAAAATAGCCAGTCATGATCCAGTTAGGCAGATACGTCCCAGCTAAATCCACAGGAGTTGGAACAGACACTATTGGACACTCTAGTGCCAGATTTCATACCAAATAACTCTTTAAAGAAGGGTTAGAGAGGCAGTGTGCTCCAGTACCAAGTGACAGGGTCCCCATGTCACCCATTGCAGACCAGACCGCCCACAAGAATAACCCTCTCGGTTACAGTAGAGAGACAACCTGGTCTATATTACAGCGTCAGTCTGCTCTATACTACAGCTAGTCAGGTACAGTATCTCAGCATAAAGACAAATAAGTTGTCCATCCAGACAGTGTAAACCAACCGATCCAGCGACCTAAGTACAGACGAGTATGTCCTTCTCCTTCGAAAGCGGTTAGAACATGAGAACAATCTGAGAGAACGGCGTGCAGTCGTCCACTCTAGTCAAAGTCAATAACTGACAAGCCTATTTTATATGGTCTTTCAGGGTGACAGAGAGCCTCTCCCAAACTCCTGTCTACCGCTCTTCCGGTGTCTTCACAAGGTAATGTTTGTATTTCCTTCACTGGGATGTCTAGACTTTTCCAGCATTAACTAAATATTTTAATGGCAAGGCCTCGTCCTCTTATCCTGGAAAGCAGAGCTGGCTTGGGCCTACTGAAAACAGCAAATCATGCTGTTTAGAGAGGCTGATAGCCACCATATTTACTTCACCAATACCATAATACTGATTGACTACACATAGCACAGACATGTAGTACTGACACTCCACAGTGGTTGAGAGAGGGTACGGTGGCTGGACATGCAGTGACCCAGAACCCGCTACTGTCGGTGATCACACACACTGAATCAAGGTATTTGGGGAATGGGTAGACAATAATAATGATGATGATAATGCTGTCTCCACTCCACTGTGATAAATTACTGTACTGTAAACCTATGCTTGAAAACAAATAAAAATATAGCTAAGTAAAATACAAAAAGAGGCTGAATATCCAGATAAAAGGAGTGACGTTCTTCGTAAAACAGAACTAGGCTATGTAAAAGGCTCAGGGAAAGATCCAGAAGAATGTACCGTTTAGTCTCCTGGAAACTATTAACATACAAAAAAAACTTGCACTGCTCTTATCCTCTAGGACAGATCATAATCCCCCGTTGAATTTCACAAGTAGCTGTTTACGAATCCAGGGGCAGACCCTCCCCTACCCAGTGATGGAAAAAATACCCTATTGTCATACTTGAGTAAAGGTAAAGATACCTTAAATAGAAAATGACTCAAGTAGAAGTGGAAGTCACCCAGTAAAATACTTGAGTAAAAGTCTAAATGTATTTGGTTTTAAATATACTTAAGTATCAAAACTATTAATAATTGTAAAAAAAAAAAATCCTTATATTAAGCAAACCAGACAGCACAGTTTTTTTTTTTTTTTACAGATAGCCAGGGACACACTCCAACACTTAGACATAATTCACAAACAAAGCATTTGTGTTTAGTGAATCCGCCAGATCAGAGGCAGTAGGGATGACCAGGGATGCTATCTTGATAAGTGTGTGAATTTAACAATTTTCGGTCCTGCTAAGCATTCAAAATGTAACGACTACTTCTGAGTGTCAGGGAAAATGTATGCAGTAAAAAATAAATTAAAAAGTACATTATTTCCTTTAGGAATGTAGTGGAGTAAAAGTAGTCAAAAATCTAAATAAAGATAAGTAAAAAAATAATGTAAGTATTTTTTGGGGTTAAGTACTTAACACCACTGCTCCTACCAAAAACTGTACACGTTTGAACAAGTTCAGGCTTAATTGGCGTGTGTGTGCGCATGTTGTGAGAGTGCGTGAGCTTGAGCGAGGCGACTTACACGTCCAATGCAGCCGTTTCTCAATATCAAATCATTTCTGTCTAACAATTAAGTTATTGTTTTCAATTAAAATGTAACAGAATCAAAAATAGCTTCTTAGCAAAGAGCAAATCCTCCTCCAACTATTTGTTAGGACTGTCGGAGTGGTCTGAGTGAAAACTAGCCGGTATTGGCAGAGAAGTTTGGAACACTTTCTTATTGGTCTAATAACTATAACCTGTTAATTTACATGCCTTGCGACCGTGATATATAGGCCAAGACAGTGGAATAATAAATTCAACCACACCTTTGATGTATCACAAAACCAGATAGCAACCACTGTCCAGCGAAGTCCAAAGCATATTGCGTGTGCGCGTGTTCATGCAAGTAGAAAAACATGCTGGCCAAAACTCCATCCCACCTCAACAGGCAGACATTTCAGGTGGTCTTTTCAAACAGCTGTTACACTAAAAGGGCATTATCATCACAGAAACAATTATTCCAACAGTGTGGACTGCACTGGGCAAGACAAGTTTTTGACTGCACTGGGCCTTTAAAACAACAAGCTATTATTCTAAACCCCAAACAAATTGCATGAGAAACCCTAACTATGTTCTGGTGTAGCATCACATTGAGTAACAGAGCATGTTGAACCCCACAGCCTAGAGAACTGTAGGAGTTGAGAGAGAAAGCAGAGTTTGGTTCCCTCCAGACTCACCCTGAAACCCATTATTACCAGGCAGAGAGAGGGTGTCTCACTGGGGCTCCCAGCACCACAGAACTACACCAGCTCATCAACTCATTATCATGTCTTATCTAGCTGGCCCTCTGCTACATTTTGCATACTTACAGTATTCCAGATATCCAGTAGGCTACTTGTGATTTTTTCAGTCTATAGTGTACAAGAGAAAGTAACCTTTCAATACAGTACAGTTTAGTACTTAGCAGACTAGAACCTGCAATCTTTTTTTTATACATTTACATTTTTTTTGCCCCCTTTTTCTCCCCAATGACAATCTTGTCCCCTTGCTGCAACTCCCCAATAGGCTCGGGAGAAGTGAAGGTCGAGTCATGCGTCCTCCGAAACATGACCTTAACATCCGTCAGCTTAACCCGGAAGCAAGCTGCACCAATGTGTTGAAGGAAACACTGTTCATCTGACAACCACAGTCAGCCTGCAGGTGCCCGGCTCGCCACAAGGAGTCGCTAGAGTGCAATGAGCCAAGTACAGCCCCCACGGCAAAACCCTCCCCTAACCCAGACGATGCTGGACCAATTGTGTGAAGCCCTACGGGACTCCCGGTCACGGCCGGTTGTGACCGTCTGGGAACGAACCCGGGTCAGTAGTGACACCTCAAGCACTACGATGCAGTGTCTTATACCACTGCACCACTCGGGAGGCCTAGTCACCCATCTTCTAATGAGCAATGTACCTGTTATTACCCTTTAAATGTCACGAATATATCTGCCACATACACCCAAAAGTATGTGGACACCCCTTCAAATGAGTGAATTCACCTATTTCAGACACATCCGTTGCTGACAGTCAGTAGCGGTGCGTGTGTAAAATCACTGGGGAAGCCAATCACCCCCCAACCCCAATTTTGTTTTAAGCCATATTACAACCTGGGTTGTGATAACTGCATTGCTTGCTCTATAACCTGTTAATTTACATGCCTTGCGACCGTGATATATATAGGCCAAGACAGTGGAATAATAAATTCAACCACACCTTTGATGTATCACAAAACCAGATAGCAACCACTGTCCAGCGAAGTCCAAAGCATATTGCGTGTGCGCGTGTTCATGCAAGTAGAAAAACATGTTGGCTCACCCTACTTGTGGAGAAACACCAATGCCATCCTCTCTTTCATGTTGATGAAACAGTATCACTCTGTCATACAGTACACAATTGTTTTTTTGTTGTCCTAGACTACTTGACTAAAATGCTAGCTTAACTTCCATTCATGGGCAACGATAGCTAGTTAACATTAAAGGCATGAGCTCTGCTTTGTTTTTTTTTTTGCTCAGGCTGTACACACTTTAGTCTCTCACTTACAATTTCCCGGCTGCATCCCCTTTGTGTGGCCATAATCCCCCGAATAAAATCATGCATTTTGTGGCCAGTGGCCGTTATAATTCCCTTCTCCCCGCTGTGTGCCGAAGCACCACTCACTCACATGGTTCTGTCATGTGATCAGGTCTTTCTCACAGGCTACAAGTGAAGACCGACACGTCGGGGACAACTATGCGCATCCTCATCCAATTCCGAGGAGCATATTGGAAGAACTGTCCACATTTACCATTCGTCAGCCAACAAAAGAGTTGGCCTAAACGAACAGCAAAAGCACGAGCCTGTCAATCTATTATCCCCCATAGGAAAAATAAATAAATAAAATCACCTATTCTATTATGTGCGAGAAATAAATATTCCAAACATAGTCTGGGAACGTTGTGTGATGCGATAGATTCCAAATTATTACAACCACTAGCATAAAAATACACTGAGGCTGACACAACAGAACGTTTAGCTTAAAATGTTGATAGCCTAAGTATATTTCTTCACATTATAAGCGCAGCAATGAGCACACAATAGTAGGCTATAAGCAAGATTGTTCCATTAGAAAACACCATACTCAAAAGTGACCACAAAAATCAATAAATGCATATAATACTTTTATTATAAAAAGGTGCATTTTTAATGGTGAAAATTCTCTTCCCCAAACTTGCTGTGTATGTATGCCAGTTAGACTCAACACCCATTGTAAAGCGGACTAATGTGCCTTATTTTAAGATTTCTTTTGGCTACTTTAGTTGTGATACAGACGAAGACGTGGATGTCGATTAAGGAAGCCCCCCGCACCTCTCTGATTCAGAGGGGTTGAGTTAAATGCAGAAGACACATTTCAGTTGAATGCATTCAGTTGTACAAGGTATCCCCTTTTCCCTTACTGCACGCAGAGACGTAAGAGGTATCCATAGGATCTGAACAAGCTTAAAAATGACTCATTTTCCCTTTAACAGAACAAGCTGTTAGATAACACTGATGTTGGAGACACACCTTCCTGAAAATCACAGGGGTAAGCACTTGCAGTGGGCGTACTGCACATTTTACGTGACAGTTAACACCCTACAATTTTACACATTTTGCAAATGGAGCAAAGACAAAATGCTGCCGTTGAAAAGCAAATTTCCTGCAATTCTACACGTATTTCCATGGAGCAGAGAAAGATTTGCAGTTTTATAGCTAAATCTCAGGCTATTATATACATGTAAAAAAAAAAATATATATATATATATATTGCCGTTTTACAGCTCATTTCCTGTAATTATAAACATTTTCACCACGGTGCGTTCATATGCTATCTGGTGAGGGGGGGTGGGCTTCAAGGCACAAAGTTAACACTATATGTTTATTTAGTATGTCTAATTAAAGCAAGTCTCTGATAATAAGTGTGTGGGCCAATCATCTCTCCACCCATGCAATATGGCTGCCCACTAATGTCCCCTGAGACTGTGGGTAGCTGATGGAACATGCCACCCTGGGAGGTCAGACCACTTGATCCTGGTCATTAACCAGCTATGCCCACATTTGGCATGAGAAACCTTTAGAAAATACCCATGTCAGCTTTCTTTCTGTTGAAACGCTTTGACACTTTGTTCACACTGCAACACAGAATGTCACACAATATCCACCATAAGCCATTACGTTTCAGCTTTTCTGTTCAAATTATATATTCAGAATTCAAAAGCCTATACTAACCCTGACCCCAAATTAACATATTTTCATGTTTTTCACTTGTTTTTGTCTTGCAACCTCTATCATCAGTAGCTGTGTGGCAGGAGGTGAAGACATTTACCTAAACACAGACCCTTAGTCCATCCACTTAATTCAAGTGGGAAAACTCATCCATTCCATGCTTTGTAAGCACCTAAGTGATCCCATGAACAAAGGACTTCCTTACACATCAATGCCTTTGATCAATACTTTGTCAAATGAAATGCACTACTGTAATTAAATTAGGTACAACGCCCTTCGATACGTTGAACACGATTCCCTTGACATGGTGGCGATATAGATTATTCGCGTAATCATTTTAGGAGGGGAGATAATTCCTTTTGTTTCCATGGAGCGATTGAAGAGCCGAGGTTCTGGTTCAGATTTCATAAGTACCACCATGTGGTGAAAGTACACTAACAGGCTAGATCACAATGCTGAATAAAAGGAGCCTAGAATCTGCTGATAAAATGAACTGATAAAGCATAAGGAGTATCAGGCTGAGGCAATACCTCCAGTATACAGCCTCACCCTAACAGTGTTCACACACACACAAAACCACATTTGTCCAAGTAAAAGGAAGGACATGAAATCTGACTTGGGGCCAGTTCTTTCACAACCTAAGCTTTCAAATGCCAGCAAAACTTGAGAAGTCGTCCAAAAATACTGCCTGTGGTCACTAGATGGCACCCAATAGCAGCCATGCTGCTGGCTTACGAGAACTCAGTTTCCACAGCCTGTGCTCTTGTAAACAACCATCCATTCAATGAGGTACTAAATTCTATTTACTAAATCAAATGACTTGTAAAATCGCTCTAGTAAAAAGCCAACATATTGTACTAGAGGGAGATTGCTACAGTGCTTTCAGAGAATATTCACACCCTTTGACTTTCTCCACATTTTGTTGTGTTACAAAGTAGGTTTAAAATGGAGTTGTCCTTGTTTGACAACGATCTACACAAAGTATTCTGTCAAAGTGGAACAATAATTATATTGGTTAACAATTCATGAAAAATAACTCATGTCTTGATTAGATAAGTATTCAACCCCTTGGAGTTTATACATGGTAGAATCACCTTTAAATCGCTGCCAAAGTTAATGAGCTTTGTCATATTTTTTGCAGTACTACAGTGCTCTGTAGTAAACAGGATGCATGTTTTGGAATATTTTTTATTTTGTACAGGTTTCCTTTTCACTCTGTAAATTAGGTTAGTATTGTGGAGTCAACGGTTGTTGATCCATCCTCAGTTCTTTTACCCATCACAACAATTCAACTCCGTAAACTGTTTTATTGGCCTCATGGTGAAATCCCTAAGCGGTTTCCTTCCTTCCTTCCACTACAAAGAAGCCTGTCTCTTTGTAGTGACTGGGTGTATTGATACACCACCCAAAGTGTAATTAATAACTTCACCATGCTCAAAGGGAAATTCAATGTCTGCTTTTTTACCCATATACCAATAGGTGCCCTGCCTGGTGTTTGAAATTCACTGCTGGACTGAGGGACCTTACAAGTAACTATGTGTGGGGTAAAGAGGTCGTCATTCAAAAATCAAATTAAAACACATTGCAACTTGTTAAGCATATTTTTACTCAACTTATTTAGGCTTGCCATAACAAAAGGGGTTGAGTACTTACTGACTCAAGACATCACCTTTAAATGTTTTACTAATTCAGAAACATTTCTAAAAACATAATTCCGCTTTGACATTATGGGGTATTGTGTGTAGGCCAGGGCCAAAATCTGAATTTGATCAATTTTAACACAACAAAATGTGGAAAATGTTAAGGGGTGTGAATATGTTCTGAAGACAGCTGTATCTGCTTTGCCATTTGGAAATTAAAGCACTTTATGCATCTAGTTCCCCCATTTGAAGGAGTCATGAGTATTTAGACAAATTCACTTACAAAATTATTTAGTCAAAAGTTTAGTATTTGGTCCAATTTTCCTAGCACACAATGACTACGTCAAGATTGTGACTCTACAAACTTGTTGGATACATTTGTTTTGGCTGTGTTTCAGATGATGTTCTGCCCAGTAGAAATGAATGGTAAATAATGTACTGTCATTTTGGTAACATGTGAGTGACGAGGAACTGCGAGGCTCCAGTTCAGGAGGTATGTAATGACTAAAGAAAACACTGACCATGGGTGGAGGATACACACCCTTAGGGAGTAGTTTAATAAACCATATTCCTCCAGCCTCTAACAAGGTTTGTTTACTCTCAAAGTGGAGCACACACACACACCAAAGCTCTCCACAGGACATGACAATAGGGATGTTCTTTCTGGACCTCACGGTAGACGAGATGGGGGTCCCACATCAGTACTGTACTCACAAGTACAATACATCATGGGGCCTCTGTGATAATTTATCTTGCATATTTAGGATATTTCCTAAACATAGTGAATGGCAGAATGAGGATTGTATGATTCCATCAAAATCCTTTTAAAAACAGTTACACTACAGGGAATCATTGACTCAATCAATAGATAAGGAAATAAATATGGAGTGGATATTTGTCTTACGGATAGGCTAGCTGAAGGTCCTTCCTCAAAACAAAGCCCCAGGCCATCCTAGCGCAACAGGAGATTCCTCAAATAGTGATGCGTTTACTATTCACCCTTTTTTTGTGTAGGAGAGCATCTGGACAAACTGAAGTGTTACTACACTCCTCTAATCTCTGCATCACCCAACTGGGGGAAGAAAAAAAAACGCCGCCTCGTCACATTCCACTGGAATAGCACAACATACTGCTATGGAGCAGGTAGAGAATGGCTCTACCACCTGCCTCTACAAATCAGCTATTCAGTGGCCTAGTGATGGTCCCAGACCCTGAAAGCTAATTACAGAGGAGTCCTATTGGACTTTGTGTGTGTGTGTGCCCGCGCGCATATCTTTCTAATTTCCTGGTATCCATTACACTTCACCTAATCAGAGTTTGTCAAACAGCAGAGCCCCTAAGATTTTGTATTCAATGATTAGGTTCATGGAAGCAGGAAGCTACTAGCTAGCAACTCCACAGGACATATACTACTGACTCCTAGCCCAGTTTCTTCATACTTTTCTTATGAGTAAGGCCATAGAGTCTCTCTCTCTCGCAAGTGACAGTGGTGTGCTAGTGAGTGTCCTTATCAGCGAATCCTGTCATTCTGCTCTCCTGACACCCAACAGACAGGAAGTGATACGGCCATGAAGATTCATCAGGACTGTTGTTTTTGTGAATCAAACAGCAGACTGAGTTCCTGTAGTTAAGGGGCGCTCAGCCGAGCCAAGACTGAAAAAGACCCCAAATAATGAGAATTGTGTGTATAGTTGTGTGTGTAGTTAACGCGTCATTTCAAAGTTCAGATTTCAATAACGTCGTCGCTATATTAGTCAGATCCTGTCGGATATCCCACTCAATACAAGGTAAAACTGAAAAGCCTATCCTTTTATTCATATACTATAACAGCTGTGTGCCATCTATACTGAACAAAAATATAAATGCAACATATAAAGTGTTGTTCATGTTTTATGAAATTAAAGATCCCAAAAGTTTTCCATAAGCACAAAAAGCTTCTCAAAGTGTGTGCACCCCTGCGTTTACATCCGGGTTAGTGAACATTTCTCCATTGCCAAAATAATCCATCCACCTGACAGGTGTGACATATCAAGAAGCTGATTTAACCTGTTGAGTGTAGGGGGCAGTATATTGATGTTTGGATGAAAAATGTACCCAAATGAAACTGCCTATTTCTCAGGCCCAGAAGCTAGAATATGCATATAATTGTCAGATTAGGATAGAAAACTCTAAAGTTTCCAAAACTGTCAAAATATTGTCTGTGAGTGTAATAGAAAATCCAACAATGAAGTGCCTAAGAGAAACAAATCTCCCTGTTCCATTGCATGCCTTCCCTCCATTTAAAAGGGATATCAACCAGATTCCTTTCCCTATGGCTTCCACATGGTGTGAACAGTCTTTAGACATAGTTTCAGGCTTTTATTTGGAAAAATTAGCGAGAAGGATCAAATCGTGTCAGTGGATGACTGGGTAACAGCAGAGTTTTGCATGCGCAACAGCTTGGAGCAGACATTTTCTCTCTCTATTGAAAAAGCTACGGTCCAGTTGAAATATTATTATTTATTGTAAAAACAACCTGAGGATTGATTATAAAAAAACATTTGACATGTTTCTACGAACTTTACGGATTCTATTTGGAATGTGTGTCTGCCTCGTCGTGACCGCTCGAGCCTGTGGATTTCTGAACAAAACGCGCCAACCAAATGGAGGTATTTTGGATATAAAAATAAATCTTTATGGAACATTTGTGTAACTGTAACTCGTGAGTGCAAACATCCGAAGATCAAAAGGTAAGCGATTCATTTTATTGCTTTTCTGACCAATCTACTTTGCTGCTAGCTGTTTGTAATGTTTTGACTGCTAACAAACGCTTTTGAAATTTGAAGCTTTTTTGAAATCTTTTTTGAAATCTGACACGCCAGGTGGATTAACAACAAGCTACGCTGTGTTTTGCTATATTGCACTTGTGATTATGAAAATAAATATTTTTAGTAATTTAATTTGAAATTGGCGCTCTGCAATTCAGCGGATGTTGACGAAAATGATCCCGCTAACGGGATGGGATGGGTGCGCCAAGAAGTTAACAGCATGATCATTACACAGGTGCACCTTGTTCTGGGGACAATAAAAGGCCACTGTGCAGTTGTCACAGAACACAATGCCACAGATTTCTCAAGTTGAGGGAGCATGCAATTGGCATGTTGACTGCAGGAATGTCCACCAAAGCTGTTGCCAGAGAAATTAATGCTAATTTCTCAATAAGCCGCCTCCAACGTCGTTTTACAGAATATGGCAGTACGTCCAACCGGCCTCACAACGGCAGACCACGTGTAACCACACCTGCCCAGGGGCCTAAAGTATTTCTGATTGTGGGGAAAAAACTAATTCTGATTGGCTAGGACTGGCTCCCCAGTGGGTAGGCCGATTTTCTTACATGCTACTTTCTGTGAAGCAACCTACCCTTCTCGCCATTCCCTCTGGCCAATAGTATAACATCTGTTGCCAGGAGGCTATACATGTGCAAACTTAGAGATGAATGTTGGCATGAAAAACTGCTTTGGGGGGGAAATTAAAAGGAGTCAGTCCGGTCTAATTGGTAGAGTCCTGAAAAGCAAACAGTAAAAAGCACCGTCTTCGCCCTGAAGATGTTTGATCCTGGGTGTACGTGAGCTGGGTGTGTGTTTTACAGGTAAATACATTCATGGTCGGCCTCCCGAGCGGCGCAGTGGTCTAAGGAACTGCATCGCAGTGCTTGAGGCGTCACTACAGCCCCGGGGTCAATCCCAGGCTACGTCACAGCCGGCCGTGACCAGGAGACCTAGGACGCATGGCAGAGCAGAATTGGCCCAGCATCGTCCGGGTTAGGGGAGGGTTTGGCTGGCCAGGATTGTCCCATCACTGTGGGACAATCATTGTCCCATCACGCGCCAGCGACTCCTTGTGGCGGGCCGGGCTCCTGCAAGCTGACCACGGTCCCCAGCTGGACGGTGTTTCCTCCGACACATTGCCAAGAAGCAAATGTGGCTTGGCCTTGGTCGTGTTTTGTAGGACGCATGGCTCTAGGTCTCTTCATAAGGAAGTTGCAGAGATGGGACAAGATTAACTACCAATTGGATATCACGGAATTGGTGAGAAAAAGGGGTAAAAGAACAAAAATATAAATATATCTTTCAATTATTAAAATCACATTAATGGTGGTGAATGTCAAAGCAGTGGTCTGGTCTCTATAAACAAACACTGCACTACAGGGCTGTTAAACTGAATTGATTATGTAGAGTTTCTCAACAGAGAAACAAATAAAGCTGTTGAGGAGAAGGTCTCATTTGAATAAAATCATGGAAACTTGCAAGGAACTAATACAGTTTGCATGAGAGGTTGATCTCTTGTCAATTGCCACAGCATGCAAATTAACATTCAAACTAGTTACAAAGATGAGCTACCAGCTTTCAACTACAATCTAGCTTGCTGCCCAACTCAACTAACTTTTGTTAACCTACTAGCCCAGCAAAAACTAAACAGAAAAGCTGGGTCTCTCTCTCGCCCTCTTTTCCCGTGGGCAATTCCATGGTAACTGATATACGCCGAGACTTCGATTTTTCACTTCACAAAATGTTCATCAAACAAAAACAATTGATTTGACAGTTCAACAAACCATAGAACTCCATGCACAAGCACTACTTTTAACTAATTCCACAGAAAATTGTACAAAAACACATTTACAGGAAGAACTGTGCAGGTACAAAGTTTGGTAACAGAATTACAATAAAATCTCCCTCAGTTAATTCTGCTAACTTTGTATCTGCACATTTTTATCAAGTAATTTTGTTTTTGTGTAAATCATTCAAATTAGTCACTGTGCATTGAGTTGCATGGTTTGTTTGGCATACAATACCAGTCAGAAGTTTAACCACATCTACTCATTCAAGGGTTTTTCTTTACTATTTTCTCCATTGTAGAATAATAGTGAAGACATCAAAACTATGAAATAACACATGTGGAATCATGTAGTTACCAAGTGTGATAATTCAAAATATATGTTACATTTGAGATTCTTCAAAAGTAGCCACCTTTTGCCTTTACAGCTTTGCACACTCTTGGCATTTTCTCAAGCAGCTTCACCTGGAATTCTTTTCCTACAGTCTTGAAGGAGTTCACACTTATGCTGCGTACTTGTTGGCTGCTTTTCCTTCACTCTGCAGTCCAACTCATCCCAAACGGGTTGAGGTTGGGTGATTGTGGAGGCCAGGTCAGAGGTAACACGCCATCACTCTCCTTGGTCAAATAGCCCTGACACAGCCTGGAGGTGGGTTGGGTCATTGTCCTGTTGAAAAACAAATGATCGTTCCACTAAGCACAACCCAGTTGGGATGGCTTATCGCTGCAGAATGCTATGGTAGCCATGCTGGTTACGTGTCTAAATAAATCACTGACAGTGTCACCAGCAAAGCACCCCATCACACCTCCTCCTCCATGCTTCACAGTGGGAATGACACATGCGGAGCTCAGCCGTTCACTTACTCCGCGTCTCTCAAAGACAGAGGTTGGTACCAAACAAATTTAAACTCAGACCAAAAGGACAGATTTCCACCGGTCTAATGTCCATTGCTCGTGTTTCTTGGCCCAAGCAAGTCTCTTCTTCTTATTGCCGTCTTTTAGTAGTGGTTTCTTTGCAGCAATTCGACCATGAAGGCCTGATTCACGCAGTCTCCTCTGAACAGTTGATGTTGAGATGTGTCTGTTACTTGAACTATGTGAAGCATTTATTTGGCCTGCAATCTGAGGTGCAGTCCTCTAATGAACTTATCCTCTGTGGATGCCAAGAGTGTGCCAAGCTGTCATCAAGGTTACTTTGAATAATCTTGAATATATTTTGATTTAACACTTTTAGGGTTACTACATGATTCCATGTGTTATTTCATAGTTTTGATGTCTTCACTATTATTCTATAATGTAGGAAATAGTACAAATAAAGAAAAACCCTGGAATGAGTAGGTGTGTCCCAACTTTGACTGCTACTGTACATCTCAGCGTAATTCCGTTATTGTGAATTGCCCCTTTCCGCACTCTGAGTTTACTACTCCAGTGTTGCCCCGCTAAGATCCCTTCACCATATAATCCTGTGTGTTGGCTCACTTAATCTGCTGTGGAAATAAACACAGGATACCTTGGAATTTCTCACATGAAACTCCACTTAAATTATTGTATAGTTAAAAACTCCAGGGGGGTTAGGCAGAGAAAAGCACAAGATTCAGTGAGCATTCCTGTTTTGTTCCTATTGTAACACCATAGGAATAGCGCAGATCGAGTTGACAGGTGCTGTGATGATTAACCTTTTCAATGGCCTCCCTATTTGCAAAGATGCGAGCCTTCGATAAATGCAGCCCATATTGCACCAAATGACCCATAACAACCCTGCATTTCCAACCACTGCAGTGGCTGGGTTGGTTACCACAGACTCTCTCAGATGTTCACTCCGTTGTCGTATTTAGTGTATGTACACACAGTGGTGTCCGTTAAACGTCCACGGCAGTGGTTTATTTGACAAGGGAGGTTGGAAGTCAGATAACTGCACTTTCTCCGGCCCTATTCATCTAAACGCTCGATGACAGGTCCTCTCAGCGTCGCAAAAAGTCCTCATACCACATGTAGCACGTGGTCCATAGGAAATTAACCTTAACACGGAACCGGGCCTCTCCCGCTCTGTGGATATTACAGATTTCCATGGCTATAACTTCAATAGAATGGTAGCTCAGGCTCAGTAATATTGGGATCTGAACTAACTGGCCCTAAATAATTTTTCCATTGCTGCGGACTGCGGACAAAACGACAGTGTGACTGTGGTTCCGCTTACTCTTCCTGCAGAGTATAATAGGTGGAACATTTCAATCAGAGAAGAAAAACAACTAAAAACATAGTTGTTCTTGTTGGGAGGGATTGAATTGCTGATGTCTAATAATGAACAAAATACTGCACACTACAGAAATATTTGCATAATGTTTCAAGATTGTAACACTATCTGATGGAGTAGATTTTTCGTGTGTGGGACCTAAAACGACACTTTCATAACAGAAAGCCGCTGCAGCTGCACAGAGCTCTGATAAGAGGGTTCTTACATGAAACCTGTAGCCTGAGGGTGAAGAACAAACGTGCTTACCTCCGAGAGTCTGACTCCGGAGTAGCCGAGCAGCCCTCTGCAAACCCGCAGGCTGATGGCCAGAGTTTCCACGCCGTGCCCTCTAACTGATACGATGGGGTGCCAGGTCCTTCTGCAACCAGCCTTCCAGGCCCTAAAACCCAACCCTCCCATCCTCCGCTCCCCCAGAGACGTGGCGCTGAGCTGGTCTAAGGCACTAGCATGTTCAGGGTTAGAGTAATCCCAGCAATTGCATCCTGCATCCAAAAACATCCCCTGCCCGGTGTCATAAGATAACTTCAGAGACAGAGGGAGGGGTGAGCAGCAGCCTCTGCTGCCCTGGTTGCTAACTTCTGGCTGGTGAGAACGTGGGCGTGCTTTGCTTGGACTCCAAGACATGCTGTAGTCTGAAGTGATAAAGTCATTTCTGGTCTCGGCAGACACGGCAGACTCCAGCACGGTCCCACGACCCACAGCAGCTGCTATGTCCTCAGATGCCATAGTGACGCTCAATGTCCCAGCTGTCCCTTCCTGGCACGGAGCTTCAGATCCCAGACTATTTAAAAGGTGGAGGATAGAGATGGTCTTTATCAGGAACATACACAGCCAGTCATACTCCTCCGGACAGAAGTGAAAATAGAAGCTTTTCCAGGTGTACAAACCAGCCCGGAGAACAGGTGACCCTTGGCAAAATTAGGAATTTCCTGAGAGATCTGTCCGGTGTTGAGACCATGCATATCCCTTCTTCAGAGTGGGGTGTGTGACAAGGCAGTCACTGACGCTTTGGCTCGCTCCTCCCGAGTCCAACAGCCATGCCTGCTTTCTGGATCTGAGAAAAGCAGAAGACAAAAGGGAAACACAGATTAGCACCAGAACAGACACAATCACATACTGTAACATAAGCCAAGTTCCTTTGATACTTGATCTTTGTATAGACTGTCATCATGCTGTTAGAATGTCAGTTATAACAACCTTGTTCTGTTGTCTCTGCATACACTATTTGGGTTTTGTCATTTGTGTTTCACATTAACACCAATGGACAGGGGGGGGGTCTGAAGTCTTTCGTCTGTCTCCAACCTGGACAATGTCCACTACTGAAGCACAGGTTGACTCATAACCAGTCCCCTCGTTTACATCCACGGGCGGGCTGGTTTAGGGTCATGAAATATTGTATGGATGAAGACAGGTGGGTGGCGGTTGGATTGAATAAAGACAAAAAAAAAATTTAAATGCAGAAATGCATCATTCTTGTGCAATCTATAAACTACATTTAGATTTTCCTTTCATTATTTTTAGGCTATCTGGCATTAGGCCCTGAAGCTTAGGCTTCCGCACTAACTTTTAGTGTGCCAAATTGTCTAAATGTCAATCGCCAAAATGATTTAATATTAATTTCTATTATTGTGCACAAAATAATCTGAAACGCAACCAAAACAAACAGCAAATGCATCCAACAAGTTTGTAGTCACAAGCTTGATGAAATCATTGTGTGTTAGGAATATGAGACCAAATACTAAACCTTTGACTACTTTAATACACATAAGTGAATGTCCCAATACTTTTGGTCCCCTAATGTTGGAGGACTAGGTAAAAGTGATTAAACGGTTCACCCGATATGGAAGAAAATACCCTCAAATTAAAAGCTGCACCTTAACTTCAGTCCTTGTATCATTTCAAATCGAAAGTGCTGGAGTATAGAGGCAAAAAAATTGTCACTGTCCCAAAACTTTGAGCTCACTGTATAGTCGGGCAGTTGTGGGTGGGTTATTAGCCATCGTGGGCAGGTGCAGGTGAACAAACAGCTGATGTTCACATCCACTACTGCAGACTGCAGCAGAAAATCCTGCTGTAAAAAAGGCGTGGGTAATTGGAATGTCAGGTCTGCACAAGGGAGGACCAGTTCAGAAAAGTTGGAGGAGAATTGGGTCCATTGATCCTGGGTGAATTTATCTAGTAGTCAAGGCCTAGTAACCCACCAACTTCCCACACAGCAGACACACAGTAAAGCAAGGTGTCTGAAGAGCAACAGCCTATTTTTACAGATAAATGTCAAATTATGTAAGAAAAGTTAAAAGAACTTAGACCAATGGAAGAATCCATTAGTTTGGAAGTTGCAGCAATTCTCAATATAATGGAATTCAGATAACTGCCCGACTCTCTGTGCCCTTTAATGAAAAGCTGTTATCACAATGACAGAAAACAAGTACCAAGTGATCGGAGCCTGTGTTAGTTTAAATCTCTTTTTAATAAAGGGGCAAACCTAAACAACAAAGCCTTTTGAGGCTATGCAGAGTTTATTTATACTATGTTACAAAGCATTGGAGTAAAACAAGTTTAGGCCTAAATTCACTGGTCATTGAGTGGAATATATTTGGGGTTCTGATGGGGTTTCACAATTAAACTAAGCTCATGAAGTATGTAAAGGTTATAATTCTTCAAGAATCACTGGTCACCCCCAAAGCCAACTCCTACTTTGGCAGCCTTTCCTTCCAGTTCTCTGCTGCCAATGACTGGAACGAATTGCAAAAATATTTTAAAATATTTAAAAAATAAAATAAAAAATAAATAAACTGAAAATCACTGAAGCTGGAGACCCATATCTCCCTCACAAACTTTAAGCAACAGCTGTCAGAGCAGCTCACAGAGATCACTGCACCTGTACATAGCCCATCTGTAAAAAGCCCATCCAACTACCTCATCCCAAATCTGTTATTTATTGTTTTGCTTCTTTGCACCCCAGTATCTCTACTTGCACATTCACCTTCTGCACATCGATCACTCGTGTTTAATTGCTAAATTGTAATTATTTCATCACTAGGGCCTATTTATTGCCTTACCTCCCTTCTCTTACCTCATTTGCACACTGTATATAGACTTTTTCTCTATTGTGTTATTGACTATAGTTGTGTATTCCATGTGTAACTCTGTTGTTGTTTGTGTCACACTGCTTTGCTTTATCTTGGCCAGGTCGGAGTTGTAAATGAGAACTTGTTCTCAACGAGCCTACCTGGTTAAATAAAGGTGAAATAAAAATGAATTAAAAGTTTGTACTGAGGAAAGTCATATTGCATGCTCATGAATGTGCTGGTTGTCATACTGATGCCGCCATTTCAATGGCATTTGAGAACATTTTTGAAACATGAACATGCTAGCTAGCTCCATTCGAACAACTGACTGGAGAAATAAGCTCATCAACTACGTCTACAGCAAACGCGATACCCTCTGTCATGGCATTGAAACGCCTGCTCAACAAAACTGCCGACATAGGCTGTGAACAAGCAATTGTTGGCATTCTCTTTGCTGTGTCGATGCCATGTACAAGGACCGCTACTTCGATGCAGACAAGAAACAGGGTTTACGTGAAATGTTACATACACAGCTGGACAAGATGGAAACGGACACAGTGACAGTGTGTGCCGAGGAAGAGAGGCCATGGACAGACAGAGCTGAAACTTCACTGCTTGACATGTAGGGCGAAATCCTGGTTAAGAATGAAAACGACTGAACAACAAAACAGCACAGCAAGTAAGTGAAATAAATAGTTTTAATTATGTTTTACTGGTAATGGGGACATCCGTAAATGCCAAGAAAACGTTTTGGTCAATGGGTGTGTAACCTTTATTTAACTAGGCAAGTCAGGTAAGAACGTATTCTTATTTACAATGACAGTCTACCCCGGCCAAACCCGGACGACACCCTATGAGACTCCCAATCACGGCCAGATGTGATACAGCCTGGATTCGAACCAGGGACTGTAGTGACGCCTCTTGCACGGAGATGCAGTGCATAAGACCTCTGCGTACATGTGTGTGTGTGTAACTATTTAACTCTACTAGAATGCTTAAAAGGCCGCTAAAATGTTAAATATCGGTTATCGGTATCGTTTTTTTTGTCAAGGAAAATATTGAATATGTATCGCCCATTAATGTAATATCGGTGCATCACTAGAATCATGTAGTAATTTTTTTTTTTTTAAGTGTTAAACAATTTAAAAAATGTTAAATAATTACATTAGCAGTCCAACTCATCCCAAACCATCTCAATTGGGTTGAGGTTGGGTGATTGTGTAGGCCAGGTCAACTGATGCAGCACTATTACTCTCCTTGGTCAAATAGCCCTCATACAGCCTGGAGGTGTGGTTTGTGTCATTGGTTTTTCAACAGGACAATGATAGTCCCACTAAGCGTAAACCAGATGGGATGTCGTATCGCTGTAGAATGCTGTGGTAGTCATGCTGGTTAAGTGTGCCTTGAATTCTAAATAAATCACTGACAGTGTCACCAGCAAAGCACCCCCACATCTCCTCCTCCATGCTTCACGGTGGGAACCTGTTAATGGGTTATGTTTTAATAAATTATTAGAATATTACACTCTGAAACTATAACTCTGAAACCATATTGTATGAAATTGATTAGAATCATTAGAATATTTTAATGCCGTGTGTAGTTTTAGTCAGTAGAATTATATCCTGGAGTGTAGTTCTTAGTCAGAATTAATGTTTTGGCGACAATATGTCTAGTACCTTGATAACAGACTGTCTGAGCAAGAGTCGGTGCAGACCTTGGCTGGGGGTACTGAGAACTTCCCAAGGTCTCTCCCGATCTTGAGGGAGGGCGGGAAGAAGTTATTCTCACGGACTCCCCTAATCTTTGTCGGCTGGGTAGCAGGACAGTGTGGGCGTAGGGTACCTAATGTTTTGTGTGGAATTATGTGTGTCGCTATAAAACAAAGGTTTTTGTACGGTGCACGCCAGAACGTTCCCGTGAATAAACATTGTACTATTGTGGACTGGGCCTCTTTTCATTCCAACCAGTATATTACAAATCCTGGTCACAGACTGAGTAATTTAAATGAATTGGTTTATGAACATTGAGAACCTAATTCTCGGGACAGAACCACACATGCGGAACCGCAGCATCTGTTCACCTACTCAGCATCTCAAAGACACGGCAGTTGGACCAAAAATCTCAAATTTGGACTCAGACGAAAAGGACAGATTTCCACCGGTCTAATGTACATTTCTCATGTTTCTTGGCCCAAGCAAGTCTCTTCTTCTTATTGGTGTCCTTTAGTAGGGGTTTATTTGCAGGAATTCAGCCATGAAGGCCTGATTCACACAGTCTCCTCTGAACAGTTGATGTTGAGATGTCTATTGCTTGAACTTTGCGAAGCATTTATTTGGCCTACAATCTGAGGTGCAGTTATATCTAATGAACTTACCCTCTGCAGCAGAGGTAACTCTGGGTCTTCCTTTCCTGTGGCGGGTCTCACGAGAGCCAATTTTATCATAGCTTGATGGTTTTTGCAACTGCACTTGAAGAAACTCAAAGCTCTTGATATTTTCTGTCTTCAAGTAATTGACTATCCTTTATCTTTGCTTATTCGAGAGGTTCTTGCCATACAATGGACTTTAACCAAATAAGGCTATCTTCTGTATACCACCCCTACCTTGTCAAAATACAATGCGTTTGAGAAAATCAGTTAAGGAAAGAAATTCCACAAATTAACTTAAAAAGGTATACCTGTTAATTGAAATGCATTCCAGGTGACTACCTTGTGAAGCTGGTTGAGAAAAAGCCACAAGTGTGCAAAGCTGTCATCAAGGCAAAGGGTGACTACTTTGAAGGATCTAAAAAAATACATTTTGATTTGTTTAACACTTTTTTGGTTACTACATGATTCCATATATGTTATTTCATAGTTTTGATGCCTTCACTATTATTCTACAATATAGAAAATAGTACAAATAAAAACCCTTGAATGAGTAGGTGTGTCCAAACTTTTGACTGGTACTGTAATTATGACAGGGAATAAGGTAATTCAGAGATTAGTTAAAATAATTAAAAATCCACTGGAAACTCCTATGATCCATGAATCACACTAAACTAACAGATCAGATGAGGAAAAACATTAATCTTGAAAGCAAAGGAAAGCTGGGAAAGCAAGCAACATGTTTTTTTTATGGCCAAATCACCTTTAAGAAACATCAAACCAAATATGGAGTTGATTTGGACATTGTTATTTTTTTAAATCATGCCCCCATCAGTTCCATTAATTGGTAGCTTGTAGTGGCTAAGGTTCGCTGAGGTTTGTGGTGGCTGTTTAAAGAAAACTGTAGTCCATGGTTCAGTTTCGACTTGGCCCATATACTACTTTCAGGATGAGGAACTATCTAACATCAAGTTGTAAAATAGTGAACCACTCCGTTAACACTCAATGGAAATGAGCATTGGGCCCCCATACAGAATATTGCAATGGCGAAGCACTAATAGCTTGAATTCCTCTTATCCCTTGCAGAGTTCGGGACTCAACCGCCTCAGTCCACACATCAACTGATCAAAGTTCCTTTGTTATCGGCTTAGCTGCAATTATGACTATACAAACAGAGCTCTTGAACGGCAAATCACAGCTTGGTGCAATAGAAAATTGGGGAGGGGGAATCAGGTCAGGTCACCGAGAAGACACTGCAGAGACAGCAGATATGAACATATTCAAAACTATTTTATATAGCCTATAAATAGTCAATTTCGGTCCTTACCTCTACAGTTATTAGTGCTAAATGAGACATGCTTTTGAAAATACAGATCGCTATTTTATGGATTAGAGATTGAAAATATATTGATAATGAAATGGCAATGTAAGACTCTACACCTTCTCACTATCAGAAGAGTACGGGTAGGAAGGGGTTAGGCTAACCCTAAGCCTTAAAGTTTTTTTTTTTTATATATTTTTTTAAAATTTATTTAACTAGGTCAAATCAGTTAAGAACAAATTCTTCATTACAATGACGCCGTACCCCGGCCAAACCCTAACCTGGACGACGCTGGGCCAATTGTGCGCTGCCCTATGGGCCTCCCAATCATGGCCAGTTATGATACAGCCTGGAATCAAACCAGAATCTGTAGTGGACACCTCCAGCACTGAGATGCAGTGCCTTAGACCACTGCACCACTAGGGAGCCCATGACCCACGTTGACGTGGGAAGTTGTGTGGGAAAAATATTATTCTATATTCCATTATACTCTTAGCCTACTATAAAATTTAGGCTGTGTGTGTTGACTGTGATCAGGGTAAGTTGTCGTCTGTTAAATGAACAAAATAACTATGGTTTTCATGTGCATGGCACAGCCATGTAGTACACTGGCTGCACAAACCAGAAACATAATTCAACTCAAAATATGCTCAAATTTTCTGTAGAAAATACATTAGTAGTCATCTTTTAGGACCTGCCTAAACAAATGTATAATGGATCTCTTTGTGATGGTGTATAAAATGAATTTATGCACCCGTATCGGCCCACGTCTCTTTCCACTCCTTAACTTGCCGACATGCGCACGTTAGGTATGAAAAAGTTTATCCCAGCCAAAGCATGTGGTAAGAACGGGACTATATGAATTTTATTCCTGAAAACAACTGATTTTTTTTTTTTTACAGGCAATATATCGTTTACATATGTATAGATTGCATACTGTACTGTTAGTGATATTTGGGTTGTTAGATTTGTTTCCGACATTTCTTAAAAATATACAGTACTAGTCAAAGGTTTGGACACACCTACTCATTCAAGGGTTTTTATTTTTACTATGTTCTACATTGTAGAGTAACAGTAAACACATCAAAACTATGAAATAACACATATGGAATCATGTAGTAACCAAAAAAAAGTGTTAAAGAAATCTGAATGTATTTTATACTTGAGACTCTTCAAAGTAGCCACCCTTTGCCGGCTTTACACACCTTTGGCATTCTCTCAACCAGCTTCATGAGGTTGTCACCTGGAATGCGTTTTAATTAACAGGTTTTCCTTCTTAATTTGTGCAATTTCTTTCCTTCTTAATGCGTTTGAGCCAATCAGTTGTGTTGTGACAAGGTAGGGGTGGTATACAGAAGATGGTCTTTTACCAAATAGGGCTAAGTCCATATTATGGCAAGAACAGCTCAAATAAGCAAAGAGAAATGACAGTCCATCATTATTTTAAGACATGAAGGTCAGTCAATTTGGAAAATGTCAAGAGCTTAGAGTTTCTTCAAGTGCAGTCGCAAAAACCAAGTGCTATGATGAAACTGGCTCTCATGAGGACCGCCACAGGAAAGGAAGAACCAGAGTCACCTCTGCTGTAGAGGATAAATTCATTACAGTTAACTGCACCTCAGATTGCAGCCTAAATAAATGCTTCAGAGTTCAAGTAACAGCCTATTTCAACATCAGCTGTTCAGAGGAGACTGCATGAATCAGGCCTGCATGGTCGAATTGCTGCAAAGAAACCAATACAAAAGGACACCAATAAGATGAAGACTTGCTTGGGCAAAGAAACACGAGCAATGGACATTAGACCGGTGGAAATCTGTCCTTTGGTCTGACGAGTCCAGGGGCGACCCATCATTCAGAGCAGGTGGGGCTTGCCTGTTTTGCATATTATTTTGGCATTAATACGTGTTACATATCAATTTGTAAACAATGGAAAGAATAAAATGTAGTTTAAAAAGTTGCATACAAACATGGTCTCTTGCTTTCTTGAGTAAGGCAGCTCCAAAATGCAGGTGTTTCAGCCTAGCTCAGTGATTTCTGTTGTGGTGGGGCAAGCCAGCAGAAAATATGGAGCATTGTGCCGTGTTTGGCTCAATGTTCTGTCACCCATGGGGACACTACATCACCGCCAAGTCTAATGGTAGAGCTAGAAAAGTCTAGCCCCTTGGATGCTGCCATAGAGTTACAATAGAAGTGCCCATCCATGAAGGAACAAGGTCATTGGCCACAGATAAATGATATCAAATCACATATATGTACAGTAGCATTGATTGGACTGATCATGTCGTCAACATACTTTCAAAAATCTTAGCTAGCAGTCATCATGAATCAAATCGACAATCTACTGGCAAATCATTTTTAAACCTTGTCATAAGAAGAGAAATTATAGATAAAAAGTATCAGTGCTCATCTGCCATTGGACATAAACATTACGCAACAAGTTGGAAATCGCAACTTCAACAATGAGTGGTTTGGAAGGAATAAGTGACAGCCAGTGGCTAACTGCTAGCATTGCAAAGCAATCACTAGCCTGCTATTCAGTAGAGTGTCTGTGTGGTCCCAAATCTGGGATTAAGAGCTCTTTTCCAAGTTAAAATTATAAACATTCAACATTGGCCATGCTGTCAATGAAGCATGATTTGTGCTGCGCTCGAAACAACTTAACTCGGAACTATGAGGTCTTGAACTCCCTGAAGTCAAGTTACCTGGGAAGTCGGGAATAAACAAGCTCCGACTGGGAAAATAGGTTATGAACGGTCATGCAACTCCGAATTGTAAATCGGCCTTTTTCTAAAGCTACGAATCAAATCAAATTTATTTGTCACATACACATGGTTAGCAGATGTTAGTGCGAGTGTAGCGAAATGCTTGTGCTTCTAGTTCCGACAATGCAGTAATAACCAACAAGTAATCTAGCTAACAATTCCAAAACTACTACCTTATAGACACAAGTGTAAGGGGATAAAGAATATGTACATAAAGATATATGAATGAGTGATGGTACAGAGCGGCATAGGCAAGATACAGTAGATGGTATTGAGTGCAGTATATACATATGAGATGAGTATGTAAACAAAGTGGCATAGTTAAGTGGCTAGTGATACCTGTATTACATAAAGATGCAGTAGATGATAGAGTACAGTATATACATATACATATGAGATGAATAATGTAGGGTATGTAAACATTATATTAGGTAGCATTGTTTAGATTCCAAGAACACAGGCTGAGATGTTACTATCCTTTGTGCAAGCACTTCCAAGAGTTAATGAACAGTGAGCGTGGTGAAATTTGGGGAGCGCATCGTCAGTAGTGTACCTTTGGTTCCTAGGGTGTTTCGGCCTTTCACACTATACACCCTCCCCAAAGGCGGCCAGCGACAGGGTGATCAATCCTACGCTTGCGTCCCATTCCCAATTAGTCATAAGAGTTGCCTTGTTGTTGATAGCCAACATCCCATTTAAAGTGGTTAGTGATATATTTTACATTCATTTCCCATCAATTCCCATGATTAAAGTGGCTGGAGTTGAGTCAGTGTGTTGGCAGCAGCCACTCAATGTTAGTGGTGGCTGTTTAACAGTCTGATGGCCTTGAGATAGAAGCTGTTTTTCAGTCTCTCGGTCCCAGCTTTGATGCACCTGTACTGACCTCGCCTTCTGGATGATAGCGGGGTGAACAGGCAGTGGCTCGGGTGGTTGTTGTCCTTGATGATCTTTATGGCCTTCCTGTGACATCGGGTGGTGTAGGTGTCCTGGAGGGCAGGGAGTTTGCCCCCGGTGATGCGTTGTGCAGACCTCACTACCCTCTGGAGAGCCTTACGGTTGTGGGCGGAGCAGTTGCCGTACCAGGCGGTGATACAGCCCGACAGGATGCTCTCGATTGTGCATCTGTAGAAGTTTGTGAGTGCTTTTGGTGACAAGCCGAATTTCTTCAGCCTCCTGAGGTTGAAGAGGCGCTGCTGCGCCTTCCTCACGATGCTGTCTGTGTGAGTGGACCAATTCAGTTTGTCTGTGATGTGTATGCCGAGGAACTTAAAACTTGCTACCCTCTCCACTACTGTTCCATCGATGTGGATGGGGGGGTGTTCCCTCTGCTGTTTCCTGAAGTCCACAATCATCTCCTTAGTTTTGTTGACGTTGAGTGTGAGGTTATTTTCCTGACACCACACTCCGAGGGCCCTCACCTCCTCCCTGTAGGCCGTCTCGTCGTTGTTGGTAATCAAGCCTACCACTGTTGTGTCGTCCGCAAACTTGATGATTGAGTTGGAGGCGTGCGTGGCCACGCAGTCGTGGGTGAACAGGGAGTACAGGAGAGGGCTCAGAACGCACCCTTGTGGGGCCCCAGTGTTGAGGATCAGCGGGGTGGAAATGTTGTTGCCTACCGTCACCACCTGGGGGCGGCCCGTCAGGAAGTCCAGTACCCAGTTGCACAGGGCAGGGTCGAGACCCAGGGTCTCGAGCTTGATGACAAGCTTGGAGGGCACTATGGTGTTAAATGCTGAGCTGTAGTCGATGAACAGCATTCTCACATAGGTATTCCTCTTGTCCAGATGGGTTAGGGCAGTGTGCAGTGTGGTTGAGATTGCATCATCTGTGGACCTATTTGGGCGGTAAGCAAATTGGAGTGGGTCTAGGGTGTCAGGTAGGGTGGAGGTGATATGGTCCTTGACTAGTCTCTCAAAGCACTTCATGATGACGGAAGTGAGTGCTACGGGGCGGTAGTCGTTTAGCTCAGTTACCTTAGCTTTCTTGGGAACAGGAACAATGGTGGCCCTCTTGAAGCATGTGGGAACAACAGACTGGGATAGGGATTGATTGAATATGTCCGTAAACACACCAGCCAGCTGGTCTGCGCATGCTCTGAGGGCGCGGCTGGGGATGCCGTCTGGGCCTGCAGCCTTGCGAGGGTTGACCTGACGTCATCACGATTCAACCTTGATTTTTTCCCCGAGTTCCAAGTTGTTTTGAAAGCGCCATAAATGCAGAGAATACCAGGCTTTGATGACAAAATTTGCCCACGAAGGACTGCCGTGCCACTTTCCTGTTCAAGTGAGCACAGGACAAGGTGAGTCCAAAAATGTATTTTATGCTGCTGCATAAATTAATGTAATATGCCAGGGAGATATGTAACACTGTAGCTAAGAAACTAATACTAAATGTATGTTGTGAAGTAAGCCATTAGTAGCCCATGTGCCTCACCCTAATAATTTGGTCCCTTTCCCACTCAAATTTTGCCTACTGTTCTGATTTGGTGGTGCACATGAAGTCTATAGCCTGTTTTAGAGAAATGTAATCATTGAATATTATAAGAGCTTTCATTGTCTGCCTATATGCTCCCTTCATTTATCTTATGGTTCTGACTTGGTGTACAGGGAGGATACTGGAAGAACGACTCATGTTCTGAATTCTGTCGCTGTACATTAAGTGATAAACAAATAGTTATATTGACTATGTCCGTCCTAGCTCTTAATCGAAATGACGGATTGCCTCTTATCTGCTTGTCGTCGCCTTATGCCATAGTTTGTACACCTCAATTGTCATTAGAAACCACATTTGTTTAAGCAAGTCATCCATATCAGCAAAAAAAAATTAAGGCAGTATATGAGGCTGAAAGAACTGTTTCACTGCCAGACAAGGCTCAGCTGATAGCCAGGTGTAACATTGGTAAGATGCTGTTGTTGGGACAGCTTTATGTAGGCCCTAACAGTTTGTGGGCATCATTTGTCACCATTATAGTGCAATTAACGTATTGTTTAGTGGCTTTGCTGGCATGCACCCCCAAAAAAAAAAAAAAAATGGGGGGGTTTACCCCACCAAGATTTACATGCCAAAATCACCAATGACTCAGTCTAAATTTGAGATTTTTGGTTCCAACCGCCGTGTCTCTGTGAGACGCAGAGTAAGTGAACAGATTATCTCTGGTGGTTCCCACAATGAAGCATGGGGGAGGTGGCTTGATGGTGCTTTGCTGGTGACACTGTCAGTGATTTATTTAGAATTCAAGGTACACTTAACCAGCATGGCTACCACAGCATTCTGCAGCGATACGCCATCCCATCTGGTTTGCGCTTAGTGTGGACTATCATTTGTTATTCAACAAGACATTGATCCAAACCACACCTCCGGGCTGTAAAGGGGCTATTTGACCAAGGAGAGTGATGAAGTGCTGCATCAGAGGACCTGGCCTCCACAATCACCCGCTCTCAACCCAATTGAGATGGTTTGGGATGAGTTGGACCGCAGAGTGAAGGAAAAGCAGCCAACAAGTGCTCAGCATGTGAGAACTCCTGCAAGACTGATGGGAAAGCATTCCAGGTGAAGCTGGTTGAGAGAATGCCAAGAGTGTACAAAGCTGCCTTCAAGGCAAAGGGTGGCTACTTTGTAGAATCTCAAATATATTTTTGATTTGTTTAACACTTTTTTTGGTTACTACATAATGCCATGTGTTATTTAATAGTTTTGATGTCTTCACGATTATTATACAATGTAGAAAATAGTATAACAAAAACAAAACTTGAATGAGTAGGTGTCCAAACGTTTGACTGGTACTGTATACAAACATTTTACTGCAATGTTAGGAGTAAGTAACATAGGCAGTTTCATGCACCTGCTATAACATCTGCTAAACTGTGTATGGACCAATAAACTTTGATTGGATGACTAAGTCAATTCAAACATGGATAGCATTGGCTGTGACACCCTATCCTGAGCAAATTATTCATTTCTGAACCAACAATGAAATCAGACAATTAGGCCTACATAACTCATCTGTGCAGACTGAGGTTCATTTAACAAATTAATTTCAATGAATTGACTTAAAATCACCAAGATCACCAAGATGAGACATACAAGAGCAGAGCATCATGATAAGTCTGTACCCATAAACATTGTGATAATCGATAGTTACAATGGCAGTAAGGAATCACTAGTCATTTAAGCATGTCTTGGCACGTGTATGCATATGCATGTGCGCTCCAACTTGCTTTCTCTACATTTAGCCAAGATTTAGAAAATGTGTAGAACGTACCAAAAATGTAGGCAAATGTAGTGGAAACTCACGGTAAACAGTCCTCAAAAACGATTAAATTAAAAAGTTATAGGACTTTTGTCCCCCACGACGAATCACGAAACCGTGAAAGTTGCAGAGTGAGATGAAAAGGCCACCCCTTAGTAGCATTGATTAGGACCTGCTGCTGTTGTGTTGGTAGTTGGTAGCCCATTTGCTGCGGTGGCGGTTGGACAATAGCCGCTGGGTAGTTAAAATATGCAAATTCAATGCACTGTCACTACATTGGAATGTCTGTGGCTAGTGTTTCACGAGGCAATTAGTTTGACAGTGGCCTTGTCCAAATACTTATACTTGCGTTTTAAATACTATGCGATAAAATAACGTTTTATAGTATGTGAAAATGTATACTTTCAATTCCAGGATTTCATACACATTTCGGATTTTCATCTAGTAGGATTTTGCAGCGCACTATTGAAGAAGATACTTATCTTTCCAGACCCACGTGTATGACAATAGCTGAAGGGACAAACTGTACCAAAATGAACGATTGGTGGGAAACAACGGAATTGTGCATTAGATTATGCATTCTCAGTGGGATGAGCCTAGCATGCTGATATTTGTTGCTTTACTACAGTCGTTTTTACTAAACAGTACGTTGTAAGTAGTATGCAGGCAATCTAGCATTGGGAATCTGTATATTGGTTAGACCCCCTGAGTTGTGCCTCATTCTGGTGTGTGGTGAAGGAAAATAACTCTACCACTATAGAGCTCCACTGTGGTGGTATCGTAATACCCATAAAACCTTCTGGTCAAACAAAGAAATGATTTCAATCGTTTTTTCCATCACTCATTTCTTAACATAAGGGCTGTGTTTCTTGTCAGTTTACCCCCCTGTGATGTTTTGATAACCATGCAAATCTCAGTCAGGCAAGGTGACTTTTATCAATATATTCAGATCTATTTACTCTCAGAATTGAAAATACTAATTCACATCAAAATAGACCTCATGCAGGTATTGTGTAAATGTAAAACTTGCTCAAGACAGTTCACAAAATGTACTATTTAAATAAATGTATGTAATTAATGAATTGCTAAATTTAACTAACAATAGATAATTATCCAGAGATTCTTACCTTTGCCTCAATTCCGCAGTCTCGTCCAGACATCATGGCATTTGTAGTTCTTTATGATAGCCACATTAGCAGCTAATTAACATTTCATTTTTGGGGGGTAAATACAGGTGACTATATTGATTAAAAATCTCCTTGTCCTAGAGAAGTGTACACGGTTATCAAAGCGTCATGCCAGGGTAAACCTACACGAAACACAGCCGATATTTTAAGTGTTTGTTAAATCCCCTATACTATGCAAATTTGCCCATTAAGGACCGCCGCGCCGCCTTCCTGTTTAAGTGAGCACAAGGTGAGTCCAAAAATGGATGGTAAGCTGCTGCATAAATGATGTAATATGCCAGGGAGATATGTATACTGTAGCTCTGTCTTGCTTCCAGACAAACTAAACAACTTTTTTGCTCGCTTCGAAGACAATACAGTGCCACCGACACAGCCCGCTACCAAAACCTGCGGCTCTTCTTCACCTCAGCCAATGTGAGTAAAACATTTTAACCCTCGCAAGGCTGCCGGCCCAAACGGCATCCCTAGCCGCGTCCTCAGAGCATGCACAGACCAGCTGGCTGGTGTGTTTATGGACATATTCAATCAATCCCTATCCCAGTCTGCTGTTCCCACATGCTTCAAGAGGGCCACCATTGTTCCTGTTCCCAAGAAAGCTAAGGTAACTGAGCTAAACGACTATCGCCCCGTAGCACTCACTTCCGTCATCATGAGGTGCTTTGAGAGACTAGTCAAGGATCATATCACCTCCACCCTACCTGACACCCTAGACCCACTCCAATTTGCTTACCGCCCCAATAGGTCCACAGACGACGCAATCGCAATCACACTGCACACTGCCTTAACCCATCTGGACAAGAGGAACACCTATGTAAGAATGCTGTTCATCAACTACAGCTCAGCATTTAACACCATAGTACCCTCCAAACTCATCATTAAGCTCGAGACCCATGGGTCTCAACCCCGCCCTGTGCAACTGGGTCCTGGACTTTCTGACGGGACGCCCCAGGTGATGAGGGTAGGAAACATCTCCACCCCGCTGATCCTCAACACTGGGGCCCCACAAGGGTGTGTTCTCAGCCCTCTCCTGTACTCCCTGTTCACCCATGACTGCGTGTCCATGCACGCCTCCAACTCAATAATCAAGTTTGCAGACGACACTACAGTGGTAGGCTTGATTACCAACAACGACGAGATGGCCTACAGGGAGGAGGTGAGGGCCCTCGGAGTGTGGTGTCAGGAAAATAACCTTGCACTCAACGTCAACAAAACAAAGGAGATAATCGTGGACTTCACGAAACAGCAGAGGGAGCACCCCCCTATCCACATCGATGGGACAGTAGTGAAGAAGGTGGAAAGTTTTAAGTTCCTCGATGTACACATCACGGACAAACTGAATTGGTCCACCCACACAGACAGCGTGGTGAAGAAGGCGCAACAGCGCCTCTTCAACCTCAGGAGGCTGAAGAAATTCGGCTCGTCACCAAAAACACTCACAAACTTTTACAGATGCACAATCGAGAGCATCCTGTCGGGCTATATCACCACCTGGTACGGCAACTGCTCCGCCCACAACCGTAAGGCTCTCCAGAGGGTAGTGAGGTCTGCACAACACATCACCGGGGGCAAACTACCTGCCCTCCAGGAAACCTACACCACCTGATGTCACAGGAAGGCCAAAAAGATCATCAAGGACAACCACCACCTGAGCCACTGCCTGTTCACCCCGCTACCATCCAGAAGGCGAGGTCAGTACAGGTGCATCAAAGCTGGGACCGCCAACACGAACATTGAGTGGTTGCTGCCAACATACTGACTCAAATCTCTAGCCACTTTAATAATTAAAAATGGGATGTAATAAATGTATCACTAGTCACTTTAAACAATGCCACTTTATATAATGTTTACATACCCTACAATACTCATCTCATATGTATATACTGTACTCTTTACCATCTACTGCATCTTGCCTATGCCGTTCGGCCATCGCTCATCCATATATTTATATGTACATATTCTTATTTGTTCCTTTACACTTGTGTGTAATAGGTAGTTGTCATGAAATTGTTAGATAACTTGTGAGATATTACTGCATAGTTGGAACTATAAGCACAAGCATTTCACTACACTCACATTAACATCTGCTAACCATGTGTATGTGACCAATAAAATTTGATTTGATTTGAAGAATGTAATGCTAAGTGTATGTTGTGAAGTAAGGTGCTAGTAGCCCATGTGCCTCACCCTAATAATATTGTTCATTTTCCCCTCTTAATTTAGCCTCTGTTCTGATTTGGTGGTGCACATGTAGCCTATAGCCTGTTTTAGAGAAATGTAATCATCGAATATTGTTTGAGATTTCATTGTCTGCTTATATGCCCCCTTTATTTATCCTACGGTTCCGACTTGGTGTACAGGGAGTATACTGGAAGAACGTCCCATGTTCTGAATTCAGTCGCTGTACATTTTCAAAAGAGCTGAACAAATCCAACAAATCCGTCCAAGCTTGCTCATTAATATCTTAATCGAAATGACGGATTGCCTCTTACCACTTGTCATCCCTTTATGCCATAGTTTGTACATCTCAATTGTCATTAGAACACATTTGTTTAAGCAAGTCAGCCATATCAGCTATGTTTTTTAAAAAGGCAGTAAATGAGGCTGAATGAACTGTTTCGCTGCCAGACAAGGCTTCGCTGATAGCCATGTGTAGCAGTGGTAAGGTGTTGGTCACACCTATATTGTTCAAGCCACACCTCACCACACCCACCAAATTGGAGCAAATGTACTGCTACGGCAGTTGAAGTACAGTGCGTGCTGTTTTGAGGAAATGTGTCATTCAGTCAGGGCCACAACATTGGTTTTAGAAGTTGGGGGGACATATAATTTATTTTTTATGTTTTAGATCAGCTTACTTGGACACAATATAGCTAGGTCACCCCGTCCTGCCCCTATGGGTCCACAGCCCTGTAGCGCCCCAACCCAACACACCCCACTCAGCTTTAGGATCTTATTGGTTTCAGGTGTGTTAGGCCAAGGCCAGAGTGATCAGAAGAATAGCGCAGGAGGGGATTGCTGCCGTTTTACGGGCTCCTAACCAACTGTGCTATTTTATGTGTTTTTCGCATTGTTTTGTAACTCATTTTGTACATATTGTTGCTGCTACCGTCTCTTATGACTGAAAAGAGCTTCTGGATAGCAGAACAGCGGTTACTCACCTCGCACTGGACAAAGATTTTTCTTTAATGAGCCCGACGCGAAGGATATACTGCTTCTCCGAGACCAGTCCCAAATCCCTGTCGTTCGCGTGAAGAAAAGACGGAAATACAGGGGGCGGAGATCAGGGTGCCTTGTGAGAATTTGTCGGCAAGTGGGTAACCCGCCACTACCATCTGTTCTATTGGCCAACTTGCAATCACTGGAAAATAAACTGAATGATATCCACTCTAGACTATCCTTCCAACGGGACATTAAAAACTGTATATCTTATGTTTCACGAGTTGTGGCTGAATGACGACACAGATAATATACAGTTGGCCGGGTTTTCCGTGCATCGGCAAGACAGAACAGCTACGTCTGGTTAGACGAGTGGTGGTGGTGTCTTTTTGTCAATAACAGCTGGTGCGCAATGTCTAATATTAAATAGGTCTCAAGGTAGTGCTCGCCAGAAGCAGAGTACCTCAAGATGAACTGTAGACCACACTATATACCAAGAGAGTTTTCATCTATTTTTCATAGCCGTCTATTTACCACCACAAACAGATGCTGGTACTAAGACTACACTCAATGAGCTGTATAAGGCCATAAGCAAACAAGAAAATACTCATCCAGAAGTGGCACTCCTAGTGGCCGGGGACTTTAATGCAGGCAAACTTAAATCTGTTTGACCTCATTTCTACCAGCATATCACATGTGCAACCAAAGTGAAAAAAACTCTAGACAACCTTTACACCACACACATATAAAGCTTTCCCTCACCCTCCATTTGGCAATTCTGACCATAATTCTGTCCTCCTGATTCCTACTTTGAAGCAAAAACTAAAGCAGGAAGTACCAGTGACTCACTCAATATGGACGTGATCAGATGACGCGGATGCTACGCGACAGGACTGATTTGCTAGCATAGACTGGAATATATTCCGGGATTCATCAAGTGAAGTTGTGGAGTATACCACCTCAGTCACCAGCTTCATCAATAAGTGCATCGACGACGTCGCCCCAACAGTGACCATACGTACATATCCTAACTAGAAGCCATGGATTACAGGCAACATCCGCCCCGAGCTAAAGGCTAGAGCTGCTGCTTTCAAGGAGCGGGACACTAATCTGGACGCTGATAAGAAATCCTGCTATGCCCTCAGATGAACCATTAAACAGGCAAAGCGTCAGTACAGGACTAAGATTGAATCCTACTGCACATCGTCGGATGTTGCAGGGCTTGCAAACTATTACAGACTACAAAGGGAAACCCAGCTGTGAGCTGCCCATCTGAGCCTTCTCAGATGGGCTAAATGCCTTTTATGCTTGCTTCAAGATAAACAACACTGAAGCATGTATGAGAGCACCACCTGTTCCGGATGACTGTGTGATCACGCTCTCCGTAGCCAATGTGAGCAAGACCTTTAAACAGGTCAACATTCACAAAGCTGTGGGGACAGACGGATTTCCAGGACGTGTACTCCGAGCATGTGTGGACCAACTGGCAAGTGTCTACACTGACATTTTCAAACTCTCCCTGATCCAGTCTGTAATACTTGCATGTTTCAAGCAGACCACCATAGTCCCTGTGCCCAAGGAAGCAAAGGTCATCAGTCAACTAAAGAGTAGGTCGTTTCTGTTTTGCTACCTTTACAACTCGGTGAAAGAGTGCAACACGTACACACTGAACCATGCTCAACTCTCCCATGCTGGTCCAGCCAGCCATCCAGAAGCTTTGCCTTCACACAGCCTGTCTGTCACGCCCTGGTCAAAGTATTTTGTGTTTATCTTTATGTATTTGGTCAGGCCAGGGTGTGGCATGGGGTTTTTGTAATTGTGGTGTGTTTGTCTTGGGGTTTTGGTGGTGGTATTGGGATTGTAGCTTAGTGGGTTGTCTAGCAAAGTCTATGGCTGTCTGGAGTGGTTCTCAATCAGAGGCAGGTGCTTATCGTTGTCTCTGATTGGGAACCATATTTAGGCAGCCATATTCTTTGAGTTTGTCGTGGGTGATTGTCCTTAGTGTCTTACTTGTACTCTCTGTTAGTTTGCACTAGATAGGCTGTTTTTCGGTTTTCATTACGTTTATTGTTTTGTAGTGTTTAGTGTTTAGTCGTGTTTACGTTTGTTGAAATAAACATGGATCGCAATCGACACGCTGCAGTTTGGTCCGACCCTTCATCACCACTAGAAAACCGTTACAGAATCACCCACCACCAACGGACCAAGCGGCGTGTCAACAGGCAGGAGCAGCCGAAAGAGGAGAGGCAACAAAGGCAGCAACAGCGGCGCAATGAGGATTGGACATGGGACGATATATTGGATGGCAAGGGTTGCTACACATGGGAGGAGATCCTGGCGGGAAGGGATCTGCCTTCCATGGGAACAGGTGGAGGCACTTGCAGAGGCAGCTGGAAAATAAGCTGGCGATATCGAGGGAACACGGTTGGCAAGAAAGCCCTAGTCAGCCCCAAAAATTTCTTGGGGGGCTTAAAACTGTATAGCTATGCCAGGTAGGAGACCTGCGCAAACTCCTGTGCTTGGGGCTGAGAGACCGGGCAGGCACCGTGTTATGCTGTGGAGCGCACGGTGTCTCCAGTGCGGGTGCACAGCCCGGTTCGATATATTCCAGCTCCTCGTATCGGCCGGGCTAGAGTGGGCATCGAGCCAGGTAAGGTTGGGCAGGCTCGGTGCTCAAGAGCTCCAGTGCGCCTGCACGGTCCGGTCTATCCAGTACCACCTCCACACCCCAGCCCTCCGGTAGCAGCTCCCCGCACCAGGCTTCCTGTGCGTGTCCTCGGTCCAGTACCACCAGTACCAGCACCACGCATCAGGCCTACAGTGCGCCTCGCTTCTCCAGCGCTGTCGGAGCCTTTTCCTCTCCTGCGCTTCGGAGTCTCCCGCCTATCTAGCGCTGTTAGAGCTTTCCTCATCTCCAGCGCTGCCGGAGTCTCCCGCCTGTTCAGTGCAGCCAGAGCCTTCCTCCGACACAGCGCTGCAGGAGTCTCCCGCTTGTTCAGCGCAGCCAGAGCTGCCAGTCTGCATGAAGCAGCCAGAGCTGTCAGTCTGCATGGAGCAGTCAGAGCTGTCAGTCTGCATGGAGCAGCCAGAACTGTCAGTCTACATGAAGCAGCCCGAGCTGCCAGTCTGCATGAAGCAGCCAGTCTACATGGAGCAGCCAGAGCTGTCAGTCCGCATGGAGCAGCCAGAGCTGTCAGTCTACATGAAGCAGCCCGAGCTGCCAGTCTGCATGAAGCAGCCAGTCTGCATGGAGCAGCCAGAGATGCCAGTCTGCATGGAGCTGCCAGTCTGCATGAAGCAGCCAGAGCTGTCAGTCTGCATGGAGCAGCCAGAGCTGCCAGTCTGCATGGAGCTGCCAGTCTGCAAGGAGCAGCCAGAGCTGTCAGTCTACATGAAGCAGCCAGTGCTGTCAGTCTGCAAGGAGCCGTCAGTCTGCAAGGAGCTGTCAGTCTGCAAGGAGATGTCAGTCTGCAAGGAGATGTCAGTCTGCAAGGAGCTGTCAGTCTGCAAGGAGCCGCCAGTCTGCCCAGCGCCGCCAGTGCCGCCAGTCTGCCCAGCATCGCCAGTCTGCCCAGCGCCGCCAGTCTGCCCAGCGTCGCCAGTCTGCCCAGCGCCGCCAGTCTGCCCAGCGTCGCCAGTCTGCCCAGCGCCGCCAGTCTGCCCAGCGCCGCCAGTCTGCCCAGCGCCGCCAGTCTGCCCAGCGTCGCCAGTCTGTCAGGATCAGTTAGATCCGCCAGTCAGCCAGGATTCGCCAGTCTGCCAGGATCCACCAGTCAGCCAGGATCCACCAGTCTTCCAGGATCCGCCAGAAGTGCCAGTCAGCCAGGATCCGCCAGTAGTGCCAGTCGGCCAGGATCTGCCAGTCGGCCAGGATCCGCCAGTCAGCCAGACTCTTCCAGATCTGCCAGTCAACCAGACTCTTCCAGATCTGCCAGGCAGACTCTTCCAGATCTGCCAGTCAGCCAGGATCTTCCAGATCTGCCAGTCAGCCAGGATCTTCCAGATCTGCCAGTCAGCCAGGATCTGCCAGTCAGCCAGGATCTGCCAGTCAGCCAGGATCTGCTGAAACCACCAGCCAGCCAGGAGCTGGTAGATCTATCTACCTGCCTGAGCTTCCTCTCACTCTGAGCTTCCTCTCACTCCTGAGCTTCCTCTCACTCCTGAGCTTCCTCTCACTCCTGAGCTTCCTCTCACTCCTGGCTTTCTCTCAAGCTTTCTCTCACTCCCGAGCTTCCCCTCAGTCCAGCTGCCTCAGTCCCGAGCTGTCCTTCAGTCCCGATCTGCTCCTCAGTCCAGTGGGGTTCTGGGTGAGGACTACTAGGCCATGGTCGGCGGCGGGTGGACTATCCAGGGACGAAGGAGAGGGGACTAAGACATTAAATGAGTGGGGTCAACGCCGGAGCCGCCACCATGGACAGACGCCCACCCGGACCCTCCCTATTGTTTTGAGGTGCGTTCGAGTCCGCACCTTAGGGGGGTTCTGTCACGCCCTGGTCAAAGTATTTTGTGTTTATCTTTATGTATTTGGTCAGGCCAGGGTGTGGCATGGGGTTTTTGTAATTGTGGTGTGTTTGTCTTGGGGTTTTGGTGGTGGTATTGGGATTGTAGCTTAGTGGGTTGTCTAGCAAAGTCTATGGCTGTCTGGAGTGGTTCTCAATCAGAGGCAGGTGCTTATCGTTGTCTCTGATTGGGAACCATATTTAGGCAGCCATATTCTTTGAGTTTGTCGTGGGTGATTGTCCTTAGTGTCTTACTTGTACTCTCTGTTAGTTTGCACTAGATAGGCTGTTTTTCGGTTTTCATTACGTTTATTGTTTTGTAGTGTTTAGTGTTTAGTCGTGTTTACGTTTGTTTAAATAAACATGGATCGCAATCGACACGCTGCAGTTTGGTCCGACCCTTCATCACCACTAGAAAACCGTTACACTGTCAGCACGCTCTGTGGTGTCCTAAAGCACCCCGGAGCCACGCTTTGTATCACATTCCAATGTTAAAACTGGGGGCGACCAAAATTAAATTTCAGTGAAAGTTGCGCCCCTGCATTCAGTACAAACTACCACTCAATGTAGAAAATGTAATATCTAACTGAACGCACCTCTGGCGTGTGTGTCTGTGTGTGTGTGTGTGTGTGTGTGTGCGTGTGCGTGTGTGTGTGTGTGTGGATGGATGGAGAAGACTGGGAGAGAGGGAGTCATATTTCATCTAACCACTTCCCAAAATATTGCTAGTTGTCAGCTGCACTTATGTTAACCTGGAAAAGGTGAGATTGTTTTCAATTATCCTCCTCTGAAAGGAACTTGTATGCCATCCAGGAGAAATGTGCAGCGCAAGCCCTCAACTCCCAATCAAATTGGCACATTAAATTCAACTGATTTACCATAAATATTTTTATTTCAGTTCACCAATTAAACCAGATTCTTCACAATTGACTGTAAAACTGCAGCATGAATCAGATACACATGTATAAAAGACTTGATGGGGCTTTCATAATTCATGTCCACAAGTTATTTTGCAACATGAGTGTAAGGCAATATCATGACAGATAATTTACCACAAAGGAGATCTCTGCAAAAGACACGACACTGCTATTGTTCACCTTTTTAGGTACCAGTCTTTACGATATCTGCACAAACAGTTCAGTAGTTCTTTTAAAGATAATTGCTTAACTTTTATTAAGTTTAAAACAAGATGAATATGCTATTTAAGCCTACCTATTTTGTTAACACATACCACTTCAGTAATAGCATTTTAATTGCAATTACACAGTGGGGACTGTTTCAATTATTCCGCTTGTGTAATAACATAAACCGCTATGCAATTGCAAAGCTATAACTACATTATTATGCATTAACAATGTTACCAAAGTAATTAGTGTTACTACACAGGCATAAGCAAATGAATGTTACCCATATGTTTAAATCGTTTAGAAAAAAATCTATGCATGAGGAGTTTGTTGAACCAATGATGTGTATAAACCCTGGATGACTGACAGGGGCGCTGTGTTGAAGCCACAGCGCAGCCATCTTGGCACTCCTCAATTGTAAAAAATATTTTGGAAGCTATAGAAATGCATTTATTAATGTCTACATTAGTTTCTGACATGTTTATTATATTAAAGACACCTTAATGCATACTTTTACATTATATTATGTGAGCTAAACCTAAAAATGTTCCTTAATTATTTTTTTCTACTAATGTTACTGTCCCCACTATATCAAAACAATACTTAAATACATGTAATTTTGTCCTTGAAACATTTAATTGAAATACTGTAGAATTCCAGAAATTCCAATAGGGGACTGCTCTACTAGAGAGTGCCAATATGGCTGACTGCTGGCTTCAAAGCCTCTCCATGGCAACTACACAACAGCATCTGCAACGAGGGTTTATTTATGTCATTGGTCTGAACAAATGGTTTATATACACTAGCTGACAGATGGGGGGCTGTTTTGAAGCCACGCGCCTCCATCCAGGCACACCCCCACCGTTTAAATATTTAGGAAGATATAGAAATGCATGTATTACTATCTACTGTAACGGTCTGAGTGTAGTGGGTGAGGAGTCAGGCGCAGGAAGCAGAGAGTTCAGGGGAGTGCTATTTTAATGCACTGAGAAACGCTGAACATAAGCCAACCCTCACAAAAACACAGGGCGTACTGAACAAACAAATGCCCCTAACAGGGGGACTTAAACTGTCCAGGGAAAACCCACAAAATGGGAAAACACAAAACCCATAGACGTGCACACAAGTACACCAAACAGACGATCACAATAATTAATCCCGCACAAGGAACCCTGCGGGCCGGCTGACTAATAAAGCCTACTACCTAACTCAAAACAGGTCCACACAATCAACACATAAGGAGGGGGAGGAAATAATCAGTAGCAGCTAGTAGGCCGGCGACGACGACCGCCGAGCGCCACCCGAACGGGAAGGGGAGTGTCCTTCGGTCGGAGTCTACATTTGTTTTTGACACTTTTATTCTATTACAGACACATAATGCATACTTTTAAATTTAAAGATGTAAAATAAAAAATATATAAAAACATTTTCCTGACAGTATAATTTATTTATAGTACTGATGTTACTGTCCCCGCTACAACAAACAAATACTTAAAGTAACAGATTTCAGATTCCAGATTTCTAAGAAATATGACCTATAATTACTAATAATATGAATGAAGTAGTTTCCCTTCAATATGAGAGAAATAATTTTCCCTCCAAAAAATTGTTATAAGTATGTTAAAAAGCATATTTTCTGTGGGCGTATACTGGTCATTAAAAATATTCATGCAAGTAGTGTTTGGCTAGCTCATCCTTCCTCTAGACTGCTGATTGGCCAGCTCATCCTCCTCAGGGAGATTACATCAGTGGCAAATTTAGGATGTAAATCTTGGTAGGGCCAACCCCCCTCCAAATATGGGGATGCATGCCAGCAAAGCCACTACACAACACAACACTAAACAATACATGAATTGCACTATAACGGTGAAAAACGGTGCCCACAAACTTTTAGGGCCTACATAAAGCTGTCCCAACAAAAGCATCTTACCAATGCTACACCTGGCTATAAGTGGAGCCTTGTCTGGCAGTGAAACAGTTCTTTCAGCCTCATTTACTGCCTTTTTAAAAAACTGAATTGGCTGAATTGCTTAAGCAAATGTGGTTTCTACTGACAATTGAGATGTACAAACAATGGCATAAAGGGATGACAAGAGGATAAGAGGCAATCTGTCATTTCGATTAAGAGCTTGGACGGACTCAGGCAATACAACTATTTGTTCAGCTCTTTTGAAAATGTACAGCGACTGAATTCAGAACATGAGCCGTTCTTCCAGTATTCTCCCTGTACACCATGTCAGAACCGTAGGATAAAGGAGGCATATAAGCAGACAATGAAAGCTCTTATAATATTTGATGATTATATTTCTCTAAAACAGGCTATAGGCTACATGTGCACCACCAATTCAGAACAGTAGGCAAAATTTATTAAGAGGGGAAAGGGACCAAATTATTAGGGTGAGGCACATGGGCTTCGATCAGCTTGCTTCACAACATACACTTAGCATTACTTTCTTAGCTACAGTATACAGTGGGGCAAAAAAGTATTTAGTCAGCCACCAATTGTGCAAGTTCTCCCACTTAAAAAGATGAGAGAGGCCTGTAATTTTCATCACAGGTACACTTCAACTATGACAGACAAAATGAGAAAAACAAATCCAGAAAATCACATTGTAGGATTTTTTATGAATTTATTTGCAAATTATGGTGGAAAATAAGTATTTGGTCACCTACAAGCAAGCAAGATTTCTGGCTCTCACAGACCTGTAACTTCTTCTTTAAGAGGCTCCTCTGTCCTCCACTCGTTACCTGTATTAATGGCACCTGTTTGAACTTATCATTATAAAAGACACCTGTCCACAACCTCAAACAGTCACACTCCAAACTCCACTATGGCCAAGACCAAAGAGCTGTCAAAGGACACCAGAAACAAAATTGTAGACCTGCACCAGGCTGGGAAGACTGAATCTGCAATAGGTAAGCAGCTTGGTTTAAAGAAATCAACTGTGGGAGCAATTATTAGGAAATGGAAGACATACAAGACCACTGATAATCTCCCTCGATCTGGGGCTCCATGCAAGATCTCACTCCGTGGGATCAAAATGATCACAAGAACGGTGAGCAAAAATCCCAGAACCACACGGGGGGACCTAGTGAATGACCTGCAGAGAGTTGGGACCAAAGTAACAAAGCTTACCATCAGTAACACACTACGCCGCCAGGGACTCAAATCCTGCAGTGCCAGACGTGTCCCCCTGCTTAAGCCAGTACATGTCCACGCCCGTCTGAAGTTTGCTAGAGAGCATTTGGATGATCCAGAAGAAGATTGAGAGAATGTCATATGGTCAGATGAAACCAAAATATAACTTTTTGGTAAAAACTCAACTCGTCGTGTTTGGCGGACAAAGAATGCTGAGTTGCATCCAAAGAACACCATACCTACTGTGAAGCATGGGGGTGGAAACATCATGCTTTGGGCCTGTTTTTCTGCAAAGGGACCAGGACGACTGATCCATGTAAAGAAAGAATGGGGCCATGTATCATGAGATTTTGAGTGAAAACCTCCTTCCATCTTTAAGGGCATTGAAGATGAAACGTGGCTGGGTCTTTCAGCATGACAATGATCCAAAACACACCGCCCGGGCAACGAAGGAGTGGCTTCGTAAGAAGCATTTCAAGGTCCTGGAGTGGCTTAGCTAGTCTCCAGATCTCAACCCCATAAAACATCTTTGGAGGGAGTTGAAAGTCCGTGTTGCCCAGCAACAGCCCCAAAATATCACTGCTCTAGAGGAGATCTGCATGGAGGAATGGGCCAAAATACCAGCAGCAGTGTATGAAAACATTGTGAAGACTTACAGAAAACGTTTGACCTCTGTCATTGCCAACAAAGGGTATATAACAAAGTATTGAGATAAACTTTTGTTATTGACCAAATACTTATTTTCCACCATAATTTGCAAATAAATTCATTAAAATTGAAGTGTACCTATGATGACAATTACAGGTCTCTTTCATCTTTTTAAGTGGGAGAACTTGCACAATTGGTGGCTGACTAAATACTTTTTTGCCCCACTGTACATATCTCCCTGGCATATTACATAATTTTTGCAGCAGCATACAATACATGTTTGGACTCACCTTGTTGTGCTGTGCTCACTTGAACAGGTAAAGTGGCAAGGCGGTCGTTCGTGGGCAAATTTTGTCATCAAACTTTGTCCACAAAGTCTGGTGTTCTCTGGATTTATGGTGGGAACTCTGAAAAAAACAAGGTCGAATCATGATGATGTCAGCTCTAGAAAGAGGCCTGAGTTCCTGACTCACAATTCCGAGTTGGATGACCGTTCAAAACTTATTTTCCCAGTCTGAGCTAGTTTTTTCCTGAGTTCCCAGTTGTCTTGAACTCACTGAAGTCAGATTTCCCAATTCTGAGTTAACAGTTGTTTTGAGCACAGCAGAAATCATACTGGATTGACAGCATGGCCAATGTGGAATGTTTATAATTTTAAGCTTGGAAAAGAGACCCAGAAACCGAGAATTGGGACCATACAATTGCAAATTCAACAATGACTGGTTTGGAAGGAATCAGTGGCTAACTGCAAGCATTGCAAAGCAATCACTAGCCTGCTATTCAGTGAATAGTAACTGCAATCCAGAGTTTATATACATCATTAGTCTGAACACATTGCATGATTTTAAAGTTCCTTCTGCCCTCTGCTGGCTACACATTTTATACATGGGTTACACAGAAAATAATCTATACTGTATCAAATTATCTGTCCCATCTACAATACAACAATACACAAGCATTGTTGTTCAATGAAGGGTCAAGGGAGAACCAAGGAAAGGTCATGGCAAAAAAAAAAGTCCAAAACCTCAAACGCAGGGTAACATGACAATGGTTCCCCTTAGAGGTACTACTCTGAAAGGCTCTGACTCAGTGTTTTGTGAAAAGCTATAGTGTCGTCTTGTTTCTACCATTGTTCATAATTGAGTACTTTGTTTAGCCAGGTTGGAACAACTGTGTGCAAATTTGGCGTAAACATCATTCTGTCCGATCTGTTAAATCACAACAGGAATTGCAGCCATGCTCATGTATGATCAAATGGAAAACGGAAAACGTCCTTAGTTCAAGAGATCACGACACATAGGTGAAATGTATATGTAATTTATTTTAGAATTTAAAAAATGACATCCGGCATTGTGTATGAATATACAACTTTTAGAGTAATCCTTAACTCCAATAAAACAATCTGAAATAGTAATATAATAATTACATAGTTAAGAAAGGATTTAGCAAGGCATGAAGGTGGTAACATTCTATTCAACTGTCAAAAAATAAGTTTGAAAAAACTCATCTGTTATGCTCTCTCCTTTGTGCAAATGCATCCAACTTTTCAGTGTCAATCAAATCCGTATCAATCAAATCAAATCGAACATGAACCACACAAAGGTTTAGATATCCTATATGTCTCTGTGTCCACCTTAATTGAGGACAAACACGTTGTGAATTATGGTCCCATAAAGAAGTTAAGTTATTTCAAGTTGTAGAAACAATATATGAAAGAGCAGGGCACAGTAGGCTCAGAATTACATTGAACAATTAAATGGTTCATTTAAATTGTTCATACTGTTGTTATAACCAATTTATGTAGACCTACAAGAAAATGATTGAACACAGTTAATGTTAAGAAGCATTTTTGCCACATATTTAATAAACAAGTCATACATTCAATCAGTCTGAGAAAGTGCTTTTGATAGAGAAATATGTATTTGATTTCTATTGATAAATAAATACTATAAAATAGCAGTCACGCTGGCATAACTAGGAGTATAACACGTATACAAAGCATCACAACTGACACGGTATGTAACAGAAATGTGCAAAGTCAAGTGAATAGTTCTAAATTAGTAGTACACATTTCAAAAGGAAGGCACAACAAGTTGTTTTCTGTGGTATACTGTCATAAAGCTATTTGTACTGTAAATGTCAAGTTTCCATCATATTATACTATTTAACTACTGTAGGCAGCATAAATATGAGATGCACAAAGTCATCTGTCTATGGGTCAACAAAATATAATTGCTAGCTGTGACACATTGCACAAAGCAAATCTTTTAAAAATCTTTGCATTTTGTAAAAAATAATGTCACACTTAACATTTCCACAAAAAAACTATTCTGACCAGTAGTGTATTAAAATAAAGGACATCAGCCCATTTTAAATAGAAATATATGCTAATATAAGCTTAGCTGATTAACCTCAGTGTCACGCCCTGGCCTTAGCTTTCTTTGTTTTCTTTATTATTTTGGTTAGGCCAGGGTGTGATATGGGTGATTTATGTGTTTTGTCTCGTCTAGGAGTTTTTGTAGATTTATGGGGTTGTGTTCAGTTTAGGTGTCTAGGTAAGTCTATGGTTGCCTAGATTGGTTCTCAATCAGAGGCAGGTGTTTATTGTTGTCTCTGATTGGGAACCATATTTAGGCAGCCATATTCTTTGGGTATTTTGTGGGTGATTGTTTCCTGTCTTTGTGTTTACTGCACCAGATAGGGCTGTTTCGGTTTTCACGTTTATTGTTTTGTAGTTTGTTCATGTTTGAGTTTTCTTATTAAAGAACCATGAACTATAACCACGCTGCGTTTTGGTCCGCCTCTCCTTCCCAGGAAGAAAACCGTGACACTCGGTACACGTGCAAAAATGGTTCTACAGTGCCTTCAGAAAGTATTGATACTCATTGACTTATTCCACATTTTGTTGTGTTTGAGTCTGAATTCAAAATGAATTAAATGTATATTTTTTCTCACCCATCTACACACAATAGTGAAAACGTGTTTTTAGAACTTTTGCAAATGTATTGAAAGTGAAATAAAGACATATCTAATTCACATAAGTATTCACACCCCAGAGTCAATACTTTGTAGAAGCACCTTTGGTGATGATTACAGCCTTGAGTCGTCTTGTGCAAAGCTGATACAGACATACTCATCTATATTTGGGGATTTTCTCCCATTCTTCCTTGCAGATTTTCTCAAGCTCTGTTAGATGGAGAGTGGCGGTGAACAGCAATCTTCAAGTCTTTCCACACATTTTCAATGGGATTCAAGTCTGGGCTTTAGCTGGGGGCCTCAAGGACTTTCAGATTCTTGTTCTGAAGCCATTTCAGCATTGCTTTTGCTGTATGCTTGGGGTCATTTGTCCTGTTGGAATGTACATTTTTGCCCCAGTCTGTTGTTTGCACTCTGAAGCAGGTTCTCAAGGAGTTGCCTGTATTTGGCTCCATTCATTGTTCTCCCTATCCTTACCAGTCTCCCAGTCACAGCCGCTGAAAAGCATCCCCATAGCATGCTGCTACCACCATGCTCCACGGTAGGGATGGTGTTCAATGTGTGATGAGTTATTGCTGTTTTTTCCAGACTTCCAGGCTTTACATTTAGGCCAAAGACTCAAATTTTTGTCTCATCAGACCACAGAATATTTTTGTATTTCACTTGCCTTTTTGGCAAACTCCAGGTGTGCTGTTGTGCCTTTTTCTCAGGAGTGGCTTCAGTCTGGCCACACTCCCATAAAGCCCAGATTTGTGAAGTGCTGTAGACACGGTTGTCCTTCTGGCAGGTTCTCACATCTCAGCCAAGGAACTGTAGTTCTATCAGAGTGGTCATTGGGTTCTTGGTCATCTGCCTTACCAAGGTCCTTCTTGCCTGTTTGCTCAGTTTGGTCAGACGGACAGCTCTAGGCAGAGTCTGGGTAGTTCCATATTTTTCTTTATATCTCAGAGATCTATGGACAGTTCCTTTGACTTCTTGGTATAGTTTCTGCTCAGACATGCAAGTTGTAGTGACATCTAAAGGATGATCAAAGGAAATAGGATGCACCTTAGCTCAATTTGGAGTGTTATAGCAAAGGAGTGTAAATACTTATGTTAAATTAATTATTTCTGTATTTTATTTTCAATCAATTTGCTTATATTTCTAAAAACATGTTTTCACTTTGTCATTATGGGGTTTCGATTTTGAATTCAGGCTGTAACACAACAAATTGTGCAATAAGTCAAGGGGTATGAATACTTTCTGAAGGCACCGTATATAGTGCCACTGCCAAATAAGGGTAATTTGTCTTGTAACCATAGTGGAATCCTTTTTGAAGGTTCTATAAAGAACCATGTTCATGAGGTTCTAAATGGAACCTTTATGGTGCTATAAAGAGGGTTAGCCATATTATATTACCTTTAAAATGACATGGGTGTTAATATTGTGTTAATTTACAAGTTAAATCAGGTGTGCTAGCTCTGGACCGGCTGGGTGGTCCCTGAGGAGATAATTGAGATTTAGTCAACCGTTGACACGAGGCCTTACATAAGTCTCTCACAAGACACTATTTATTACTGGCCAGTCATATTTAACATGCAGTGACATAATACAACAGATTATGTCAACTGGAATGACACTCACTCTCGGCTGCACAAAAAAAGCTGTGAGAAAACCACGCCCCAAAATATTAGAATGAGCCACCTCCCCTACATTTGAATTATCATTAAAAGATTAAAGCACCGTTTTCTGAACGGCAAAGAACCATTGAAGAGCTCAAATGGTTATTTTGAGTCCTTATGGTTCCACATAGAACCATCACCCTTACCAAAGAACCCTCTTTTCTAAGTGTGTTGATGTAAATACTAAAACATTTCCAGTTTTGTGCTCAAAACCTCACTGTAACATTTGGATGTAATATTGCTTCTTTGGTTTACATAACACTCTTGACTGCTGAACATGAACATATTAATTGATAACCTTTCATTTATTCCTGGAATCAAATATTTGTCTGATGCGTGGTTCGCGGCTCTTTCTTGGGTGTGTGTTGCTGTACCACTTCCTTAGAGCCACACCACAGGTACTGACGACCACACAACATGCCCCACCGAGACTCCACATGGTGGGCTTACGGTTGAAAAAAAAGAACTGGAAAATAAAGGCCAGGACCACGTCAACGGTCCTCATCAAGGCCACAGGGCCGGCCTTCTCAATCTGAAGTGCTTTGGTGAGGAACGTTTGGCCAGCAATACCCAGGATTGCTATAAGCATAAGGATCCACCTGTCTCTCCCACAGAATGGAATGGTCCATTCACCAAGTATAAACAAAGTGATGACACACTCAATGAAACCAATGACCGCATAGTACCATACAGACAGATAGTAGTGGACGCTTTTGCCCATTTTCCTGAGTATAACTAAAGTGCAGGCTGCTCCTAACGCTCCACCAAAGGCTGCAATAGTCCCCTTGAGATGATTGGTGTAGTCTCCCTCTATTCCCTCTCTACGAGCACCAAATATGAAGGGAGGCCTGGCTATCATTATGACACCAGCCAGTGTGAAGACAGTGAAGACACAGTCCCAGATTGTGCATTTCTCTTTGAGGAAGATCCAGGCTAACAAGGCGGTGAACACTGGGTTGCTGAACATGATGACTGTTGCATCAGCCAGGGGCATCTGCTGTACTGCATAGAACAATAGGATCATGGCGTTGGAACCCAAGAACCCTCTCATCACCAAATAGATCCGCTTGTCTCTTGGTCCAAGGAAGCCAGTCCTGAAAAACAGAAAATTGATAGGTTAAATATTTGTATGGGATTATCAAGGTTCAAGGGGTCAAGTGGTCCAATATAGTATAAGTACAGTTATGTAATAACTTACTTGTAATAGATAAGCATAGGCATCACAAACAGCATCTGGAAGAAGCAACGAATGGCACTGATTTCTAGAGCATGGACTCCATCTATTGTCTTCACCAGAAGAGCTATAATGGAGAAGAATACTGTTGCCAGCAGGCCATAAAACAGGCCCAGTCCTGGACAATGTTTATTCTCTGAGGACAGAGGGAGAAGGACACATGAACTGGTTAAAATAGCTTGAATGGAACTGAACATTAACCCACTAAGAGGGAAGTAATTTAATGGTTGTTTGTCTGAGATGGGGAAGAGGTACAGTACTCAAATGTGATATCAAATGCCACTTCGTTGAAAAGAATCCCTGTTAAAGCTTAGTTACTGGCAGCTTCTTGACAAATTGAAAGCTGCACGGTGATTTGAGGTGTTGAATATTATTAGATATATCTATCTACCTGGGAGTTGGCCTGTCACACACTGTACCTACTAAATGGAGTGAGACTCAAATTGAACAGGAAGTATAAGAAGGGGCCATTTTAGCCTGTACTGACTAGATATATGGAAAACAGTGTGGAAGGACGCAGAAGAGCATTACTCATCTGAGAACAGACAACACCATTGTTAGACTTCCTTGTGAGTTTGATTAACACCCTGTGGGCACTGCAGGTGCTCATTCTTTCCCATTTTGTAATCATACTTTAAATCAGGGGTCTCCAACAGGTGGATTGCAAGCTACCAGTAGCTCGCAGCACACCTACTGTATCAATAGCTCGGCCAATCTATTCTGAAAGTACATTCATTTTTTCATGTGTTCCATCTGTCATAAACATAAAGCTCCCGGCTACTATCCAATCAAAGTCACATTGACAATATCCCTGGTTAGGCACTTTTGTCTTTAAAAGTCAAACGTAACACAGTCTGCCAATTAAATTCCAGCAATATTTCCTCTGTCTGTTTGGTGTGCACGTCTAGCTAGGCTGTATAGCTGGCTATTTGTATGTAACCAGGTCAGTTGGCCCAGTATCTCTGTCTGAGAGACCTCTCTAACGCCCAGGAAGCTCAGATTCAAACTCCCATTCACCAGCTCTGCAAGCGTTATAAAAAACGTTCGTTACTCACCAAATATGGACTATCTCATTTACTCCCATTACGGCCAGTATGGACATCCAAAAAAGGTATAATTATAAATGTACAAGCAACAGAAAAAAATGCCTCTTCGGCACCACCATTGTATTGAGCTGTTGTAGACCTCCGACGTGTGCGTGGCAGAAATATGTGAATTACATATGCATTTTTTTTCCCAGTTACTTGTACATTTTTATTTAGACCTTTTTTGGAAGTACATACATACAGTGCCTTCAGAAATGATTCACACCCCTTGACTTTTTCCACATTTTGTTTTGTTCCAGCCTGAATTTAACATGTATTAAATTAATATGTTTTGAGGCCTACTAAGTGGTGCAGTGGTCTAAGGCACTGCATCGCAGTGCTAGTTGTGCCACTAGAGATGCTGGTTTGAGTCCAGGCTCTGTCGTAGCTGACCGGGAGACCCATGGAGCGGTGCACAATTGGCCCAGCGTCGTCCGGGTTAGGGGAGGGTTTGGCCGGGATGTTCTTGTGCCATCACGCACTAGTGACTAAGGCATCTCAGTGTTTGAATCCTGGCTGTATCAAAACTGTCCGTGATTGGGAGTCCCATACAATTGGCCTAGCATCGTCCTGGTTTGGACGGTGTATGCCGCCATTGTAAATAAGAATTTGTTCTTATCAGACTTGCCTGGTTAAATAAACAAATAAAATAAAAACACTGAGGATTTCCAATGCCTTGCAAAGAAAGGCACCTATTGGTAGATGGCTAAAAATAAAAAAGCAGACAGTGAATACCCCTTTGAGCATGGTGAAGTTATTCATTACACTTTGGATGGTGTACACGACAAAGATACAGGCGTCCATCTTAACTCAGTTAAGGAAACCTCTCAGGGATTTCACCATGATGCCAATTGTGACTTTAAACAGTTACAGAGTTGAATGGCTCTGATAGAAAAAATGGAGGATTAATCAACAACATTGTAGTTACTCCACAATTCTAACTTAATTGACAGAGTGAAAAGAAGGAAGCTTGTACAGAATACAAATATTCCAAAACATGCACCCTGACTGAAACAAGGCTCTAAAGTAATATTGCAAAAAATGTGGCAAGTTATTCACTTCACCTGAATACAAAGTATTATGTTTGGGGCAAATCCAACAAACACATTACTGAGTACCAACCTCCATATTTCCAAGCATAGTGGTGGCTGCATCATGTTATGGGTATGCTTGTAATTGTTAAGGAGTGCAGAGTTTTTCAGGATAGAAAATAAATGTAATGGAACTAAGCACAGGCAAAATCCTAGAGGAAAACCTGTTTTTCTGCTTTCCACCAGACACTGGGAGATGAATTCACCTTTCAGCAGGACAATAACCTAAAACACAAGACAGTGAATGTTCCGGAGTAGATGAGTTTCAGTTTTGATTAAATCTACTTGACCTGAAAATGGTTGTCTAGCAATCATCAACAACCAATTTGACAAAGCTTGAAGAATTTCGAAAAGAATAATGGGAAATTGTTTCACAATCCTGGTGTGGAAAGCTCTTACAGACGTAACCAGAAAGACTCAAAGCTGTAATCACTGCCAAAGGTGCTTCTACAAAGTATTGACTCAGGGGTGTGAATACTTGTGAATGAGATTTCTGTATTTCATTTTCAATACATTTTGCAAAAATGTCTAAAAACATGTTTTCATTTAGTCATTATGGGGTATTGTGTATAGATGGGTGAGAACATTTTGAATTCAGACTGTAACACAACAAAATATGTAATAAGTCAAGGGGTATGAATACATTCTGAAGGCACTGTACTGGCCGTAACGGGAGTAAAGGAAGATAGTTGATCAGTGAAACATATTTGTTGAGTACAGAATGTATTTTGATATTATAACACTTGCAGAGCTGGTGAATGGGAGAGCTTCCTGGGTGTTAGAGAGGTCTCTAACGCACATCAATTTTTGTCGTTTCTCTATGAATAAGTGTAATATGAGAGTAAAAAAACAGAAAAGTCCCATACCAGGATTTTTTACTGAAAACAGAATTTGGGAAAACACAGAAGATTATTTTATGAGGCCTGTCATTCCAAATGCCGTTTATTAGCCATTACACTGAGTGTACAAAACATTGCCCTCAGAACAGCTTAAATTGGCTGGGGAATGGACTCTACAAGGTGTCGAAAGCGTTCCACAGGAATGCTGGCCCATGTTGACTCCAATGCTTCCCACAGTTGTCAAATTGGCTGGATGTCCATTGGGTAGTGGACCATTCTTGATACACACGGGTAACTGTTGAGCGTGAAAAACCCAGCAGCATTACAGTTCTTGACACACTCAAACCGGTGTGCCTGGCACCTACTTATCATACCCCGTTCAAAGGCACTTCAATCTTTTGTCTTTCCCATTCAGTGAATGGCATTCGCCCTCTGAAAGGCACACATTCTCTGTTCTCTCAAGGCTTAAAAATTCTGCTTTAACCTGTCTCCTCCCCTTCATCTACACAGCTTGAAGTGGATTTAACAAGTGACATTAATAAGGGATCATAGCTTTCACCTGGATTGACCTGGTCTGTCTGTCATGGAAAAAGCAGTTGTTCTTAATGTTTTGTACACTTAGTGTATCTTACCAGGTATAACAGAGCAACCTCTTGTTACCGGGGAAGAGGGAAAGAGTTGCAGGGTAGAGAAGAAGACAAGAATGTTCCTATTTGAAAGCTATATATAAAAATATAAATAAGTAGCTACTACACATTTTTTAAGTAGAAAAGGTTATAAAAAATGATAGACAAGGTTGGAGACCCCTCCCTGCCTATTAAATTATAAGGGAGAAACTCATGTTACATGTTTTTAAATAAATGCCCACCATCCTAGAGGTTTGAGCTACATAATATAATTAATCCTGGTGGGAAATGTTTAAACGGATTACCATTCAATAATTCATAATCCGACAGATTAAAGTGGGGGTGAAGCGGCCACAATGATGCAACGTAGGCTATTAGCTAGTTTAATCTGAAAGAGTTTGTGAGGCAATGTTTATTACCAGTATAGTAATTAGAGAACCACGATTAGGTCCGTTACATAACGTGCTGCTACGGAGGTCGTCATTGGCTACTCCGCTGGTTATAATTTCTCATTCCCATCTACCTCAAAAGGTCATACAACTTTGCCTAGATGGAAGCAGATCCAGTCATGAAATGGACTGTGTTAATAAACCGCAAACAAGTGTGTTCAAGTGGTTACGTTGGTAGACCTCTAAATATAGCTAGCTAAATTATATAAATGATCTCTAGTTTTAGCTTGAAGGCTACCTTTGGCAACTGTGTCTCCTGGTTCCGTTGAGATGGGATCCCCGCCGCCGCCAATTCTACACCACAAGGGAGGACATAATCTTTGCTTCGCACTGCTTTCCACTGTTCTAGTCCTTGCCTCTTCATTACCCCGCTCGTCATGACTGTTACTTTGTAAATTAATCCTCTCAGTAGTGTGTTCATCGTCGTCGTCATCGCCAACTTTGTGAAATACAACTTTAATGTCCCCCTGTCTAAGGGGAATGGCCGATAGAACTCTGTCGTCTATACTATTACTGTCCTTCAAATCCCCCATTGTAAAATGCAACTGCAACAGGTGAGCATGCCTTGGATGTATTTTACACCCTTTATGTCTGAGGGTGAGTGAGTTGTCAGACCGGTTTAATATGTAACCTTAGTGGCCACTGTAGTACCATGCAATAGTTACTTTAACCACGGGGGACAGCTCCAGTGGGCAGCTCTCCGGGGTCATGGCTAGAAAGGATCCAGCGTTTGTCAAATTAACCTCAGATTTGACTTTTGGTAGCAGGTTAGGAGAATTCGTTTTGGGGTAGGAAAAGAGTTAGGGGTAGTTAAAATGCACACAAAAAAAAACTTTTGACGTTAATTTGTCAAAAGATAGATCCCTTCTAGCCGCGCTCAAGCAAATGACATACCGGTAAGGGGCAAGCCAGTTGGCCAACCAACACGTTACCCTAAATTCAGGTCTAGTTCAAAAAACGGTTCAACCTTCACCTTATTAAAAAAATATGAAAGAATAGTGGACATTATTGGGGTACTAAACTAAAGTGCTGTTCTTGTTATAGAATGATCAAGATTTGAATATGTGTAGGCCTGTGGAGGCTGGTGGGAGGACCTATAGGAGGATGGGCACATTGTAATGGTTGGAATGGAGTTTTTGGAACAGGGTCAAACACAGTTTCCATACGTTTGATACTGTACCATTTATTCCATTCCAGCCATTACAATGGAGGATGGCTCCTATAGCTCCTCCCACCAGCCGCCACTAGTGTAGGCTAATGCAATTGTGATGTTTTATTAAACAAGGACATGAAGATAACGCATTTATGGTTTTATGAAATGTGTTTATTACTAGCCTACTATACATAAAATACAGCTAAATTAAAAACAAGACACTTTTACTACAGATTAGAATACACATGTTTTTTGTAGTATTGCAGTTATATATCTTGGCCTACATTAGGTTAAATTCAAAATGTAATTTCAAAATCTAAAACTAGCTCCATATGAAAGATATAACATGATTGGAGTGGTCCCCTCTACATACAAAATGCGGTATCGTATAAATTAATTGGTTCATTATAAAAACGTAAACATTTTATTTGGCAAATTGTTCGTCAATTAAATGTTCAATTTAACATTTGAGTTACATTTGAATGTATTCTTGTTATTTTCTTTACCTAAAGCACAGCTATTGTCGTAGTGTAGGGCTTAGTTGCAGTCAGTCAATAATTGCTTTGTCTACGAGGAAGAAAAGAGGAGAGTGCTGTGAAAGAAAGGGATACAGTAGATGTTTCTAGCAAGGCATTCATCAGGAATTCTTATTAGTGGACTATATCATGCATATAGCCCTACAGTATAGTCATCCCCTCCAGTGTTCAGTGATACTGCATTTATCAACTACACACTCCTTAATTGTTTTCATTAATTAATTATTACTCAGGTCAATCATTATGTGCTCGTATATCTGAGTTTTCCCTCTAAAGCTGGAGGCCAGCAGAAACTCTCTGTTGTCAATGGACACCACAGAGAATGCCCTTGGTGCCTGGATGTTCAGGTCCTGGAAGTGAACAAATTGGCCCCTCTTCAAATCCCACTGATAGACCTGCGTCAGGGAGTAGTCGCTGCCGAGGATGGCGTACTGCCAGTTGCCGATGGAGACTGGCTGGAAGACCATGGAGCCCCGCGAAGGCATTGTCTGTACCTCTTTGAACATGGCGCCGTCCCACCTCATCACCTTGGAGTCCCCAATAAAACGCGTCAGGCAGATGAAAAGATCACTCTTCACCTTGAAGTGCTTGACCGCATACACGTCCTCCATTTCGGGGATATCAGTGCGCCTGTCGAACTGCTTCAGACTCTTGCTCCACTGGTAGATGACAGGCCTCTGGGAACTGCTGGCTAGGATCAGATGGGGCTTTCCAGAGATCTCAAGGTACTCCACATCTGTGTCACGGTACCAGATATGGAGGGACTGGTGAGAGTAGAACCCATAGCCGTTCCACTTGTACACTGTGGTATAACCGGCCTTGGAGCTGTCGGCGATCACGAAGAAGGACTCACCGTCTATGAGGAAAGTCTCAATGTCATTAGGTTTCCTGATTTTTAGGATGTCAATATCCTGGATTTTGATGAATTTGTTGGCTGAAATGTCCCGCTTGTAAATGTGAGAGCCACCAAAGAGCTGGGCTACGAAGATGAACAGCTGATTATCAATCACCATGGGTTTGCATACCACAGTGGATGTACCTGTAAAACAAGGACCAAAAACAAAGTATTAGAACATAGGAACATGAAATCAACATTTGCGAGAAACACTAAATACATATACACTATACATTTTAGGATGCACAAGATATAGTACGACACTGTATTCATGGCATATCATTTCGACATCTAGTGATATAAAATAAACATTGCTCACTTTGAATGCTGTCATAGGTTCTGAAAACAGTTTCAACGTGATCCCATTCCAGGAAGCTGCATGTTCCAGTAAAGGGCTGAGCAAACACAACAAACGTATCCATACCAAAGGTAAAGGACTCCACTGAAATGGACTCAAACATCAGTGGCTGATAAGAGGCAAACTCTGCAATACAAAACAGATGTAATGTTTCAATGTTTATTCGCCAAGTGCAAAACCGGTGTAAGACAGTACAGTGAAATTCTTACTTGAGAGCTATTTCCCAAAAATGAAGCAATACTAATGTAGATCATAGAAAATGGAATAAAAAAACAAGAAGTATGATGTAAGTTGAACACAAGAATGCAAGTACAGTGCCTTCAGAATGTGTTCACACCCCGTGACTGTTTCCACATTTTTTTTGTGTTACAAAGTGAGACTAAAATGGATTAAATTGTCATTTTCTTGTCCACTCAAAATACTCTAATGTCAAAGTGGAAGAAAAATTGAATACCCCTTTGAGCATGGTGAAGTTCTTAATTACACTTTGGATGGTGTATCAGTACACCCAGTCACTACAAAGATACAGGAGTCCTTCCTAACTCCATTGCCGGAGAGGAAGGAAATCGCTCTTGGGAGGGGGTACCCAAAAGGCTAGAGTCAGCCCTGGACATTCATCTAATGTACAAGTAGGGTGAGTCAACATGTTTTTTCTTCTTGCTCGCACGGTGCACACACACACACACAAGCAGAAATCAATACCATGGACGGCCACATGTTATTTAGCAACGTTGATTGGACTAAAACATTTTTGGTATCTTTAAGTTTGTTTTCACTGTATTAGACTAAGCATAAAATCGAATTTGTCACATGCTTCATAAACTAACAGTGAAATGCTTACTTACGAGCCCTTCCCAACAATGCAGAGAGAAATAAAAGAATAATAATAAATAATAACACGAGGAATAAATACACAATATTTTTTTAAATGTTTTGGCAGTGTTTACAGCCTCGAGTCTTCTTGGGTATGACGCTACAAGCTTGGCACACCTGTATTTTGGGAGTTTCTTCCATTCTTCTCTGCAGATCCTCTCAAGCTCTGTCAGGTTAGATGGGGAGCGTCGCTGCACAGCTATTTTCAGGTCTCTCCAGAGATGTTCGATCGGGTTCAAGTCCGGGCTCTGGCTGGACCACTCAAGAACATTCAGAGACTTGTCCTGAAGCCACTGCTGTGTTGTCTTGGCTGGTCATTGTCCTGTTGGAAGGTGAACCTTCTCCCCAGTCTGAGGTCCTGAGCGCTCTGGAGCAGGTTTTCATCAAGGATCTCTCTGTACTTTGCTTCGTTCATCTTTCCCTCGATCCTGACTAGTCTCCAAGTCTCTGCCACTGAAAAACATCCCCAAGCATGATGCTGCCACCGCCATGCTTCACCGTAGGAACGGTGCAAGGTTTCCTCCAGACGTGAAGCTTGGCATTCAGGTCAAAGAGTTCCATCTTGGTTTCATCAGACCAGAGTTTCTCATGGTCTAAGAGTCCTTTAGGTGCCTTTTGGCAAACTCCAGGTGGGCTGTCATGTACCTTTAACTGAGGAGTGGCTTCCGTCTGGCCGCTCTATCATAAAGGCCTGATTGGTGGAGTGCTGCAGAGATGTTTGTCTTTCTGGAAGGTTCTCCCATATCTACAGAGGAATTCTGGACCACTGTCCGAGTGACCATCGGGTTCTTGGTGACCTCTCTGACCAAGGCCCTTCTCCCCCTATTGCTCAGTTTGGCAAGGGCGGTCAGCTCTAGGAAGAGTATTAGTGGTTCTAAAATTCTTCCATTTGAGAATCATGGAGGCCACTGTGTTCTTGTGGACCTTCAATGCTGCTGACATTTTTTGGTACCCTTCACCAGATCTGTGCCTCGACACAATCCTGTCTCGGAGCTCTACGGACAATTCCTTCAACCTGTGGACTTGGTTTTTGCTCTGACATCCACTGTCAACTGTTGGACCTTATATAGACATGTGTGTGCCTTTCCAAATCATATCAAATCAATTTAATTTACTACAGATGGACTCCTCTATCAAGTTGTAGAAACATCACAAGGATGCTCAATGGAAACGGGATGCACAATTTTGAGTCTCATAGCAAAGGGTCTGAATACTTATGTAAATAATGTATTTCTGTTTTTTATTTTTAGTAAATAATGCAAAAATGTAGAAAAACCTGTTTTTGTGTAGATTGAAGATAAACATAAATCATTTAATAATTTTTTGAATAAGGCTGAAACGTAACAAAATTTGGGAAAAGTCAAGCGGTCTGAATACATTACGAATGCACTGTAGGTGGGCTACGAGCCACTGGTAGCTTGCGATCTACCTTTTGGAGACACCTGGACTAAGGTGTCTGGGATGATGGAGTTGATGTGTGCCATGACCAGCCTTTCAAAGCATTTTATGATTACAGATGTGAGTGCTACAGGGCCATAGTCATTGTGACAGGTAGCCTTTGAGTTCTTGGGAACAGGAATGATGGTGGTCAGCTTGAGACGTGGGGATTACAGACTGGGACCAGGAGAGGTTGAAAATGACTGTGAAGATGCCAGACGTTATGAGAACCGTCTGGCCCCGTGGCCTTGCGAGTATTGAACAGATTAAAAGCTTTACTCACGTCGGCCTCAGAGCAAGATCACCCAGTCCAATGAAATGGCGGGGGCCCTCATGCACAGTTTGGTGTTGCTTTTATCGAAGCGTGCATAAAATGCATTGAGTTCGTCTGGTAGAGAGGCATCGTTGGGCAGATCACGGCTAGGCCTTCCTTTGTAATCCGAAATGGACTGTAGCCCCTGCCACAAACGTCGAGTGTCAGAGCCGGTGTAATAGGATTCCCATATTGTCCTTTTGTCTGTTTGATGGCTTTAAGGAGGTTGCAGCGGAACTTCTTGTACGTGTTCGTGTCAGCCATAGTGCCGGGGTTGGCTGTGGTAGCCCTGTGTGTGCAATATTTCTGTCCTTTATTTTAGCACTTACCTCAGTGTTAATCCAGGGCTTTTGATTGGGGAAGCAGCAAACCTTCACTGTGGGGAAAGCGTCTGCAATGCGTTTCCTGATGATGCCGGTGACTGTGGTTGCCAGCTCGTTGATGCTATCGGTGCAGTCCCAGAACATATTCCAGTCAGAGCTAGGAAAGCAGTCCTGCAGTATAGCTTCCGCTTTGGGTATCATTTATCTACCGTCATTGTAAACAAATGTCCACGGAACGCGTCATGGGTACTTCCTGTTTGGGCTTCTGTTTGTAAACAGGAAGCATGAGTCATGATCTGATTTGCCTAAGGGGGGATTATGGTGGGCCTTGTATGCTTGCATGTGGGTTGGGTAACAGTGGTCTAGGACTTTATCGCCCTTAGTGGCAAAGGAGACGTGTTCATAGAAGTTGGGAATCAAGTGTCTTAGTGACACGGAAATAAAATTACTGGCAACAAGAAAAGCAGCCTCGTACAGTTTGTTAAGTGCCAGCTTGTTGTTGTAGTAGGGCCTGTGATGGAATATATACATCAACACTCTCGAGAGGTAGGAGGGTCTGCATTTCACCATCGTGGAAATTCCAAGACGGCTGAACAATACATTGTTGGTGATGAAGAGACATACCCCTCCCCTATTGATTTCCCTGAATCCAATGTCCTGTACGCTCAGTGAATGGAGAATCCACCGAGTTGGATAGCTGCGGGGGGTCTGAAAGCCATGTTTCAGGAAAACAGAATATTGCAGTTACGAGAGTCCCGTTGACAGCAAAGCTGCGATCAGTCTTCCATCTTATTATCAAGTGGCCAATAGAATACAGGGAAGTGGTGGCCGGTTTTCCCTTCGCCTTAGTCCCACCAGGATGCCCGCTCTTCTCTTTTTCGCCTGCATTTCCTCTTGGGTAGCCCGAAGATTGGGTCAGAGGTACACAAAGAGCCCAGGGCAGATGACTTGAAGTCGAAGTTGATAAGGATTACCATCACTACCAGAGAAGGCAACATTACTGGCATTCTTCCTTGGTGACTGTTTTTAGTGTTCTGTAGGCTACTCTAGGTACATACTCTACAGTATTAGTGTTATCATTTTCACTTTATCCTAACTTGTAATTAATTTACAGTCTTTGAGTCTATTGTGTAATGGCCACTGCTGAATAGCATGAAGCAGCAGTGGTTAAGGAGATTAACATTGCAAGATGTGCACTGCATAGTCACTTTAACTCTTCCTACATGTACATATTACCTCAATTACCTCGACTAACCTGTGCCCGAGCACATTGACTCTGTACCGGTACCCCCTGTATATCGCCTCGCTATTGTTATTTTACTGCTGCTCTTTAATTATTTGTTACTTTTATTTCTTATTTTTTACTCATCTATTTTTTTCCTTAATAACATGTATTTTTCTTAACTGCATTGTTGGTTAAGGGCTTGTAAGTAAGCATTTCACTGTTGTATTCGGCGCATGTGACAAATAACATTTTATTTTATTTTAAATAATTGCACCAATCACCTGCAGTTATGCAGTCAAAAGACCCGGGCACAAGGTCATTGATCAGTTTCCCTTGAAAAAGCGGGGGCCCACTGCAGAGGATCTGATCAACCATCGCATTGGTGGTATGCATCCACTCCACCAGCCACTTTAGTTTGCAGTCACATTCCAGGTTGTTCCCTTTCAGATCCCTGGTAAAACAGGTTAACACAGTATGCATAAATCAAAACCTGAATATTTTAAATGAAAATAAAACACTTTTTTTTGTTTTACATAAGTGCACTTTAGATGGCGATGTTGCAGATTAAGCGGCTGGTTATGTGAAGAAAAGAAAAAATACTCACACTTTCACCAAAGCATCCATGCCCTTGAAAACATCTTTGGGTAATGTACTCAGGTTATTATAGGCCAGGCTCCTGATAAAAAAAAGAAAGGAAAACATTGTGTTTTAGACCACAAAATACAGTATGTCCTGAATCAACACAATACATTGTGTCTGACTTCCAAAAAGAGTTGTTCTTGGAACTCAGCATTATGTTTCCCCCTGTCACTGGGTGGGCCCTGACGGTCACTTCGGTCCAGAATGAGTAAGGAGGAGAGGTTACAGAGCAGATATCATGTTTTGTTTTGCACCCCAGGACATATTGTTCTTGGTTATAATTTGATTGTCAAGAGTACACAGTACACTCAGACAATCTACTGAAAATAGTGAAAGGCGATACATTCTTAGAATAACGATTCGGCAAACTTATATGTCCACTCATGTTTGTATTTTTTTTTCTATACAAAGGAGTGTAGGGGAAACGGGATGGTGGTGACACGGGACAGTTGTAACACTTGCAATTCCTCCAATCAGGAGCGAGGTAGAATCATATGATTCACTGTGCACATGCTCAGTTTAGTCCTGAATCCTTATGTGAAAAAGCTAGTCACTGTGATAAACTGCAAATTCTATTGACAGAAATCTGATTTTGAGGTAAGAAAGTCATTATTTTGACCGAATGTGTTTTTGTGATTGTATAAAAGTGTAGCTTAATTCACCGAACTTATATCAGGTTTATAACCAGTCTGTGTAGAGATATTTGATGCAAGTTAGCAATGGTAAAGTTTGAACATTTAGCTAAAATGGAAGCTAGCTAAAGGCTGCAAGGGTCAGGGTTAGTTGTAAACATGTTACAATTAACCCCGACTAAAACTGGATGTTTTTGGTACATGTCTTTTACTTTCAGCATGCCTAGATCATGGAAAAGAAAGACAGACAGGGGAGTACCTCTCCACACTTTGAAAAGAACGTAAAATGATGTAACAGAGCGGTGGGAATCAATCAGATCAGTTGCAAAGTTGTATGGCATATGTCATGTGATGCTGTGCAGATTCTGCAAAGAGAGAAAGAAACCACTGGAGAAGGGGTCGAGAGAGCTTGTAGGCTACCGTAGTGGAAACAGGGTCTTCGTTGACGACCAGGAGCAGAAGTTGTCAAGAGTATCTCTTAAGGGCAGCTGATTTATGCCCACTGTGCCCACTGCTATCCATGCCACCTCTCCAGCTGCCTCCCAGGCCACCTCTCCAGCTGCCTTCCAGGCCACCTCTCCAGCTGCCGTCCAGGCCACCTCTCCAGCTGCCGCCCAGGCCACCTCTCCAGCTGCCTTCTAGGCCATCTTTCCAGCTGCCTTCCAGGCCACCTCTCCAGCTGCCTTCCAGGCCACCTTTCCAACTGCCTTCCAGGCCAACTCTCTAGGCCAGGTGGAAATACCTGATTACTCTTCTGATTTCAACCCAGTTGATGTACCCATTCAAGCACTCAGAAGGCAAAACGAATGTTGCTCTTCCTAAAAGAAAAACAGATCGAAAGAAGCAAACCAAAACAAACCACACCAAACAACAACAAAAACTGTCCTGCTTCAGAATTTTAAAAAAAATAAATAAAGCAGATTGAACCAGAAGATTCAGATTCCTTCATCGAGGAAAACTTCTGCATGGAGTGCATGGAGCACTTTAACAATTCCAAGTCCGAGGAGGTCTGGTTGCAGTGCTAGGAATGCGAATTATGGAGGCACCAAGCCTGTACCACAGTCGCAACTGTGACTGATTAAATGCTCAACATACAATCACACACACACCAGAAATGTTCAGGTGTTTAGTTTAACCTAGTTGTTGTCTGGTTGAGAAAGACCATTTAGTGGAGGGTTAAATAACATGCATAGTTAAAATATTACAAAAAATTACATTTTTATTATTTATATTTATTATTATTTCTGCCAAACAAAATGTTAAACATGGCAATGTTGCTCTCATGGTCTCAATGAAGGCGTTCAACAATTAGTTGCATGTCATGATTTATGAACTTTTTCAATCTGTTACAATTCACCCCAAGCACCCAGATCATGGGGTAGATTGTAACACTTCACTCCTTGTATTTAAGACAACACCATGCATTTGCAGTTTGTATATATAATAAAGTGTTACAACCATCCCCAGTCTCCCCTATTAGCAAATATTCTGATATGAAAACTGGAAGTATTCCCAGTCAGCGAGGTCACCAAGTTTACATAGACCCACCACAGTGTCCTTTGGCAACTTGATATGGCAGAAGTGAGGGAGGCTAACCTTGCTTAACATCACTGAAATAGTATTTGCATCATATGCAGTTTTCACAATAATACAACTGAGGTACATTTGGTTAACATTTGAATGTAACTAGGGGAGGCCTCAGTGAACAATGGTTTTGATAATGCTATGCAACATGGGAAAAGCAACAAAGGTGCGGACTAGAGTCACATGACTTTGACTGAAGTCACAAATTTGATGACTTGAGACTGGATTTGGAAACTCAAGACGTGGAACTCAACTTTGCCTTGAGACTGATGACTTGAAATGATCTGGCCAGGTTGTGTAATGTTTTGTCATTCATCTTGTGGGACACTTACTCTCCATGCAGCCAGAGACGTTTGACCAATGACCAGACATCAGCATTGGCGAGCAAAGGCGCATTTCCCGATTAGTGACCATAAAGCGCTTGTTTCATTTTCTCTGGTTTTGTTTGTCAAAAAACTGAGTAGCCTGTGTTCATATTATCCATATAAAATACAGTTTAGCAATCTGCAACGGATCTTTGCCAGAACAATAGGCTACCTGGTGATTTAATTGTTCATTTTCATATTTCAGATGATAGGCCTTGGTTGGGTGAATTATATACCTCAGTGGTGGGTACTGGTTATATGTCTAAAGATAACTAACCTAGCACTTCCTTCAATACTTATAGGATGAAGATGTAACATATTAAATAAATCACAATATTTATGAGGAAGAAAAAGGCTACAGACAGACCATGCCTTCCAACTGATCCTCAACCTCCGCTGCATAGGTGATAGGTGAGAATTGTCTGTTAATTGAATGATTAGAATATTCCGACCTGAAACATATAATTGTATGCAATTGATTATAATGTATGAAATCATAATCAATAAATGTGTAGTCATAGTCAGAATTAGGTCAAAACAATATGTCTTTATGGTATTTCAAACACAGACTGTCTTGAGCTTGGTGCCGACCTGACTAGAGATTTGGGAGAGAACTGGGAGTACGTCTCAAGGACAAAGTCACTATCTCTGTCGGCTGAGAAGTGAGACAGACAGTGTGTGCGTAGCAGGACATGTGTATGCGTATGTTTGTGTGTACGTAGGTTTGTGTGTATGTGTGGGCATGAGAAGTCAGTATAAAATTAATTGATTTGTATTCTTGACTTCAGAACGTTCCCGTGAATAAACATGTATCTTTGGTAGACTGGGCCTCGGTCTGTTTTCGTTTCTATCAGTATCTTACAAATCCTGATAAAACAGACTGAGGATAACATAATTGAATTGGTAAATGAATAGGAGTATAGAATTCTCCTGACAATAGGCTACAGGTAGGCGGTGACATTGCAAACATGAATGACGTTCAGCTCAAAATGCTGGTGGAAAACATCGTTTATTTGTGAATATTGCGTTTTAAAAAATGCATCACCGTTTACGGCTGTAATGACAGGCAACATTCGCGCAGCGATTGTGCGCGCTTGTTCGACCTGTGTGCGTGCGCGTGCTTGTACGTGATCACCAAACAATATTTGGAACTGAATGTATGGCAATCCTCTCCCTACAATTTGACGCAAATCAGCAATATGTTCGCTCGTTCATAGGTTCACAAACTCGTTGATCCGCAACCTCTAAAAATGAGTGTTTCAAAGCTTGCGGGTCAAAAAGTTTGAGAACCTATGATTTGCTGTAAACTATAGGATCGGGTGCGTTGGATTGTCATATGCAGCTCCAAAATTGTTCGGTGATCAAAAATATTAGGCTAACTGTTTACTTTGCAATCTCACCCGCAATGTGGCGTCAAGCAACTATTACTAGCATAGGCCTACGGATCTTTTGGTAAGTCAATATAGCTTGAAATGCATCATTTACTTTTGAAGCTTGCATTTGGAATTTGTTGTTAAAATGAATTATTACATCATCAAAATGTGTTGTTGACAAAATAATGAAAAATGTCTGTCTGGTAGCCTCAATTGACAAATATTTGTATTTGAACAAGTCATTGCATATATAGATTTTTTTTTTTTTAATCTTGATTTGAGACTTGACTTAATAAAAAACGTGTGACTAAGAATGCACGTCTTGGACTTGACTCGAGACCCGACTCGTTCTACTTGGGACTCAACTTGAGACTCAGACATTGAGACTAGCTTGTGACTCGAAAAATGTTCAAGTATGGTTAACACAATATGCAAATGACACAAGTCCATTGTTCTAGCACATTTTCCATGATTTCGGATTGTAAATCAAGTTTAAAAAAAGGACATTCTTATACTTACAGGTGTATAACTGCTTTTAGGCCCCGGAATGCATATTGTGATATTGTTGCAATTTTGTTGTTTTCGATAAACCTGTGAATGAGTTAACATTTAATAACATATTTTGAGATTGAATCATCATATGATGCATTTGAGGATCGTATCCAATAGAGAAAGTACAACTCACAGGTACTCCAGATGCGGTAGACCTAGGAATGCATCCTCATCAATTGAGTCAAATGTGTTGGCAGTGAATAGGCTGTTAAGAAAATAGTTTACATTCCATCATTTCTATGACATTTTTGCTTTTACTCACACTTGAATATAAATATTTCACATTGTGGTTGAGTTTCCAAGCAACCCACTGCGAAAAAAATGTGAACCACTTCATTTTCATGTAGCCTAATCCTTCTGTTCACACTTGTAATGTTTTCTTACTCTGCGTTTCCAAAACAACTCTGTTTCACAAGCCTATAACAATAACATATGTGGTCCCAACATAACTTGTCATAACATAGCCTATTCAGTATTATTCATATTGCCCACAAACTCTTGACTCATTTTGCATCATTAGGCATGAGGGAAACCACCATGCCACAAATGCATGTTTTCCTGAAATGTTTTCACACTGTAGCCTATCATGGTGAGATATGGGTGGGTCCTCAGACAATCGATTTACTGCAGTGGAGTAACAGTATTCCCGAGAAAAGTTTTTGGTTTCATTTCATTGGGCAGTTTTTATTTCAGCTAAGCAGCCAATATCCTACGCCCCACTGAGTTCATGTAGTGTGTTATTACATAATCCTGCTCTTCCTCTGAGGGAGCAGAACTGTGCTTTGTTAATGCACATGGACCATCATGTTAACGTATATTATAAAACATCGTTTAGTAACGTCAAAACTCACAGAAGATGTAGCGCTGGAGAGTGTAAGAAGCTTCCTCCAGTGATTTGGGTGAATCCTGATTTGAGAAAAGATCTGAATAGAAACATGGTAGAAAATATTCACGTTATTGATAATATATCAACCATTTAATTTGATTGTAGCCGTACATTATTTAAATTAGCTGCTTGGTTTGCGGTGTTATTTATTCATTTCAACATGTTCCTAATACTCGACAAAAGAGAGATCATACGATATCCCCATCATAATGCCATTGCCAATATTATTATTTAAATAATTTACAATATTTAATTCCAAGCACTTACAAGGAAAAGACATCAGGTGGAAAGCTGTGAGGGACCGATCTTATATTTTCACACAATGCATTATCTTTGGTGCACGTACAAGATGCGGGGCATCTAGGTTGCTTCACTCTTCTGCTCTCCGCTAAAAGCAGGATGGTGGCGACGCAAAGCAAGACCGTGCATTCTTTCAGGGTTTTGTTTCCATATCCCATCCTTTTGGTGCTCTCTGGTGACAACCAGTCCGTCGAAGATTTCTGAACATGAACCTCAATTAAATATCCAAACTTAAAATGTTTCAATGTCAAATCTTGAATGTCTGTATTTGCTTCGAGTTATGCAGTGATGCATGCAGCTTGTATCTCAATGACCAGGCACTCATCCAAAAGATTCGTTCTGCAAGGCGCAGTATGTAAATGCAGGACAGGGAAAATACTGCAAACGTCACCGATCCTTGGACGGATTAAAATCCTCCAAAATACGTTGTCATTCCAAAAGTGAAAATGTACACAATGTAGGCTACACAATTTTATATTGTATATTTTTGTTACTAGGTTGGCTCTGTGTTTTATTATGAAGCTCTGACTGAGCATCTATTTGGCTTGTGCATATATATAAGAAACGATGAAAGCCTCAGTCCCTGGAGAGAGAGCTCAGAGAGCTGCGCTTATTTTATGACTAGGTGGTATGGAGCCCCACAGTGGAGGTGTCCTAGTACCCATAAAACGTAGCTGTCAAACAGGAAAATGGTTCCAATTGTTTTTCCACCATTCATTTTTTTTCCATAGGGGACTTTAGAAACACAAAACAAGGGCTGTGTTTCGTATAGGCTAACCCTGGCGTAACGTTTTCATAACCATGTACATTTCTCTGACAATGTGACTTATCAAAATAATTGGCTCTATATACACTCAGATTTGAAAATGCTAATTAGCATCGAAGTACACTTCACACAAGACTACAAATCCCTGCAAGCTACTGCACGTCATCTCTAGCTGACACCTTTGCTAACAGTCATTGTCAATTTAAAACCTGCACAAGACACTTCACAGTTCAGTCCATTTAAAGCAATGTAGCCAATTATTCATTACTACATTTAGCTAACATGATATCATTAATACAGAGATTCTTACCTTTGCCTCGATTCAGTCTTCTCCGGATCATCGTGGCATTTGTAATTCTTTATGAAAGCCACATTAGCAGCTAATTAGCATTTTTGGGGGGGGTAAATACAGGCAAATATATTGATAAGTCACCTTGTCCTAGAGAGATTTACACGGTTATCAAAACATCACTCCAGGGTAAGCCTACACGTTACACACATTTGAAGTGTTTCTAAAAAACTCTATGGGAAAAATGAATGGTAGGATTTATGGGTTTTTCTGCGTTCAAAACAACTGGGAACTTGGGGAAAAACAAGCTCTGACTGGGAAAAATAGATTTGAACAGTCATCCAACTTGGAATTCCAACTCGGGAACTCTGGCCTCGTTCTAGTTCTACGACATTCCGACTCGAAGATCACTGACATCATGATTAGACTTTGTATTTCTGAGAGTTCCCAGTTACCATAGCAGGTTAGGAAAATAAATGTAGTAGGATAGGATAATTAGGTTAAGGTTAGGTAAAGGGTTAGCTAAAATACTCTCCTAACCAGCTACGAAAAGACACTTCCAGTCGTAGCTGTACTCCTTCTAGTCACAACCGGGACGCAGGCTATTATTAATGCTCGCACAAAATCCATGAATGTTTCATGCGGAACGGCTCCTATTCATTAGGAGGATCTGTGGAAACAGCCAGTGGGACATCCCTAATGTAAACACTAACTTTAGCCCCTACCCTTACCCTAACCATCCTTGGGACATCCATACCCTACATAAGGGGCACTTGTGTCATTTCCCTTATGGTTGATGAGGATCTCCATATGGCAAATGGAAGGTCCCTTACTAGAAATCCTCGGGTGTTATTACAATAGGCCGACGGCCACAGGTCATCCCCCAGGGCCCGGTCTTCCGGGAAGTCATCAAATAAAGTTTCCAGGACACATCATTTCCGCAATATATTTTTTTGTGTGACTTTTTCCTGCTGTTCCTGAAAATTCCACCAGATGGTGACTGGCTGTATATGGCAAATGGACATCACCAAATGGACATGGCCGTTTCTCGGAAACGGAACAGACTTCGAAGACGAAACTCGGTGAGCACAGGGGTGGCCAAATGTACTTTTAGCCCAGAAACAAGATGGCGTGGGATTAAAGGTAATAAAAACGTTTTTTTTAAAAACGGTAATACAGCGCTAATTTGACCGCTTCACATCAAAGTACATAAACCTATGGTGTAAGGAAAAATAGAATCAGATATTTAACGATCATACTTTACGAGAAATCGTTAAGTTATAAATCATAATCATAAATCAAATTTATTTATATAGCCCTTCGTACATCAGCTGATATCTCAAAGTGCTGTACAGAAACCCAGCCTAAAACCCCAAACAGCAAGCAATGCAGGTGTAGAAGCACGGTGGCTAGGAAAAACTCCCTAGAAAGGCCAAAACCTAGGAAGAAACCTAGAGAGGAACCAGGCTATGTGGGGTGGCCAGTCCTCTTCTTGCTGTGCCGGGTGGAGATTATAACAGAACATGGCCAAGATGTTCAAATGTTCATAAATGACCAGCATGGTCGTATAATAATAAGGCAGAACAGTTGAAACTGGAGCAGGAGCACGGTCAGATGGACTGGGGACAGCAAGGAGTCATCATGTCAGGTAGTCCTGGGGCATGGTCCTAGGGCTCAGGTCCTCCGAGAGAGAGAAAAAAAGAGAGAATTAGAGAGAGCATATGTGGGGTGGCCAGTCCTCTTCTGGCTGTGCCGGGTGGAGATTATAACAGAACATGGCCAAGATGTTCAAATGTTCATAAATGATCAGCATGTTCGAATAATAAGAAGGCAGAACAGTTGAAACTGGAGCAGCTGCACGGCCAGGTGGACTGGGGACAGCAAGGAGTCATCATGTCAGGTAATCCTGGGGCATGGTCCTAGGGCTCAGGTCCTCCGAGAGAGAGAAGGAGAGAATTAGAGAACGCACACTTAGATTCACACAGGACACCGAATAGGACAGGAGAAGTACTCCAGATATAACAAACTGACCCTAGCCCCCCGACACATAAACTACTGCAGCATAAATACTGGAGGCTGAGACAGGAGGGGTCAGGAGACACTGTGGACCCATCCGAGGACACCCCGGACAGGGCCAAACAGGAAGGATATATATTATAGTTATTATATATATATATAATATAATATTATATATATTATATTATATATATTATATATTATATTATATATATATTATATATTATAGATCCAGTTGAGGCGGGTTTCAGAGCTCTATGTGATTTCTGTGATATTTTTGTACTCTCACACACACACACACACACACACACACACACACACACACACACACACACACACACACACATACACAGACAATATGGAGTGACACAGCATGGAGCTTACAGACACACAGAGCCTGCAATAGTTATCTGTGTTCGAACCATCAAAGAACCAGCTGAAAAATGTGATAGTTGGCTTCTAAACGAGTTGGACAAAGTGGGTTTGGTGTCAGTATGTATCAATTTGTGTCAGTATGATATCTTATTGACTGATGGATGGCTGGCTTGATGGCTGACTTATTGTTAATTTCCAATAAGTTTAAACAGTGATGAACCGACACCAAATGAACATGCTGAAATCAACACTGAAAGGGTCGGCTAATGGCATCAGCGAAGTCTCCATTCCGTGCCTTGTTCAAGGAGATGCCCCACTTGACCATAGTTCATGAAGCCTACATGTACATGTAGTCAGACACATCTGAGTTTCTCCCTAAGGATAACGTTGTTTACAGGTTAAGCTCCAACTCTGCTTCTGTGCAGGCAATTTTAAAAATTCCTTTTGTCACCTGTTCAGGGTCACCTGTACCTCTACAGATATCAACATGAAAAGATTGAATGGTCCTGCATATCCTAAAGGGGAAGTATGAACTTCACCGTCAAATAAGGCTGAAATCCCAGAATGTGCAGGCTTAAATCATCACAGGAAGGGAAACAAATGGCATCAACCTAGTCTTTAGGCCGTGCTGAGTTCAAAGAGATGCCCCACTTGACCATAGCTCGCTTGGTCTGACTGCAGCGACCGTGCAAATAGTAGGCCCAGAATGAAGCCTGACTTGTAGTGATTTAATGATGCTTTAGCCATACTGCGGCCTCTGGGTCACACAGAGACACTCCGTTTTCGATGGGCTCATCAGGGGGAGGTTGGGGTGGATAAGCCACAGAGTTATTCTAGCTGTGCACGCAAGTTCATGTAGTCTGACACATCCAAGTTTCTCCCTAAGGATAACATGGGTTGACAGGTAATGCTCTACCTCTGCTTCTGTGCAGGCAATTTTCAAAATTCCTTTTGCCACGTGTTCAGGGTCACCTGTACCTCTACATCAACCTAGTCTCTAGGCCATGCCAAATTCAAGGAGATGCCCTACTTGACCGTAGCTCGCTCGGTCTGACCACAGCAACCATGCAAAAAACCAGTGCAAAAAAACAGGCCCAAAATGAATTCTGACCGTATCCATGTATAGTCTGAATTGTATATATTTCCAGATTATGTTTGGGGGGCATGTAAAGTGCCACATGTGTGAATAGCAGCTGTCTCTAATGTTATTGGGGTAATATATTGACATCCAGAAAGGTCCAAAATGAAGCCTGACCTACATTTGAGGTGCTTTTGGATGACAGTGGTAGAACCGTTAAGGCTAGAGGCACAATTCAACAACAGGAACCTTTCTAAGGTCCTCCCGATCTCTACCATGTGGAATTAACCCTTAACAGTGAAAACATGGTGCTTTCTTCTAACAGAATATATTGCCTGCTTCCCTAACTTCAACCTGATGCCTATGTGGGTTATGATTGCCATATCAAACTGACTTCAATGACATTCCATCAGGCCACTATGAGGATTGTTGATGTTGATCTATGTTGATTTTAAGCTTCCTGGGGCAACCGAAAGTGGTTTAATTGACCCAACAAGTGGTTTTTATTTCACAACCTACAGTTAGTGAAAAACACTGCATTCAACCCACTGTAAATCAGTCAGACTTTAAACTCAGGATTATGTAAAAACCTGCCCCAATGAGGATATGTGTTTACTTTCAGCTTTCTGTGACATCATGAAGTGCCTTAAATGGGAGATAGGAGATGTTTCGAAGGGTTAAAAAGGTCACACATTTCCAAAATGTGTGATTAGGCAACCCTCATTAACTGTAAATCAGTCAGTTCTCCAATCAGATGTCCAAGAAAAAACTCACACACAGAGAGCCTGCAATAGATACCGATGTCCGAACCATCAAAGAACTGTCAGACCTAGAGCTCTGAAACGTTATAAACCTGTTCTAGAGCTTAAGTTGGTAGTGCACAGTGAGTTATGTGGCTTTAGAAGGTTCTCAGGCCGAGAAACAGCCTCGTTCATTTGCAATGTACTCAATTCATCTTTAACATCGCGAAAATTATGATATTTAGAAAAGTCCCAGAATCACAAGACTAAGTGCATTGAAACTGCCTTGACCCATAGAGACTGACCCTACACATTACTGGCCATTAATTAAGGTCCCTGCTCGGGCTCTGAATGACCTAATGACCCGAAACTCGGGATTCGGGGTCGCCTCAGCTATGTCTACACAAAATGTCAGAACTGGACCCGCAGGTCGAATGTAACTATGTTTTGGAAGTTTTTTTTTATGGCTTTAACAGAAGGCGCTGTGAATTGTGGGCCGGATCTGAAATATGTTATAGTTGGCTTCTAAAAAAGTTGGACAAAGTGAGTTTGGTGTCAGTATGTATAAGTTTGGTGTCAGTATGATATCTTATTGACTGATGGCTGACTTGATGGCAGTATAATATACTGGCATTGTACATTTTACATTGCAAATGGACAGTGTACATTTCCAATGTATTTAATGAGGGATTTCCCATCACCAAATGGACAGACTGAAATCAACCCCAACGAGCTGTGGAGAGGAACCACTATCACTGCTCGGCCATCCCGAGTTCAACAAACCAGTCAATTGGGCATTTCTGCAGTATATTAGAGCCTATCTAATCCATGTTGGTAAATGCCCATTGTAATACATTGCAAATGGACAGTGTACATTGCAAATGTATTTAATGAGGGATTTACCATCACCAAATGGACAGGCTGAAATTAACACCAACGCGCGATTGGACAGTGTCCATTACACAAATGCTATATTGTCACTGTGAACATGCTCAACTGCAAGTTGACAGTGTACATTGCCAATATATATCCATAAGGACTTCCCATTACGAAATGGACATGCTAAATCAACACCAACGAGAAATTCTGACTTAACATAGTGATATACAGTTGAAGTCAGAAGTTTACATACACCTTAGCCAACTACATTTAAACTCAGTTTTTCACAATTCCTGACATGTAATCCTAGTAAACATTCCCTGTCTTAGGTCAGTTAGGATCACCACTTTATTTTAAGAATGTGAAATTTCAGAATAATAGTAGAGAGAATTATTTTTTTCAGCTTATATTTCTTTCACCACATTCCCAGTGGGTCAGAAGTTTACATACACTCAATTAGTATTTGGTAGCATTGCCTTTAAATTGTTTGACTTGGGTCAAACGTTTCAGGTAGCCTTCCACAAGCTTCCCACAAAAGGTTGTGTGAATTTTGGCCCATTCCTCCTGACAGAGGTTATATAACTTAATCAGGTTTGTAGGCCTCCTTGCTCGCACACACTTTTTCAGTTCTGCCCACAAATTGTCTTGGGGATTGAGGTCAGGGCTTTGTGATGGCCACTCCAATACCTTGACTTTGTTGTCCTTAAGCCATTTTGCCACAACTTTGGAAGTATGCTTGGGGTCATTGTCTATTTGGAAGACCCATTTGCAACCAAGCTTTAACTTCCTGACTGATGTCTTGAGATGTTGCTTCAATATATCCACATAATTTTACAGCCTCATGATGCCATCTATTTTGTGAAGTGCACCAGTCCCTTCTGCAGCAAAGCACCCCCACAACATGATGCTGCCACCCCCGTGCTTCACGTTTGGGATGGTGTTCTTCGGGCTTGCAAGCCTCTCCCCTTTTCCTCCAAACATAACGATGGTCATTATGGCCAAACAGTTCTACTTTTGTTTCATCAGACCAGAGGACATTTCTCCAAAAAGTACAATCTTTGTCCCCATGTGCAGTTGCAAACCATAGTCTGGCTTTTTTTATGGCTGTTTTGGAGCAGTGGCTTCTTCCTTGCTGAGCGGCCTTTCAGTTTATGTCGATATAGGACTAGTTTTTCTGTGGATATAGATACTTTTGTACCTGTTTCCTCCAGCATCTTCACAAGGTCCTTTGCTGTTGTTCTGGGATTCATTTGCACTTTTCGCACCAAAGTACCTCATCTCTAGGAGACAGAACGCATCTCCTTCCTGAGTGGTGTGACGGCTGTGTGGTCCCATGGTGTTAATACTTGCATACTATTGTTTCTACAGATGAACGTGGTACCTTCAGGTGTTTGGAAATTTCTCCCAAGAATGAACCAGACTTGTGGAGGTCTACAATTTGGCAGATTTTTTGGGATTTTCCCATGATGTCAAGCAAAGAGGCTCTGAGTTTGACGGTAGGCCTTAAAATACATCCTCAGGTACACCTCCAATTGACTCAAATGATGTCAATTAGACTATCAGAAGCTTCTAAAGCCATGACATAATTTCCTGGAATTTTCCAAGCTGTTTAAAGGCACAGTCAACTTAGTGTATGTAAACTTCTGACCCACTGGAATTGTGATACAGTGTATTATAAGTGAAATAATCTGTCTGTAAACAATTGTTGGAAAAATGACTTGTGTCATGCACAAAGTAGATGTCCTAACTAACTTGCCAAAATGATAGTTTGTAAACAAGAAATTTGTGGAGTGGTTGAAAAATTAGTTTTAATGACTCCAACCTAAGTGTAACTACCGACTTCAACTGTATGGAAGCGACATGTTTGACGCTGTTCCATTCCAGCCATTCCAATGAGCCGTTCTCCTATAGCTTCTCCTACCAAGCTCCACTGCGCAGTATGTACCTACAGTATGTGTCCTCTGTTGTTGCTTGCCTTTCTTTGTTTGCCGATATCCAAACCTTTGAAAGGGATAATCCACCCCAAACCACAAATTCCTATGTTTAACAGCGTTGAACAGTGTTAAATAACACTAATATGTGAAAACAATATTTTTTTCGTGTAGGGAAATGTGGTGGAGAAGTAACCATTAATCATATCTGCTACCTGACTGTACTTCTGTGTGCTCATAGATTCCAGCAAAGATTCCGTTATAGATCAGTTATGCCAAATGGGAACAATAGATCTCTTATTCTTCTGAATGCTGTAATTGAAGTCCTCGGAAAATGGTGGGATAGTAGGAGTGAACTTTTCCAGTCTTGAACAGAACTCCACTGTTATTGGGGTTGATCCCCCATTAAAGTCAACAAAAAGACACAGCATGTGATTCAGCATGTTCGCTGAGAGAGCTGCAAAGAAATAAACATTTGGTTGAGCACAGAAATGTAACTGATAAGTAAGCCCCCTGGGAACAGAACTGATTCAAATAAGATCTGTGGGGAGGATCATATATTTAGCTGCATCATATTACATAGGCTATTACAATTGTATTATTATTATGATTTTGATTTGGTTTTTGATTATATTGTTATTAACCTACTGTAAAACTTCAATTAAATCGGCAAGTCTCAAATAGCTTCATCTTCCTTCTTATAGCCGCGCAATGGCACACATTTCAGCAAATAAACGCCTGTATCAAATAAATGTTGGGTCTAAATTAATTGTTTACCAGGTTACCATAAATTACCATTAGTTGTTTACAAGGTTTAATGTTTGATTTAGTAATGACTCGAAAAATGATGGGAATCAAATCAGTTTTTAATGCCAGTCAGAAACTGCTAGCCATTGGCTGCTGACAACTGAGAACTGCTAGCTAACTGGCAAGCACAAAAACAGTCAACCACTTCAGGAGTACAGAACCCATTGAAATTGGTTAATAAACCTCTATTGGCGAAAGCATAAATGCAGAAAAAAGATGTGACTCCTTGGGATGTCCCTACCCATTAAAGTTAAAATGTTAAATGGTTAAGATTAAGTAAGGATTATGGTTAGGGTAAGGGTAGGGGTTAAAGTTAGTGTTCAGGTAAGGGAAGACCCCCATGAAATGGACAAAAATGAATGGCATCTTATTGTCATTGGGCAAACCATATACACGATCGCAAATACCATTCAAACGGACGGCAGTTCATCAAAAACATATTGCAACCGGAATATTGCAAATGCCAAGCTTCATAAACCAAAAATCCCATTGGGGGGCGAGAGTGCCCCATTGTAGGATTTCATATGGGAAATGATCACAAAGTCAAGGGTGAAATATTGCCAATTATACATATGTAGTAACCGTATGGACATATATTTGTCTTATTTTATTGAGTTTGTCCATAAGGCCTATGTTATGTCCATTTGCCATATATGATCATAGGAAGTTGGCTCCCGAACCCAAAAGTCAGTGAACCAAGTCCAAATGGAATAAGAAATGTCCAAACGGCATATAAAAGTATTGAAAGTACCAAATCAGGATTTTATGTCCATTTGCCATATATGATCATAGGAAGTCGTCTTCCGAACCCAAAAGTCAGTGAACCATGTCCTAATGGCATAAGAAATGTCTAAATGACATATATACGTATTGAAAGTACCAAATCAGGATGTTATGTCCATTTGCCATATATGATCATAGGAAGTCCGCTTCCGACACCCAAAAGTCAGTGAACCATGTCCTATTGGCATAAGAAATGTCAAAATGACATATATTGACCAAATTATATACAGTTGAAGTCGGAAGTTTACATACACTTAGGTTGGAGTCATTAAAACACATTTTTCAACCACTCCACAAATGTATTGTAAACAAACTTTAGTTTTGGCAATTCGGTTAAGACATTTTTATTTATTTTATTTAACCTTTATTTAACAAGGTAGGTTAGTTGAGAGCAAGTTCTCATTTGCAACTGCGACCTGGCCAAGATAAAGCAAAGCAGTTCGACACATACAACAACACAGAGTTACACATGGAATAAACAAACATACAATCAATAATACAGTAGAAAAGTCTACACTATTCAAAAAAATAAAGGGAACACTTAAACAACACAATGTAACTCCAAGTCAATCACACTTCTGTGAAATCAAACTGTCCACTTAGGAAGCAACACTGATTGACAATAAATTTCACATGCTGTTGTGCAAATGGAATAGACAACAGGTGGAAATTATAGGCAATTAGCAAGACACCCCCAATAAAGGAGTGGTTCTGCAGGTGGTGACCACAGACCACTTCTCAGTTCCTATGCTTCCTGGCTGATGTTTTGGTCACTTTTGAATGCTGGCGGTGCTTTCACTCTAGTGGTAGCATGAGACGGAGTCTACAACCCACACAAGTGGCTCAGGTAGTGCAGCTCATCCAGGATGGCACATCAATGCGAGCTGTGGCAAGAAGGTTTGCTGTGTCTGTCAGCGTAGTGTCCAGATGCTGCAGCATCCTTCAGTATGACCGGTTTGGCGGTGGGTCAGTCATGGTATGGGGTGGCATTTCTTTGGGGGGCTGCACAGCCCTCCATGTGCTCACCAGAGGTAGCCTGACTGCCATTAGGTACCGAGATGAGATCCTCAGACCCCTTGTGAGACCATATGCTGGTGCGGTTGGCCCTGGGTTCCTCCTGCAAGACAATGCTAGACCTCATGTGGCAGGAGTGTGTCAGCAGTTCCTGCAAGAGGAAGGCATTGATGCTATGGACTGGCCCGCCCGTTCCCCAGACCTGAATCCAATTGAGCACATCTGGGACATCATGTCTCGCTCCATCCACCAACACTACGTTGCACCACAGACTGTCCAGGAGTTGGCGGATGCTTTAGTCCAGGTCTGGAAGGAGATCCCTCAGGAGACCATCCGCCACCTCATCAGGAGCATGTCCAGGCATTGTAGGGAGGTCATACAGGCACGTGGAGGCCACACACACCACTGAGCCTCATTTTGACTTGTTTTAAGGACATTACATCAAAGTTGGATCAGCCTGTAGTGTGGTTTTCCACTTTAATTTTGAGTGTGACTTCAAATCCAGACCTCTATGGGTTGATAAATTTGATTTCCATTGATCATCTTTGTGTGATTTTGTTGTCAGCACATTCAACTATGTAAACTATGTATTTAATAAGAATATTTCATTCATTCAGATCTAGGATGTGTTATTTTAGTGTTCCCTTTATTTTTTGAGCAGTGTATATACAGCATGTGCAAATGAGGTAGGATAAGAGAGGTAAAGGCAATAAATAGGCCATGGTGGCAAAGTAATTGCAATATAGCAATTAAACACTGGAATGGTAGGATATGCAGAAGATGAATGTGCAAGTAGAGATACTGGGGTGCAAAGGAGCAAGATAAATAAATAAATAAATACAGTATGGGGATGAGGTAGATTGGATGGGCTATTTACAGATTAGCTATGTACAGGTGCAGTGATCTGTGAGCTGCTCAGACAGCTGGTGCTTAAAGCTAGTGAGGGAGGTACGAGTCTCCAGCTTCAGAGATTTTTGCAGTTTGTTCCAGTCATTGGCAGCAGAGAACTAGAAGGAGAAGCGGCCAGAGGAAGAATTGGCTTTGGAGGTGACCAGTGAGATATACCTGCTGTAGCATCTACTGTGTGCATGACACAAGTCATTTTTCCAACAATTGTTTACAGACAGATTATTTCACTTATAATTCATTGTATCACAATTCCAATGGGTCAGAAGTTTACATACACTAAGTTGACTGTCTTTAAAAGCATGGAAAATTCCAGGAAATTATGTCATGTCTTTAGAAGCTTCTGATTGGCTCATTTACATAATTTGAGTCAATTGGAGGTGTACCTGTGGATGTATTTCAAGGCCTACCATCAAACTCCTCTGACTCTTTGCTTGACATTATGGGAAAATCAAAAGAAATCAGCCAAGACCTCAGAAAAAATATTGTAGACCTCCACAAGTCTGGTTCATCCTTGGGAGCAATTTCCAAACACCTGAAGGTACCACATTCATCTGTACAAACAATAGTACGCAAGTATTAACACCATGGGATCACGCAGCCGTCATACCGCTCAGGAAGGAGATGCGTTCTGTCTCCTAGAGATGGTGCGAAAAGTGCAAATCGATCCCAGAACAACAGCAAAGGACCTTGTGAATATGCTGGAGGAAACCGGTACAAAAGTATCTATATTCACAGTAAAACAAGTCCTATATCGACATAACCTGAAAGGCCGCTCAGCAAAGAAGAAGCCACTGCTGCAAAACCGCCATAAAAAAAGCCAGACTACGGTTTGCAACTGCACATGCGGACAAAGATTGTACTTTTTGGAGAAATGTCCTCTGGTCTGATGAAACAAAAATAGAACTGTTTGGCCATAATGACCATCGTTAAGTTTGGAGGAAAAAGGGGGAGGCTTGCAAGCCGAAGAATACCATCCCAACAATGAAGCACAGGGGTGGCAGCATCATGTTGTGGTGGTGCTTTGCTGCAGGAGGGACTGGTGCACTTCACAAAATAGATGGCATCATGAGGCTGGAAAATTATGTGGATATATGGAAGCAACATCTCAAGACTTCAGTCAGGAAGTTAAAGCTTGGTCGCAAATGGGTCTTCCAAATGGACAATCACCCCAAACATACTTCCAAAGTTGTGGCAAAATGGCTTAAGGACAACAAAGTCAAGGTATTGGAGTGGCTATCACAAAGCCCTGACCTCAATCACAAAGAAAATTTGTGGGCAGAACTGAAAAAGTGTGTGCGAGCAAGGATGCCTACAAACCTGACTCAGTTATACCAGCTTTGTCAGGAGGAATGGGCCAAAATTCACCTAACTTATTGTGGGAAGCTTGTGGAAGGCTACCTGAAACGTTTGACCCAAGTTCAACAATTCAAAGGCAATGCTAGCAAATACTAATTGAGTGTATGTAAACGTCTGACACACTGGGAATGTGATAAAAGCAATAAAAGCTGAAATAAATCATTCTCTCTACTATTATTCTGACATTTCACATGATTAAAATAAAGTGTTGATCCTAACTGACCTAAGACAGGGAATTTTCCTAGGATTAAATGTCAGGAATTGTGAAAAACTGAGTTTAAATGTATTTGGCTAAGGTGTATGTAAACTTCCGATTTCAACTGTATATACAGTTTGATACCATTCAAATCAATTCAAATGTTATTTGTCACATGCACTGAATACAACAGGTGTAGACCTTACAGTGAAATGCTTACTTACAAGCCCTTAACCAACAATGCAGTTTTAAGGTGGGGGGCAATGCAGTCCCGGTTGCCATTTAATTAGTCGTTCAGGAGTCGTGTGGCTTGGGGGTAGAAGCTGTTTAGAAGCCTCTTGGACCTAGACTTGGCGCTCCGGTAATGCTTGCTGTGCGGTAGCAGAGAGAACAGTCTATGACAAGGGTGGCTGGTGTCTTGGACAATTTTTAGGGCCTTCCTCTTGGACAATTTTTAGGGTCTTCCTCTGACACCGCCTGGTATAGAGGTCCTGGGTGGCAGGAAGCTTGGCCCCGGTGATGTACTGGGCCATACGCACTAACCTCTGTAGTGCCTTGCGGTCGGAGGCCGAGCAGTTGCCATACCAGGCAGTGATGCAACCCGTCAGGATGCTCTCGATGGTACAGCTGTAAAAGATTTGAAGATCTGAGGACCCATGCCAAATCTTTTCAGTCTCCTGAGTGGGAATAGGTTTGTCGTGTCCTCTTCACGACTGTCTTGGTGTGCTTGGACCATGCCAGTTTGTTGGTGATGTGAACGCCAAGGAACTTGAAACTCTCAACCTGCTCCACCACAGCCCCGTTGATGAGAATGGTGGCGTGCTCAGTCCTCCTTTTCCTGTAGTCATATGATCATCTCCTTTGTATTTGAGTGCACTATAGTGTTGAACGCTGAGCTGTAGTCAATGAATAGCATTCTCACATTCCATTTCATTCCATCCATTACAATGAGCTCGTCCTTCTATAGTTTCTCCCACCAGCCTACTCTGGTACACGATAAGGGTTTAAGAATTTTAATGTAAGTATCGACTGCATAGCAGATCAAACAAGTCGGAAGTTCATAGAAAAAGGCTAGTCTGTGCTCTACTCTGGATTTCTCTGTATGCATGTTCAAAATAGACTAGGGGCCTACTGTATTTATGTGTTTTTCTTCTCAAAAACAACTTTGTTATTTTATTATTAAAATCAGCACCTGAATATCTGATGTATCTTGTGTATTCGGTATTAGGCTGTGGTTTGATTCCAGCATCACATTTGTTGGAAACTCTTTGATTTGGAAAGGACCTGCCCTGCAACTTTGGTTGTGGCCAATGGTGTTTCTATATATATCATTGGTTGTGACAGTTCACTGTTAGAAATACATTTAATCCACCTTTCTTTTTGTGTGACACACGTTCTCCAGGCCATATAATTAGGAATTAGAGCTAGAATTGAATAGGATCTCTATGCTCCATCCCCTCCAATCATAAACGTTCTCTTATACGTAATCAATACGTGACTTTGCCAATAGGACACCTGTTGAGGCATTGCAGCTGGATAGTGGGGAACTGCAACTGAGGATAAGGCCGGGACAAACTTGCATTAGTGTACTGGGCGAGGTTGAAAGAGTTCAAAAGGACATCCTGCAGTCACGGAAACTGGGGACTGCTGGGAGTGAGGAGTGGGTAAGCAGAGCGTGTACTGGTGGACAATTGGGCAGAAAGTGGTAGAATATGGACTGGGGGAGAGAGAGGTAGGGCCGGCAATTGCATTGGGGAATGTTCCTCTGTGGCTGTTTACGAAACCAAGTGTAGATGTGGATATGATTGAGGGTAGCAGAGAATGGGATGAGGACGTGAGAAGGTGTGTGGAGAGATATATATACTGTAGATAATTGTTTTTATTCCTTTTTTAAGGATATATACAGATGATTCAAAGGATCCAGTTAGTGGTAGGGTACAGGGCAGGGGTGTATATCCCAGATTTCAACGTTAGAGTATGTAAGCGGTTAACTGATTATGTGTCAGTGTATGCGGCCGAGTTGATGGACATGATTATAGGTCTGAGATGGGTGGAGAAGGTGAAACCACTGAGTGGTGATTTGCTCTGATTCGGCTGCAGTGTTGAGTAGTGTGAAGGCGGGCAGGTCGGATAGGGGAGACTTGTTTGTGGAGATGATGGTGCTGTTCATGGGATTGGAGAGGATGGGAGTGGTGGTAAGCTTTTGCTGGGTTCCCGCCCATTTGGTTGTGGAGGGTAATGAGAAGGCTTGATGTTGTGGCTAAGAGTGTGGCGAGGAGAGAGGGGGTAGATATTCAGGTCCCGCTGGGCCGCAGGGAAGTCAAGTCCTTGGTCGGGGCAAAAGGGCTTGATCTTTGGCAAAGGGAGTTGGATGCAAATAGTAAGGGGAGGCAATTTTATTGCGTGCACTGGTCAGTAAAGGAAGAGGTGGGGAGCATGGGATGTAGAAGAGAGGAAGTTGTGTGGAGTAGACTACGGTTTGGGCACACAGGTTTGAATGCCACATTGATGATGATAGGGAGACATGAAACCGGGCTGTGTGATGAGTGTTTAGTGGAGGATACGGTGAGCATATTTTGTGAACTGTATGACATAGAGAGGGAGATATTGTGTAAAAAAGTTAGAGGTTGGACAGGGTTGGAGTTTGGGTGGTGTAGTGGGGGGAGGAAAGTGGTGTCTAGGGCTCTATTTAACTTTCTTAGAGGAACAGGACTAATGAAGATCATTTAATGTGGGTAGGCTGTGACTGGCCTCCCACTCCAGTACAGTAGGTGGCGTTGTACGCAACTTAAACGTCGAATGCAATCTGTCAACCCAAAGAAGAAGAAGACTTTCCAATGTAAACAAACCGTAGGCTAATCGTGAGCATGGCGAGAAATATGGACAGTCTCGTAAAGGTAGTTGTATCTCGACTTTATCTTAGGTCAGACAAAATGGACTACTTTATAGTGTATTTATACTTGATCCATTTGTTTCATCCATGTCACATATCTAGCTGTGTCTGGACCTAGTCAACACGCTAGCTTCAATGCTTTATGGCTAGCTGCACATGTTACACATTGTGTGCAACTTAGGAGACAACGCTAGCTACTTATATACTGTACCTTGCCCTAAAAAAATGCATATTGTCGACAGCAATGGCCATGGTCAACAGCAGCAAGTAGCTAAAGCTAGCAAGCAAGTTCCCTGGCCATTACATTTGGGCGAACGTTAACTCTCTAGCCAGAGTCAAAGTAAAGTGAGTGCCAATTTCTCAATTCCTTGCTATATGTCAAATGTAGTTACCTAACCAATTCAGCCCCGCATCCTTACCTTCGCAGATGTTGACAAAACAGCATCCTAACCAAGTCAGCCCTTCACGTTGCATATCACTGCAATGCAGCCCTGGTGTGATGTTTCATCCAGTCTGCTGAGATGGCCATTTGATAAAGCTGACCTTGTAATTTTTTATCTTTATTTAACTAGGCAAGTCAATGAAGAAGAATTTCTTATTTTCAATGATGACATTGGAACAGTGGGTTAACTGCCTTGTTCAGGGGCAGAACAACAGATTTTCCAAAACAACAAATATTTCATAAGCTACCGTTCCTATTTCTGTAGATTTAGCCTGCCTGTGCTTGATGGCTAAACAATAGATTATAGGCCTACTATCGTGAGGGTCTAACAAGCTATATGGAATGATGACAGAAAGGTTACTTTTCTTGCAGGTCCATGGAGGCGGAGGGTATGACTCCGACTTCAGTGATGACGAGGGCCAGGGGGAGACGTCTCAACGTGGAGTGAAAAGGTAAGAGCCAGATGACCATATAGCAAACTCAAATCCAAACAATTAGCCTACTTCAAGATACTACATACCATTTGTTTTTTGTTTTTCTCATTAATGTTGACTTGCAGGAAACGTGAGGATGATCTTCTGCGGAAGCCCTTTCAGAAAGGAAGACACACAAAGGTGGCACATAGGGATGTTGCCACTCATGAATATGACAGGTACAGTATCGGTCTCTTTCATAATGAAGCATCGTTGCCTGACGTCAATGATGTTTTCTGTTAGTGACTGCAAGTGTTTTGTGTTCCCACACAGGGAGGAAGCCAGAAACCGACGTCATCACCTGATATCAATGAATGCTGTATCCTTCTAAAATTGACGATGAAGAGTTTTCACAAGTAAGAAAACGATAAAAGGTCCCCCGTCGCATGTTAGAGTGCATTGTGATTGACGATTCATGTTTGGGAGTGTGTACCTGCCAGAATAGCAGCAAAGTTCCCCCTGAATGTGCTTCACCCAGCAACAATGTTCAATATCTGTTGTTTTTTTTCCCCAGGATGCAATATTAATTCAGTTGCTTATTTTTCTACATGATTTTATTACCATTGATTCCCTAACCATTTACCTTCAGTTTGAGAGACATAAAAAGTTTGTCAGTGACTACATATTGTATTATGGTGGGAAAGTGGAGGATCTCAGACGCTCCACGTAAGTTTTTCTTTTGTTTTTAATGTTGCCTAATATGTGGAGTAGAGATCTTCCTAATGATACATTTCTGTGTGATATGAAAAAATGCTGACACGTCATTTGTCATTGTAAACCTAAGGGCCAATGATAAATCGGACCTGGATGTGGTGCGTGAAAACCATCGCTTCCTGTGGCGGGATGAGGATGAAGAAGAAATGACATGGTAAGTACTGTGAAACAAAATACTTTTACTTGCCACTGTTGGAAATATTGGTCACCAATAGCTGCTCTTTTATTATCAGGGAGAAAGAACTAGCAAAGAAGTACTATGACAAGCTCTTCAAAGAGTACTGTATCGCTGACCTAAGCAGATATAAAGAAAACAAGGTATATGGTATTTTTTTTGTATTATATACATTACCATTCAAATGTTTGGGGTCACTTAGAAATGTCCTTATTTTTTAAAGAAAATCACATTTTTTTGTCCGTTAAAATGAACATAAAATCGATCAGAAATACAGTGTAGACACGGTTAACTTTGTAAATTACTATTGTAGCTGGAAATGGCTGATTTGAAATGGAATATCTACATAGTCGTACAGAGGCCCATTATCAGCAACCATCACTCCTGTGTTCCAATGGCACGTTGTGTCAGCTAATCTAAGTTTGTCATTTTAAAAGGCTAATTGATCATTAGAAAACCCTTTTGCAATTATGTTAGTACAGCTGAAAACTGTTGTTCTGATTAAAGAAGCAGTAAACCTGGCCTTCTTTAGACTAGTTGAGTATCTGGAGCATCAGCAATTGTGGATTTGATTAGAACTTTCAAAGAACATTCTTCTGGAACTCGTCAGTCTATTCTTGTTCTGAGAAATGAAGGCTATTCCATGTGAGAAATTGCCAAGAAACTGAAGATCTCGTACAACGCTGTGCACTACTCCCTTCACAGAACAGGGCAAACTTGCCCTAACCAGAATAGAAAAAAGAGTGGGAGGCCCCGGTGCACAACTGAGCAAGAGGACATTAGTACATTAGTGTCTAGTTTGAGAAACAGACACCTCACAAGTCCTCAACTGGCAGCTTCATAAAATAGTACCCGCAAAACATCAGTCTCAACGTCAACAGTGAAGAGCTGACTCCGGGATGCTGGCCATTAAAAATCAGCGGTTTCCAGCTACAATAGTCATTTACAACATTAACAATGTCTACACTGTATTTCTGGTCAATTTGATGTTATTTTAATGGACAAAAAAATTTGATTTTCTTTCAAAACAAGGACATTTCTAAGTGACCCCAAACTTTTGAACGGTAGTGTTTATGTAAGTGTGCATACATAGTGTTCTATTGGTATTATGTGATTAATGAGGATGACTGCACTTTTCCTCCAGTTTGGGTTCCGATGGCGCGTAGAAAAGGAAGTCGTCTCTGGCAAAGGTAGTCTTTATTACATTTTAAATTCAGAGACATTTATACATTATAAATGTATACATTGATGAAAGTTCTGTTTATTCGTTTGTTGTTTATTCAGTTAATGGCTTATACAGTTCACCATTAAAATGCCAATACCTGGAGTCGGGGACATATGTTTGTACATATCAACCAACTATTCTAGTCAGAAGTAATGCAACACTCTACCACTAGATGGCGATAAATGTCAAGGCGTGCTTACTTTTGACTCAGCTTTCAGGGGTTGACAACCCTGTTCTTGTAATACCACATGGCAGGCACGTAAGGTTTTTAGTTTACCTCTTTGGATTTCGACTGGGGAGAGGAGGGTGAAATGTATCCAACCACTAAGAATAGCCAGTAAGCTTAGTTGGTGAGCTGATTTCTAGAAGTAGGTGTGGTATCTGGTTGAAACAAAACTCGATGGTGCCTGCGGCGCTCCAGGATCAGAGTTAACCACTTTTGGTTAACATTAATTTCGGAAACCCAGAAATAAAATCTACCGTAATTGTGTCAGACGCTCGATTAGGTTCTGGGGGAGATGTATGAGAAAAGATACTAGATACTAACTGACCTAGCAAAGTCTCCACTCCCCTAAATGGAAACTCTCAGCCAGAGCATGGATTGCATCCCATTATGTGGAAAATAATTACCAGATACATGTATTTCCCCAAAACAAATAGATGTGTGATGTCTGCCATTGATGCTTCCAACTAAATCTCCTCCTTCCCTTGGTACTCAGGAACTAACTACACAAATAGAGTAGCCATTCAATTATCCACTTGTAAATGATTTTAAAAAGCTTTGTGGATGATCACTTTATGGATGATAGAAAGTATAAATAGATTAGGTTATTGGGAAATGCTACAAGGTGAGTGCACTGAGAGACTTTAAGTAATGCACTGAACAGATCTATTCTTGCCACTCCGAGAAAGCTGAATAAGCCAATATGTTGTACCAGATTAAGTCACTCTAGCTAATCCCGCCCTTGTATTTTCGTTTACTGCTATTCTGTAGGCAGTGCCACGGGATTAAAAGGCTGACTCAGAACATCAAAGTTCACAGCCGATGCTCTGTTCTATCATTCCCTCTTCAATGGGATGCAATGACCAATCCATGACCTCGAATCCGATCGTCTACATGTGTAAGAGGGCAGTCATGTTCTCTCTCTGGCCAATGCTAGTCATACTTTAGTTTCATGCTATCTCTGTGTCACAGGTCATGTTGCTTTGGGTTAGGTCAAGTATTGATCTAATCATGTGTAATGAACGTTAGTTACCCGTTTTGGCCACACCAGGAAAGATTCAGCAACAGCACTTCTTTCTTACTATTATACACAAGGTTTTCTAGAAAGCCTTTTACAGCTGTTGTTTTGCCAAAGGGGACATAAATCTTTTTTCACCCTCTATACAGCACGTCATTCATTTGATAAGAAAAGGACCCGATGCTTTTGTTAAAAGGACCGTCTCTCCACAGCCTTATGTTTCTGTCTTCTCCTCACTGGTGGCGGTGTCAGAGGAAGGCCCAAAACAATTGTCAAAGACTCCAGTCACCCAAGACCTAGACTGTTCTCTCTGCTACTGCACGACAAGCGGTGCCGGAGCACCAAGTCTAGGTCCAAAAGGCTCCTTAACAGCTTCTACCTCCAAGCTATAAGACCGTTGAACAATTAATCAAATGGCCACCCGGATTATTTACATTATTTACCCCCACTTTGTTTTTACACTGCTGCTACTCGCTGTTTATTATCTATGCATAGTCACTTTACCCATACCTACAAAAACTAACCTGCACATTGATTCGGTACTGGTACCCCATGTATATAGCCTCGTTATTGTCATTTGAGTCTTTTTTTTTTGGTACTTTTAAAATGATTTCTTAACTCTATTTTTTGAACTGCATTGTTGGTTAAGAGCTTGTAAGTAAGCATTTCACAGTAAGGTCTACATCTGTTGTATTGGGCGCATGTAACATAACATTTGATTTGTTCTCGTGTCTGCCGCTGGAGCGCTAGGGCCCCTAAACCCTCTTACCGTCTGAGCCCTTAGCACACTGTTTACATGCCATCTGTCTTAGCTAAGACCATGTCTGTCCATCCCCATATGGCAATGGTGTGTCCGCCTACTTTAGCATGTGACAATGTGTGCTCCTTGAAACCGAGTTGACACGATTCAACAAAGTGTGTCCTAAATCAACACTGTTGCCAACCAAGCTGGTGTTTGGAGAATCCCCCAGTCTGAAGTACGTAGGGCCTACGTCATGATGAGACTGGAGTGTTGACCGTAGAATCTGTCGAGACTGAATGGGATGCGTGGGATAACGAGTAGTTCCGGTGTTTGGGTTTTGGTCACTGGTTATTTGGATGTGTCAGGATTGGGTTTGGCTCAGAGCTTCCTTTTTGCAAGGGCGGAGACTTCGCGAACCAGAATTCTCCATTTGTAACATGTATAGACCCAATTACGCAAGATTTTAGTTCTGGGTTAACTGAGGTTAGTACACGTGAAGATGTATTGATCAAGCAAGATCAGTAGTTCATCTTTCGACATGTCTGTCTGCAATCACTTTGTAATTCCTTGAGTTGGATACTTTCTGTTCAAAGGTCCCAGACATAAAAACATGTTCGCTTATATAATATTCTAATTAGTTTATTTTGCTCACTTTGAAACAGCAGATATCTTTCAATATTGTAACGTAGACGCAGGGAGTCAGGAAACCGGTGCAAATGGCGAGTTTAATAATAGCGAACATGGAGAGTACAAAACAAGAGAAGCATCCGGACATAAAAACTGAACCAATACTGCCTGAAGAGAGATGCTAGGGAGTGCTAGATAAAGGGGAAGTAATCAGGGTAGTGATGAAGTCCAGGTGTGCATCGTGATGGGTTGCCAGGACCGGTGGTTAGTAAACTGGCGACGGCAAGTGGGGGAGCAGGAGTAGACATGACAAATATGCTTTAAAAAAAAAAAAAATATCGGGCAGACCCCCAATTCTGAGTGTTGGGCCACTTAACCATTGTTGACTCAAGCAGCATAAGCATTTGTTTTTAATAAACAATATTTGTGAATTATTGATGACATAATCATCATTTATCTCTATTATGTCGAGAATGTTTAGACCACTGCGCTACTCGGGAGGCTGTAACCATCCACATCTGATGCTGTGAGTGCACGCCGCTGGTCAAAGGCGAGCGATTAACTCTTTATGTTAATCGCTCATGTGAACCACAATCCAGAAGCTGTGTTTGAGCATTTAGAAACGTCAATAATCATTGCTTGCGATGCAGCTTTCAAAACATATGGCCCATGTCTTTTGTCTGCGAGAAAGAATCCTTAAACATTAAAAAAAAACGACACTGTAGCAGTGTTGCACAGATCCATACAGCTGTGAGTGCCTCCATCCGATGACACTACCTCTACACAGAGTTACGCTTATACACAGTTGTTTGGCACATTCTAGATGGCTAATTAGCACAGGTGGTCAACCTCGGTCTTCTGTCTGTCCTCTGTAAACAAGCGCTGTAACATAGAGATGTCGTGTGGCAGCCCTAACTCTGTAAAGGTGTGTTTCAATTGAACCTTTTTGTTGTTGTTTTTTTGTAAATGATCTCTTGCTAAGGCCTCCCAGGTGGCGCAGTGTTTAAGGGCGCTGTACTGCAGCGCCTGCTGTCCCACCAGAGACTCTGGGTTCGCGTCCAGGCTCTGTCGTAACCGGCCGCGACCGGGAGGTTCGTGGGTCAACACACAATTGGCCTAGCGTCGTCCGGGTTAGGGAGGGGTTGGCCGGTAGGGATATCCTTGTCTCATCGCGCACCAGCGACTCCTGTGGAAGGCCGGGCGCAGTGCGCGCTAACCAAGGTTGCCAGGTGCACGGTGTTTCCTCCGACACATTGGTGCGGCTGGCTTCCGGGTTGGATGCGCGCTGTGTTAAGAAGCAGTGCAGCTTGGTTGGGTTGTGTATCGGAGGACGCATGACTTTCAACCTTTGTCTCTCCCGAGCCCGTACGGGAGTTGTAGCGACGAGACAAGATAGTAGCTACTAAACAATTGGATACCACGAAAACGGGGTAAATAAAAAAATAAAAATGTTTTTTATCTCTTGCTGATATGAAAGAGAAGGTCCTTATGCTTCTTAAACCGTACCGCAAGTGATGTGGCGTGTTAATGTTCAGACCAAGCATTGAGGTTAACAAAACTCCCCCGTACGTACAGAAGACGCCTTCGTCCAATGATTCTTAGGGGTAAATGTAATGGAACGGAGAGACGTGATCAGGGGCTAGTTTTGGGAACAGTTGTTGGTGGAACTTTTACAGCATGTTTTTGGAAAGTCAAACGGCATAGAAGCCAGCCACAGTGTGTCCAAACTAAAAGGACACTAGAGATCCATTCCAGTGAGGTCATACGCTGTATCTCTAAGACGGGGCGTGGCCTCTCCCTAGAGAGTAACTCCCTTTTCATTGCTTAACATGCTTTATAATCACAGCTACCAGAGTCGTTCCACGGAAAAGAGTGCCTTTTGGGTAGTGTAATTCTTAAAAATAAATGTAAAAAACTTTATTTCACCCAATTATAATATTCTGACATAAAGAGCACATGTTCCACTTCATAAAAGAAACATGTTTTCCTATCTCAAAAGGTCAAAATAAGTCAAATTACAATTAAAGTAACAGGAAAAGGGCCAATTAAAGATTCAGTCGACCTTAACAGGGTTGATGATTTTATCTTAATTCAGACATAACTCCCCTTGTGACGGGGAATGGAAGCATGTTGTGTACAACAGGGAGGGGCAATTGAAAGCAAGCGTAACAAAAATGTACTTGTTAAAAAAAAAAAATGTTTCTTTGCCCATCTATTTATGGATAACAGGGTTGATGTGTTATGCTCGACTCTGTTTTCTACCACAAAACAACAAGAAAATGACAAAAACATTTTTTGAATCAGCTCACCTTCTTTTACACTATGATTTGACTATTAGATGTTCAATGTTTTTGCTATTAAAACGAGAGTTCAGTTTACGTGACAGGGTTGACCTTAAATTGAAGGACAAATGTAAATTAATCCCTTATCGTATGAAATAAACATTCATCTTCACAAATTACTTATGTAAATCAACAACATAAGGGCAAAACTAGGGTTTTACAATGATGGTGAAAACTTGGAGAAATGTTGGGGTTAAGTGGGTTAAAATCTTCCACGAAGTCAGAAAAAACATGAGGTGGAACATGCCAGAAAGCAGAGTTTTTTTTGCATATTTTTATTTTTTTCTTATAAAAAATGTGATGTATTAAATGTTCCATGTGGTTTATATTAAAGGTCACGTCATTTAATATAACAGGCTTTTAAAAGTCAATATTAGTGCACAATTAAAATTTCTACTATTGTTAGAACGACTCACCAAACATCCGGGAGAAGGTAGCCTTATCTGGCAGATAAGGTGTTAATTAGCCTGCACGTGCAGCTCATGGCATGTAGCCATCTCCAGCGGCCTAAAGTCATGTTGACACGGTCTCTCTAGAAGTCACCGCTAACTCTTGTTGCTTATGCTTTTCCATTGGTAAGTATAAATCACAGCTGTCAGCATCGGAGAGAATGGTCTTTATTCTGGCAGATAAGGCCTTCATGTGAAGAAGGCAGCTCATGGCATGTTGCCAGCTCCAGCAGCCTGGGGTCAGGTGAGGTCTAAGGACTCCTAAACAGCAGGATGACAAGAAAGAAGGGGGGAACAGTCCCGGCCGCTCATGACACTTTTCCTCCTGGGCAGTCTGGAGGATCCATCATTAAGCCTGCTAAAGATAAACCCAGGCTGTTGATGGTCAATCAGGGTTAAGGCATGGCCACTGGCCAGTTCCTGCTTCATGTCTCCTGCTGCAGGAGGAGAGGACTAAAAGGAGCCCTGGTGGTGCAAAATAAGATTAGACCGCAGCAGTAGGAACCTCGGCAGGTCAACCACAGCTCTTGACTGTTGATAGGAATGGAGGTGTCTTCTGACTAGTCACATCCTATATACAGTGCCTTCAGAAGTAGTAAATACCCTTGACTTATTACACATTTTGTTGTGTTACAGCCTGAATTCAAAATTGATGAAATATATTTTTTTCTCACCAATCTACACACGACCCCATAATGACAAAGTGAAAACATGTTTTTCCAATTTTTTGAAAATGGATTGAAAATGAAATACAGAAATATCTCATTTTCAGAAGTATTCACATCCCTGAGCAATACTTTGTAGAAGCACCTTTGGCAGCGATTACAGCTTTGAGTCGTTCCACATCTGGATTGTACAATTATTCTTTTAAAAATTATTAAAGCTCTGTCAAGTTAGTGGTTGATCATTGCTATACAACCATTTCCAGGTCTTGCCATAGATTTTCAAGCCGTTTTAAGTCAAAACTGTAACTAGGCCACTCAGGAACATTCACTGTCTTCATGGTAAGCAACTCCAGTGTAGATTTGGCCTTGTGCTTTAGGTTATTGTCCTGCTGAAAGGTGAATTAATCTCCCAATGTCTGATGAAAAGTAGACTGAACCAGGTTTTCCTCTAGAATTGTGCATGTGCTTAGCTCCGTTTTAATTTTTTTATCCTGAAAAACGTAACGATTAGAAGCATACCCATAACATGATGCAGCCACCCCTATGCTTGAAAATATGGAGAGTGGTACTCAGTATGTGTTGTATTGGATTTTCCCCAAACAACACTTTGTATTCAGGACAAAAAGTTAATTGCTTTGCCGTATTTTTTTGCAGTTTTACTTTAGTGATGCATGTTTTGGAATATTTTTGTTCTGTACAGGCTTCCTTCTTTTCACTCTGTCAATTTATGTTAGTATTGTGGAGTAACTACAATGTCCTATCACAGCCATTAAACTCTAACTGTTTTAAAGTCACCATTGGCCTCATGGTGAAATCCCTGAGCGATTTCCTTCCTCTCCAGCAACTGAGTTAGGAAGGAAGCCTATATCTTTGTAGTGAATGGGTGTATTAATAACTTCACCATGCTCAAAGGGATATTCAATGTCTGTCTGTTTTTTTTAACTCATCGACCAATAGGTGCCTTTCTTTGTGAGGCATTGGAAAACCAACCTGGTTTTTGTGGTTGAATCTGTGTTTGAAATTCCCTGCTCCGACTGAGGAACTTTACAGATAATTGTATGTTGGGGTATAGAGATGAGGTAGTCATTCAAAAGTAATTTTAAACTCTATTATTGCACACAGAGTCCATGCAATTTATTATGTGACCTTGTTAAGCAAATTGTTACTCCTGAACTTATTTAGGCTTGCAATAACAAAGGGGTTGAATACTTACTGACTCAATATTAGTTTAGCTTTTAATTTTTTATTAATTTGTAAAAATGTCAACAAACAGAATTTGACTTTGCCTCTTAAGTGGCGCAGTGGTCTACGGCTCTGCATAGCAGTGCTAGCTGTGCCATTAGAGATTCTGGGTTCGAGTCCAGGCTCTGTTGCAGCCGGCTGTGACGGGTAGACCCATGGGGCGGCGCACAATTGGCCCAGCGTTGTCCGGGTTAGGGGAGGGTTTGGCCGGCAGGGATGTTCTTGTCCCATCGTGCACTAGTGACTCCTGTGGCGGGCCTGGCGCAGTGCACGCTGACACGGTCGCCAGGTGTTCCTCCGACACATTGGTGCGGCTGGCTTCCGGGTTAAGTGGGCATTGTGTCAAGAAGCAACGCGGCTTGGTTGGGTTGTGTTTTGGAGGACTCACAGCTCTCGACCTTTGCCTCTCCCGAGTCCGTACGGGAGTTGCAGCGATGAGACAAGACTGTAACTACCAATTGGATACCACGAAATTGTGGAGAGAGGGGTAAAAAAAAACATAATTCCACTCTGACATTATGGGGTGTTGTGTGTAGGCCAGTGACAAAAAAACCCCGATATAATCCATTTAAAGTTCTGGCTGTAACACAACAAGGTGTGAACTAAAGATACAGCCATGTTTATGCACCTTTCCTCCAATTGAGAGCTAATTTGACTTGATTAGTAGTGACATATGTGATAATGAAGTGCACAGGGAACACACCCTTGTTGAGCTTTACATTGGCATTTCTCACATCGTATTCAGACTATCCTATGTGCATAATCTGCCTTAATATAGGTATAATACTGGGTGACTTCATATACTTGAAAATATTTCCCAGGTTTCCGAGGTTTTGCACAAAAAAAACTGCAAAATGCAGGTCGTCATGAGAGTACATTTGTTTTTACACGATACAGATTATTACTCAATCACTCTCTTGCTCTACTCTGTGTGGTATGGAAATGCAGTTGAATCCTGTTTCTGTTGTGTTGACACTCTAGGCCAGTTTCTGTGTGGGAACAAGCGCTGTGAGAAGGAGGATGGCCTGAAGAGCTGGGAGGTGAACTTTGCCTATGTGGAGCAGGGAGAGAAGAGAAACGCACTGGTCAAACTCCGTAAGAGCTCTGTTGTTTACTGGCCGTCTAAGCTAGGGCTGGGACTTTTAAATCCTCGCTCCAGTAGCATGTCGAAGCGAATCGCATTCGTAAAGCCAGAAGAATAACTCCCTTCTCTCATTGTGATCCCTGAGGAAACTCCGACATGCGAAATCAACTTAGTTTACTTAAAAGTAAATGTAGCTGTCTGTCACAGTAATCATTTCCTAGGTCATATCCTTGATTCTAATTGTTTGCCATACTGACCGAGATGGTATTTTCTAGGACTCTGCCCCGAGTGCTCCTTCAAACTCAACTATCATCACAAGTAAGTTGAACCTCTAATTGTTCCTTGTCAATTTATCATCGTCTATTGAACACGTGGGGTCTCTGGCCCCTTTTTGTGCTATCAAGATGTCACAGTTAATGTTTGACGATTGGCAGAATTGAAACAAGTGACTTTTTTTTCAGGAGAAAGGAGGTGATCGCCAAGAGAAAAAGACCAAAGTCGTCTGAGGAAAATGAAGTTGAGCCACAGTCAAAAAGATCCAAGAAAGGCTCCAAGAAACACAAAAACAAACATAAAAGGAAGCACAAAGGCAAGACTCCCCCGTTTCATACCTTTGTACAACCATGGTTATAGGTAAACAAAAATAACAGGCCATGGTGATAAAATTAAAAGTGCAGAAGGTGTTTGTACTAATGTCTTGATGGTGTAAATGTAATTAGGATTTGCCGACTCACAACCATGAACAACTTGCAGTGAGTATACCAAACATTAGGAACACCTTCTTAATATTGAGTTGCTACCCCCCCTTTTGCCCTCAGAACAGCCTCAATTTGTCAGGGCATGGACTCCACAAAGTGTTGAAAGCATTCCACAGGAATGCTGGCCCATGTTGACTCCAATGCTTGCCGCAGTTGTCAAGTTGTCTGGATTTCATTTGGGTGATGGACTATTCTTGATACACATGGGAAACTGTTGAGCGTGAAAAACCCAGCAACGTTGCAGTTCTTGGCACAAACCGGTGTGCCTGGCACCTACTACCATAACCTGTTCAAAGGCACTTATAAATGTTGTCTTGTCCGTTCACCCTCAGAATGGCACTCATACACAATCCATGCCTGAATCTTCTCGAGGCTTAAAAGTCCTTCTTTAACCTGTCTCCTCCCTTGCATCTACACTGATTTGAAGTGGATTTAACAAGTCACATCAATATGGGATCATAGCTTTCACCTGGATTCACCTGGTCAGTTTATGTCATGGAAAGAGCAGGTGTTATTGTTTTGTACACTCAGTTTTGTACACTCGGGGCTCCCGAGTGGCGCAGCGGTCTTAAGGCACCGCATCTGTGCTAGAGGCGTCACTACAGACCCTGGTTCGATTCCAGGCTGTATCACAACCGGACGGGTTTGGGAGTCCCATAGGCCGGCACACAGTTGGCCCAGCGTCGTCCGGGTTTGGACGGGTGTAGGCCGTCATTGTAAATAAGAATTTGCCTAGTTAAGTGAAGGTTCAAAATAAAAAATAGGCCTACTACAGTGTTGAGATATTAGGGCAATTCCACGTTAACAGTGACACTGAGACTCAGATTTTTCACTTTTAAAATGCGTGTCAAACAAAAACCAATGAAGTTAAACAAACCATTCAACTTTATGCACAAGGGCTACTTTTTAAAGATGTCCACTGAAAACTTTACAAAACACATTTACTGGAAGAATTGTGCAGAAACAGAATGATGGTACAAACAGCACAAACCATCATTCTGTTACCAAACTTTTCATTTGCGCTGTTCTTAAAGTACATTTGTTTTTGTGAAGTTTTCTGTGGAAATTGTGAAAAGTAGTCCTCATACACAGAGTTGTATGGTTTGTTTAACTTTTCAATCATAGGTTTTTCATTTGACATTTTAAAGTGAAAAGTCGGACTCTGTTCCTCTTACTGTGGAATTGTCCATTACGTAATAGCAGAGATATTACATAATAGCTGGCTGAACACTTTTTGCTTGTTAATGACTCTTCAATGGTCATGTTGCTTTTTTTGTTTGTTACTCAATGTCAACTGCGCATAGTTGGCTGTCCAAGTTAAACTGACTGATCCCTTCCTGTGTTCCCCTTCTCTCTCCCCTTGCAGACCACTCCTCCCCCAGTAACTCTGAAGACGACTCCCAAGAGTCAGACAAAGGTACCGTTCGTTCTCACTCTCCACCTCCCTACCAAAGTCGAGCAGTTTATTATCTTACACCTTCAGAGCAAGCAGAACAGACTGGGCCTAGTGTCCACATTCATTACAGGTGCCTTTTAAAACATGTTTGCGAGCTTGGCCCTTAAGCCTCAAGGGAGTCTTCCCTGCAGCTCCGCAGAAAGTCCGACAACGGTCATGCTATTATTGTGGCTTCGATCCATTCACACTGTCAGCTGCACTTGAAGTATGGGCCTGCTTACCCTCGGTTGTCGGTTTAACATGAATAAAAGCCCGTCGTTGCACACGAAGGCCAAACTCTAAAGCCAAGGCGCAGACCAAGGGCCATATACTCTTATACGTTTAAGTCGGGACTTGACTCTTCAGACCCTCTTCAAACCTTAAGCGCTGTACCTATTTTTTTTCATGTGCTGCAGTTGACGCTTGTTATACGTGCTTGTTTATGAAAGCATTATGATTGAATGTAGTACATGAAAATCTCTTGATGAATAACATTTGTCTGATTTGTATGGTCTCCTTCCCGCCCTGTAGCAGAGGGAGAACACAGTGAGGAGCCAGATAGCCTGTCGGAGGCAGACCACTGGAAAGGCCCAGCCCCCACCATGGAGGAGAAGTCCAGGTGAGCTTAGCACTCTCACATTAGCTCACCTTTACAATGTCCTGTTAGGCCTTTGGCCACTAATACCAGCCATTTAAAGTCTGACGTGACTATTTTCTGTCTTCCAGGGAGGAGAAGTTTGACGAGTACTTTGAGGACATGTTTCTTTGACCACCCTGACCTTGGATTTCTGAAAGCAAGAGTCTACGTGTCCAGACATTGATGTTATTGATTTGGTTTTAGAAGTTGTCCTCGTTGAATATTTGAGTTTATCTGAAGCTAAATAAAATCTCTTTTTTTTGTTTTTTTTACAACTGAAATAGACTACAATATGCATAGAGTGCCATGTAAAACCATGAAGAACTGCCAAGAAAGATCCATATCAGAAGAAAACTAGAGGAAGCAAAACAATTCAACCATGGTAGTAGAGACACCAAATAAAAGCCAATGCATTGGAAAGTGCATGTATTAACACATCGTTAATGTTCTTCCTGTAGGGTTATAGATGTCCAAACCAATGTTGGATGCTGTAGCGCTACGATTTGGAAGCTGTGAATTATACCTGAAGTGGCCCGTGTGCTCTTTTTGTCAGGAAGTTCAGATGCGTGTCCATGGCCCGGGGATTAGACACAATGGCTTTAATCTTCAGTAATTACTCTCTCTTCTTTCTAAAGGAGTCCACAGATACAGTGAGTTAACCTGAATGAACGGTTATCATGCGTTAAAGGGGAAGTCGACCATAGTACATATTCTACTTTGATCGGTGTTTCTCTGTGCTAATAAATGTGCCCTATTACCCAATTAAAGAGTTTGGATGTCATATTACAATACTGTAGGCATATGTTGTCACAGAGATAAGATTGCATTTGATTGAATAACCTTTTGCTCTGAATTGTCCTTGATTGAAAAATGTACACTGTCTTACATACTATATGTGTCGTATAGTTAATGCAGTATTCTCTCTAAAAAAAAAAGGTGCTCTATAACGGCTGTATATGATGAGGACACGGGATGATATTGATCAGGAAACACCTCGTGCAGGCATCGCTCAAGGTGCTTACTCAAAGTGCGTCAAAGTGCATTGGTCTCGACAGCAACGCAATTGGCTGATCTTCTTTTCCCAGGGCTAATCCAGCTTTATAGGGTAATCTCCATGCACGATACAGGAGTCATGAGGACTGTCTACCCCAAAGTGTTTCAAGTTAGTCCTGCGTCTACTGTATATCAATGTGCTATTCCATTTCAAGGGTAGTGGGTAAAATTGTTCAATTCAGTGGGCAAGTTTAAAGAATGTGACAAGAATCTCACAGACTTTGATGAATGCCTTTATTTTGTTAACATGTTACATCTTATGACACGTACATACAGTAGAATTCCTTTCATCAGACATCAAATGTCAAATTCTAATCTCTCAATGATAACGCAATAGAATTAGTAGATATACATTTTGTGTCCTTTAAATGTACGCGCAGAATAGATTGCTTCTCATACTGTTCACCTTATCCCATTGTGGAGCCCAAACCCAAGCAGCCTGCCCTGCCTAGCACCTCTAGGAACAGAAATTCAGAGAACCCATTTAAGATGAAGAGTGGCTGTCAAAGCCACCCTCATTGGATTACTGCTCTTGATTGATTTTCCATTGATTTAGTGAGGGCACGTTGCATAAGCAAGGGAGTCAAACTTTGCCTGCCCTGTGTTTCCTGCTTAGGGCAACTCACGGATGTCTCCGCAGATGTCTTGGCCACCTGTTACAGTAGGTCAAAAGGAGATTGCTTGGCAGGATTTCTAAGGAGGTTTTCTTTATGGAAATCCCGTTGCAATTCACTTTCTCATTGTTGCTTAAATTAATTTTACACCGGTCCTCAAATAAGCCTCAAATGGTCAAACAAAGAGAAGAGGAACTTTGGTCTGACTGAGGCCACATTGCAGGCTTGTCCCCATCAAACAAACATGGTGCCTTTCACACACAGTAGATATAAGACTTCGGTAGCCTGCTTTATCTACAGTAAGTAGGGTATTTAAAGTTTCAAGCTGTGCAGATCTCAAAAGCCGACTGACAAGTAAACTCAAATCCCATCAAATCATCTTATGGTTAGGTACCTGAAGATATTTACAACGCTGATGGAGCCTTACCAAGGATTGCCTCCTAATAGCAAGCACAACAATTTGGGGGGGATTGTAGGTTTCATTTTCACATATTTTACATTTATGCGATGAACTACTTTACTTTGGAGCATAAACATACATTGATACAGTAGCATCATCTCCATTTTTTAAAAGATGATTGAATTGCAATTTATAACACCAATATATTATCGTCATATATATTACATTTTCAAGTTATTGGGAGAAATGTGCAGTTTAAAATTGAACACAAAGTTTGCAATGGATACCTGATGCTCAAATGTGACTTCGAACCATATCAGTTCATACAATCTAAAGACGTAGGCTTTGAACTGACTCAGCTCCACTCGTAAAACACATGAAGTAGAAAATCTCTGACAATCAAAAAAATATATATACTTTTGCATATCAACATAAATGCAACCTCACAAGGCTCAGGAGTGTGTACACATTTTGAGCATTGCTATTATATTAGCCCTCGGGTAAAGTCAATTGTCATTTGCTAAAACAAGTTTCAAGTTTGAGAAGTTTGAGTTTTTCCTGTTCTAATAAAACAGCTCAGTTATAAAAGTTTGTCCACTGAACTGTCCCCCTAATATCTTTATGGATCATCAGAGTATGGATACAAATGTACAGGGAGATATTTCCCAGAACAGAATACATGTCTAAATATATTAAATACAGTATATGCCATTTGACAGATGTTAAGATGTAATGTTTGTTTCATTACTTGGATTATGTTAGTTGTCGATAAAGTCGTACCTATAGTTATCTGCGAAAGGTAAGCTCTACTTTAAGTGCGCTGTCAAGATATGGTAATGCATCAGCTGCGGGTACATCTGCGATGAGTGTGTCGATCCATCAGGATTGGCTTATCAAGTCCTGAGAATGAGGGGAAGTGATTAAGTCAGTCCACACAAAGACACATCTTCACACGGTCTCCCCACTGACTGCTTGCTGCGCCCAGGGATCCTCTGCCACACGGCCGGGACTGGGGCACAATCCAGGAGGTTAGGCGATGGTGCAGGTCTTGGACTTTCCAACCTCTGCTGTCTCCTCTACTGTTCAAACAGAAAGCAGGACAGCAAGGCAGCAAGCAGCAACAACATACACGACAAGACAAATCAAATTTTTAGATTGATTTGTGTTCAAAGCAAGACAGCAAGCAGCAAGATAAAGAGTAAGAAGGTGGTCTTAGTTTGTTGATAACTTAACTGAGGTATCTTCAGGGGTGGACTGGCCATCTGGCATTTTGGGCAAATGCCAGATGGGCCGGTCCGTTTTCAGCCCTGTCTGACATGTTTAGCCCAGGCCTGTCTAAAAAAATGGTCCGGTGGCCTGCTGTGCCACTGGTGGCTTGGCATCTGTGTGCCTGGACAAGCTTTAGGCACTGTGTCTAAAAGAATGGTATGCAATTTACTAGGGTTGCTATTTCTTGGGAGATTGTACAATAGTGTTTCTTGCAGGGTTGGGTCCATTCTGCAAATAGCCCTTTAATTCTAATTCCATTGTTGAATTAGAATTGAATTCGAATTGGCCACAATAGAATATAAATTATATCAAAGTGGCAATCAGCACTTGAAACAATAGCAAAGCGTACACCCCACCCCTGTTATGGTAAAAAGCTGAGGGATGGGCCTGGAGAAATGTTACCACTCTGAAATTCATTAACAGAGCTATGGATGCAAGGACTGACCATCTATGATATCACAAATATACTTTTAACCATGTTTTGAGGCTATGCAGTGTTTGTTACATTTACTTTGTTTACAGACATTGGATTAAAGCAAGCTTATATTTTGGTTTTGGACAGTTGAACTAAGCTCATAAGGCATTTATAAGTTATATTCTTCAAGAATCAATGGGTATATATCATTAATTTATAAGTCCACAAATGGTTGTAGCAACTGCAAATTTAATTCAATAAATATGTTATGGTTAATGTCTTCTATACATCACTATATCACTTTATTAAGCACCCTTTGGGGGATTAAAAAAAAGTATGTGGACACCTGCTCTCCGAACATCTCATTCCAAAATCATGGTCATTAATATGGAGCTGGTTCCCCCGTTGCTGCTATAACAGCCTCCACTCTTCTGGGAAGGCTTTCCACTAGATGTTGGAACATTGCTGCTGAGACCTGCTTCTATTCAGCCACAAGAGCATTAGTGAGGTCGGCACTGATTTTGGGCGATTAGGCCTGGCTCGCAGTCGGCATACCAATTAATACCAAAAGGTGTTCGATGGGGTTGAGGTCAGGGCTCTGTGCAGGCTAGTCAAGTTCTTCCACACCGAACTCGACAAACCATTTCTGTATGGACTTTGCTTTGTGCACGGGGGCATTGTCATGCTGAAACAGGAAAGGGCCTTCTCCAAACTGTTGCCACAAAGTTGGAAACACAGAATCGTCTAGAATGTGATTGTATGCTGCCGCGTTAAGATTTCCCTTCACTGGAACTAAGGGGCCTAGCACGAACCCTTAAAAACAGCCCCAGACCATTATTCCTCCTCCATCAAACTTTACAGTTGGCAGTATGCGTTTGGGCAGGTAGCATTCTCCTGGCATCCGCCAAAGCCAGATTCGTCCGTCGGACTGCCAGATGGTGAAGCTTGATTCATCACCCCAGAGACCGCGTTTCGACTGCTCCAACCGACAGCTTGGCATTGTGCATGGTGATTTTAGGCATGTGTGCGGCTGCTCGGCCATTAAAAGTTCTTGTGCTGAAGTTGCTTCCAGAGGCTGTTTGGAACTGAGGACAGACGATTTTTACACGCTCCACGCTTCAGCCCCCGTCGATCCCGTTCTGTGAGCTTGTGTGGCCTACCACTTTGTTTCTGAGCCATTGTTGCTTCTAGACGTTTCCACTTCACAATAACAGCACTTACAGTTGACCGTGGCAGCTCTAGCAAGGCCATAAATTTGACGATCTGACTTGTAGGAAATGTGATATCCTATGATGGTGCCTCGTTGAAAGTCACGGAGCTCTTCAGTAAGTCCATTCTACTGCAAAAGTTTGTCTATGGAGATTGCATGGCTGTGTGCTAGATTTTTTACACCCGTCAGCAACGGGTGTGGTTGAAATTGCTGAATCCACTAGTTTGAAGGGGTGTCCACATACTTTTGTAGATATAGTGTATCTTATCTTGTACAAATGTTTTTTTTAAATGAGTGTACAAAACATTAGGAACATGTGTTATTTCCATGACGTAGACTAACCAAGTGAATCCAGGTGAAATATTTGAACCCTATTGAGGTCACTTGTTAAATCCACTTCAATCAGTGTAGATGAAGGGAAGGAGACAGGTTAAAGAAGGTTTTTTAAGCCTTGAGACAATTGAGACATGGATTGTGCATGTGTGCCATTCAGAGGGTGATTGAGGCGGCAGGTAGCCTAGTGGTTAGAGCGTTGGGCCAGTAACTGAAAAGTTGCTGGATCGAATCCCTGAGCTGACAATATCAAAATATGTTGTTCTGCCACTGAACAAGGCAGTTAACCCACTGTTTCCTGGTAGGCCGTCATTGTAAATAGGAATTTGTTCTTATTAACTGACTTGCCTACTAAAATAAAAAAAATGGGCAAGATAAAGATTTAAGGGGTAGTAAGTGTCAGGTGCACTGTTTTGAGTGTGTCAAGAACTGCAATTCTGCTGGGTTTTTCATGCTCAACAGTTTCCCTTGTGTATCAAGAATGGTCCCCCACCCAATGGACATCCAGCCAACTTGACACAACTGTGGGGAGCATTGGAGTCAACGTGGGCCAGCATCCCTGTGGAACATCCCTTTACGAGTCCATGCCCCGATGAATTAAGGCTGTTCTTAGGGCAAATGGGGTTGCAACTCAATATTAGGAAGGTGTTCCTAATGTTGTGTACACTCTTGTTACATTCAATTCAAAAAAGAATTTCAATTCATGGGTTGAATTGAATTTCATTCAAAATTGACTCCAACCCTGATTTCTTGGCTGAGACCTGACTGTATTTCAAAAGTTACCTGCTGGTGCTTCAAGCTTCTTTTTCTCTTCTTCAATGGCCGCCATCTTGGCGGCGTGGATGTCGGCCAGCTCTTTCCAGTTCTTTAGGTTGTTGTTCAGCCCATCAAACATTGGGGTGATCTCTACGTGGAACCTCGAGAATTCCTGCACACAAGTAGGCCCCATTATTGCAAGCATTCTCGTGCTCGGGACTGTCACTCAACCTGACATATTCCTCACAGTGCAAAAACATTCCCACTGTGGAGTTCAGCTGATGCAAACTTGGAGATGGATAGGCTTACTGGTCACTCATGGTGGTCTAAACTGGATGATCTCCTCACTGAAGATGACATTGATGGTTCACAGAGACACTGATCTCATCTATTTTTCGAAGGATGATTCCGTTTCCAAAAACAATTGATAGAACATTATACCCAATGACAAATAACACAAGCTGAGTTCTTTCTAATCAACAGATTCCAATGAATTAAGACACAAAACAGGGCTTTGTTGAGCTTCAACCAGCCAGGCAGTTACCTTGTATACGAACGCACACACAAACTGAATGAAACCGCACTGCATCTTGGGTAACTCCGCTGCACAGTTTCTGTCCATCATGGGCTGAGGATCAATGAAATTAATGGGGAAGATCAACTCAAACAGAGAATGAACAAAAATGTGTGATTACTCTATAAACATATAGTATATTGTAAAGAAACAGCGGTTTTCTTCACAAACTCACAATGGGTTGCTGATCGAGAACGGACCTTTCCAAGTCACCTTGCTCCCAGAACTCAGCTGCGACCATTAGAGCCACCTAGGAGGTAGATAATTCATAGAAAAGATTGTGTCAGTACTAATTTAAACATCAGAGCATCCTGTGGTCTATATTGTCTTGAGGAAATTGGGATATATATATATTTCTTTGCTGTGTTGTTTTGTTTCATGACATGGTGGACAGAAATAGTATCCACCTTGCTCTGGACCTCCCATGGTTTGGTGATGGCAGACAAGTCACAACCTGTCATCATCATGGCCCTGATACACAAGAAGGTTATATTGTTATATTAATATTATATATTACATATTATGTAAGAAACCGAGAACTGCGACAATGTGCACAACTGCCTCAAGTGTAGTAAATCCCTGAGATGGAGGAAAGAATAACATTCCTACTCACATGATAATTTCCTTCCTGATGGCGTTGTTGGAAATGTGGTCAACTTTGTCCTTCTCGGTTTCCATTGGCTCAGTGGCGTTCACAATATTCTGGAACATTGTTCTTTTTCTGGGGGCCAGACCAACAGTCAAGTTAGAACATTGTACACATCAAAAGTGATACTGATTCAGTATATTTAAAAGCAGCTATATCAGAGACCATAACAATTGTTAAAAACCCACTTGAAGTACAAAGCCAGATCAGTGGCAATGATGCAGACGTCAAACAAGTGCTGTACAGTCTCAAACTGGCGCTTCTGGAGATTCACAAAAATGTTCAGGCTCTGAAGGGGGAGTAGAGAAAAAGGTAAGAATTCAACTCCCACAATTACCTTGTATGCAAACGCTGGCCAAAAGTAGTGCATTATGTAGGGGTAGCGGGTAGCATAGCTTTGCCATGCTTGCGTTGCTCTGACTTCCCTTATTTTGCTCTGCTCTGCCTTGCTTGCTACCTCAGGGAGTGACGCCCCTGCCCCACACGAATCTCGGGCTCAGCTGGCTCTGGCTGACAGCACCCGGTTAGGGCCCCCACCCAGGGTTACAGGAAAATATAGGGTAGACTGGGCTCTCAAACCCTGGTGTGCAGCCAGTCTAGGAGATGGACAACTCCAATTACAAAGCCACAAGTCCTCAACGGCTGGCAAGGCGGATACAGGAGTCCTATCTCCCAAACGTCTGGAAAGGTGGATGAAGGCGGCAACTGATAACTGGCAAAATTGTATGCACTCACTACTGTAAGTCGCTCTGGATAAGAGCGTTTGCTAAATTACTCAAATGTAATAGGGAACGGGGTGCCATTTTGGCCACAGCCGTAACAGGAGTCGGGGTCTCGAACCTCCTCAGCCATGAGCGTCTTGCTATATTCCAGATGGTGCCTCTCCATGATGGAGGATCCGTGCAGTTTGGCTAAAGGCGATCCACTCCTGCAGGTCAGAGAGAGCGGTAACACAATCATTAGACCCCAAACAACACCTTCCAAACCAAGAACAGACAACTAAACAGTGATTATTTAGGGAGTGGTTTGAGTGCTCATAGGTAAACAGAGGGGGTCTTACTTTGTCTGGTATAAGTTGTTGGTCCCCCTGTGGTCAATATCGTGGCAGAATGCAGCAGCCACCATGGCAAAGGCATCCAGGTCAGAGTAATATTTCCTCAGTCTGCCTGTCTGAAGAAGCAAAAGGGTGGTCTGATTCATTATCAAACAAAATGGGAGGGGTGGGGTGATCCACTATTGAACAAAATGGATGTGTCAGGTGATAGGTCAATTATCATTAGTGGGCAGCCTTTGGTTGGCATCATCAATGTTTCTCTAAATAAATAGGAACTTTGAACTACTCTTCTTTTGGTGATTTAATGTCCATATAGTCTTCACAATCTACACTTAGCCATGTACAGTGCAGGGAAAATATTTGCCCCATTTCTAATTTTCTCTACTTTTGCACATTTTTTAATGCAGAATGTTATTAGATCTTCAACCAAAACCGACTATTAGGTGAAGGGACCCTGAGTGAACAAATAACACAACAATTACATATTTATTTCAGAAACAAAGTTATGCAACACCCAATGCCACTGTGGGGAAAAGTAATTGCCCCCTTACACGGGTTGTGCCACCTTATGCTGCAATGACTCCAACCAAAGGCATAGTGGTGCCCATGTCGTCCAAAAAGTTATACCTTTGACTCATCTGTCCATAGAACTTCCTTTCAAGAGTCTTGATGATCATCCAGGTGCTTCCAGGTGCTTTTCGACAAACTTGAGTCAACGTTTTGGACATTATGTCTGGCGAAAACCAAGCACTGCATTCCACAATAAGAACCTTATACCAACAGTTAAGCATGGTGGTGGTAGTGTGATGGTTTGGGGATGCTTTTCTGCCTCAGGACCTGGATGACTTGCCTTAATAGAAGGAACCATGAATTCTGCTCTGTGTCAGAGAATTCTACAGGAGAATGTCAGGCCATCCGTCTGTGAGCTGAAGCTGAAGTGCAGCTGGGTCATGCAGCAAGACAATGATCCAAAACACACAATCAAGTCCACATGAAAATGGTTAAAAAGTAACAAATGTGAAGTTTTGCAATGGCCTAGTGAAAGTCCAGACCTAATCCCAATTGAGATTTTGTGGCAGGACTAGAAACGACTAATTCATGCTTGAAAACCCACAAATGTCGCTGAGTTAAAGCAGTTCTGCATGGAAGAGTGGGCCAAAATTCCTCGGAGGCGATGTGAGAGACTGATCAACAATTACATGAAGCATTTGGTTGCAGTCATTGCAGTTAAAGGTGGCACAAACAGTTATTGAGTTATTGTAAGGGGGCAATTACTTTTTCATTGGGTTAAAAATGTAAAAAATTGAACTTTTTTTGGTGAACTCAGGTTCCCTTTATTTAATATTACATTTCGGTTGAAGATCTGATAACAGTATCAAAAATATGAACAAATTGAGAAAATCAGAAAGGGGGAAAATAATTGTTCATGGCACTGTAGGTATCAGGTGGTATTATTGGTACTGAAGGAGTAGAGGGACTCACCTGTAGAAGACAGAACATGGTCTGGCCCACATTGAAGCCGTGTCTCCAGTTGTGGTAGGTGATGTCACGGTAACCTTTCCGGACAGTGTACATCCATCGGGTCAGGGTCTGGTTGTACATGTGGAGAGGAAACAATTAGCCATGACTTTACTAATGATCTATATCAGTGGTTCCCAACCTTTTTCGGTTACATTGCCACCAACAGAATGTTTCTCTGCCCGGAGTACCCCTGAAGAACCCCCTCATGGGCATTTTACCAGTAGGTCTATGGTCTCATGAGTCTTCTCAAGTAGTGGATGGTCCTAGTGCCCTTGGTTGGGAACCACTGCTCTATTTGACCAAACCAGTAGGACATGGCCTTGTATTTGGAAAATGTTAGGCTCAACAAAATAAATTAGATTAGTCATGTACAGTACATACATTGCATGCATTCTGGGGACACGTAATGTATAATGCTGAGGTCACAACAAAATAAATACCTCTAAATGAACATGATTGTTTTACTAGCCAGGGGCTTCATGACTGACCTCTGCGGGCACTTTGAACTTCTCCACCACGTTCAGCTCAAAGAAGCAGCGAATTCCACACATGATAAGGCCGTGCTCTGTCACAGGGAAGTCACTGAAGGAGAACAGCAGCAGGTCTACGTCTATGGCCACGGGGCAGTTCGATCTCTACAGAAGGGCAAAATAATAGCCATATATTTATTGATTGATCATTCAAACACCACTCTGGGCTACATTATCACTGTGTCTCTACCCACTTTCACTGACAGTCTTATACATGGTCTTACCAAGAGCTTGTACATCTCTTTCTGGTCACAGTCCTCTGGTTCGGCATCAAACTTCTCCTTTGTGTTCTGTGGAAAGAGAAAAGGGTGAAATAAAAAAAACATGAGCTGGCGCACACCCAGAGAAAACAATTTTATGTAGAGGTCCTGACTAACGGCAGATAAACTATGAGCTATTAAAAAATAAGGAGAGTCGCACACTAATTCTGTTTATATTTATTTTTATTTTTATAGCTTAAAGAGAAAAGAGTATCAAAGGTTTGTCCCATGAGGCTAGTTTCCTCTATGAATCTAACATGTCTCAGGTCTCACCAGGATACTCTGCATTTCAGTGTTAGTGCATCTGCTCTGACACATGAGCATCTCCTGGGCGATGTCCTTTCTCCACTCCATCCTGTTCAGTCTGTCGTACGTGTCGCAGTTGAGCACCGACCATCCCAGGAACTGAGTGAGGGCCTGGAACAATGCAGACAGGCATTTACCACCTCATACATTCACATGTAACTCATGACAGAATTTACGAGTGAAGTGGTTGATATGACTGATGTCTATGCACTCACCTCAGTGATCTGTTCGTCGTGCTCATCGAATGGTTTACCATCTTTCCTGTTGAAGAAAGTGGCAATACCCACAATTTCTTCCTTTTTGTTGACGATGGGAAGGGACAAGACGTTCTTGATGACGAAACCTGTCTCATCCACAGCCTCTTTCTGAATGTCAAAACAGCATGAAGTCGATTAGTAAACAGAATTATCCCTAGAATATTGCATTTTAGGAATACAACACCAATCTGAGGGCTGGTGGTCCTCTTCAAATAGCACGTGTTGCTGAGCACTCAATATATTGTAACACCAAGGTCGTCCTATACCTAATACCATCCATCCAATTGGGGCCCAGACTCCTCACCTGGAAGGTGAAGTAGTCATCAGCGGCAACATTCATCATGTTACAAATCTGCAGGGGAAGAAGAAGACCTATTTCAGTAAAATCCCTGTCTACAGTAGGCCCTACATGCTTGTGGATAGTATATTGTCTGTGGTTAATGTACGGAATACATGCACTCTTTCACATCAACTTACAAAGCCATTCTCAGAAACATAGGTGGGGAGCCCACTGACCAGGGCCCAGTGGTCAATAGGAGGTCCCCTGCATGGAACAGAGGGAGGGAGTAAGAGAGTGAGTGATAGGTTTTGGTACTTTGAGACTTTTTTGTGTTCATTCAGAGAGCATAATAATAATAATGAATGATTTCTAACAAGAAGCTACTGGTATTTACGGTATGACTTTGATTTCCTCTTTGGGTCCTTCTAAGAGATAGTCAATAATCTTGTAGAAGATGACTTCCTGCAGACGCACAGAACAACAGTCACCGGCTGTGATTGTGCCATAGACAAGGCAGTAGAGGAAAGAGCAGAATGCTTGGCGAAAATCATATCAAAGGAAAATCGGTCCTTTACCCTTCCATCGGGGGTCTTTGGTCCGCTGTATGGCGGTACGTCTCCCAGCTTCACTGGCCACTCATCGTAGAACTCCTGCACGAAGAGAGGGAAGACAGCAGTCAGGACTTCAGTGTATCCATTTAGCAACCACAGAGGGAGCAGATCCAAAATGGCACCGATATCAAGACAGTGACAAAACAGCAATATGCCTCAGCATATTATACACTAGTAACAAACCTTCTCTTTGGTCATGTCCAAGAGGCCCACAGAGTATCTTTCACAATTGAGGTAGATTCTCACAGTGTACAGAGCTTTGTGGAACTGTCTCTCAATGTCTGTCAACTCTTCAAACACTTTGCTGGCAGACCACAGAAGTACCTAGTGAAACAAATGGAGCAAAATGAATCATTTTCTTTAGGGAAACTGTTATAGTGGAATAACATGGCTGTACAGGAAACTTTAACTGACATGATGATATATTATGATGATCATCGATATATTACTGATATATTATACCACTCATCTTATCATCTTATTTTTGTGTCAGACACTAATAGAAAATTACCTTGGTGAACTGTGTCTTTGTATTCAAGGGCCAGCATGATTGACACAGTTGACGGACAGCTCATGTTGAATGATGGGGTTCACTGGATTCTTACCTGACTCCTCCTGGATTCCACGTTGTACATGTATGCAGTGTGATGCTGCAGGGCAATGACGTGTGCAAAGACCATGTACTTGTTCCAGAGCTGAAAACCAAATTCAATGAAATCAATCATCAGTACAGCAGACAGGCATTCATCTGAGGTGATGTCCAGACTACTGATGTCATGCATCCCTCACACCGTGCAACATTGAATATGCAGTATCGCCACTTCTCATGATCGAGAGAGAACCTAATAGTTTTGTGGCAGTATCAGTGTGGCTTTTAAACAGTTGAATTATATGGCAAAACAATTTTTTCCGCCTAAATAGACATACCAAAACGTAATTACTTTTCATGAGTTGGTCATAAACAACAACTGGTAAAGTTGCATAGTTTTATAAAGGTCTGGAACTCACCTTTCTAGTAAAAATAGTTATTAATTGCTGTGGTGTACTTTGTAGGACACAAGCTCAAGTACAGTATATGATTTTCTTCCTATTTAGAAAAAGTGGGGCTTTAGGGCTTGAAATGACTGAAATGCTTTCTAAATATAGCAACAATCACATTATAAATGACTTAATATAAGATTTCACGTTTCTTAGAACTGTAAAATAAATATGATTATACTTAGTGACAGTTAAAGGATTACTATTTTCCAGAAAATTGATCAAGTTTCTATACCAGGATAATTCAATAATAATTTGATAATAGCGTCGTTTTTACGATCCCGTAACTCTATGATTGAATCGTACTACACCGGCTTTGACGCTCGTCGGATGTGTCAGGGCTTGCAAACTATTACAGACTACGAGCTGCCCAGTGACACATACCTACCAGATGAGCTAAATTACTTATATGCTCGCTCGAGGCAAGTAACACTGAAACATGCATGAGAGCACCAGCTGTTCCAGGTGACTGCGTGATCACGCTCTCCGTAACCAATGTGACTAAGACCTTTAAACAGGTCAACATTCACAAGGCCGCAGGGCCAGACGGATTACCAGTACGTGTACTCCGAGCATGAGCTGACCAACTGGCAAGTGTCTTCACTGACAATTTCAACCTGTCCCTGACTGAGTCTGTAATACCAACATGTTTCAAGCAGACCACCATAGTCCCTGTGCTCAAGAACACTAAGGTAACCTGCCTAAATGATTACCGACCCGTAGCACTCATGTCTGTAGCCATGAAGTGCTTTGAAAGGCTGGTATAGGCTCATAACAACACCATTATCCCAGAAACCCTAGACCCACTCCAATTTGCATACTGCCCCAACAGATCCACAGATGATGCAATCTCTATTGCACTCAACACTGCCCATTCCCACCTGGACAAAAGGAACACCTATGTGAGAATGCTATTCATTGACTACAGCTCAGCATTCAACACCATAGTGCCCTCAAAGCTCATCACTAAGCTAAAGACCCTGGGACTAAACACATCCCTCTGCAACTGGATCCTGGACTTCCTGACGGGCCACCCCCAGATGGTGAGGGCAGGGAACAACACATCCGCTACGCTGATCCTCAACATGGGGGCCCCTCAGGGGTGCATGCTCAGTCCCCTCCTGTACTCCCTGTTCACTCATGACTTCTTGGCCAGGCACGACTCCATCACCATCATCAAGTTTGCCGATGACACAGCAGTGTTAGGCCTTGCAACCGACAACGATGAGACAGTCTATAGGGAGGAGGTCAGAGACCTGGCCATGTGGTGCCTGGACAACATCCTCTCCCTCAACGTGATCAAGACAAAGAAAAAGGAGGACCGAGCACACCCCCATTCTCATCGACAGGGCTGCAATGGAGCAGGTTGAGAGCTTCAAGTTCCTTGGCGTCCACATCACCAACAAACTAACAACAAACTAACAACAAACTAACAAGCACACCAAGACAGTCGTGAAGAGGGCACAAAAAAACCTATTCCCCCTCAGGTGACTGAAAAGATTTGGCATGGGTCCTCAGATCCTCAAAAGGTTCAACAGCTGCACCATCGAGGGCAACCTGACTTATTTATATAAACAATGGAATTATTGATATCAAAAACGTGTTTCTCCATTGAATCCCATGGGGAATTATCGATACCAAACATTCCTATAGGATTGTAGGATCTTGTCACCCCAATCAGAATCCTACTAGAACATATTTTCTTAATTGAACCCATTAAATGATAGTTTGTTGTCATTTGTTCCAGTACAAAGAGCAACTGTTGTATATTAATTTCAGTTTTATTCACCACCACAATATGAGAGATATTCAAGGCTGTAAGTTCATTTACAGTCTGACCACCAATACAGTACACCTTTTTCAACAAACTCGCCAACACTCACTTGAGTTATTTGATATGATGCTTATTCATGCAACTTCTTGTTTTTGAATTAGACATTACAATATGACATACAATACTACAGACAATGTTACAATAACACGAGATGTTTGGGGGGGTTTCCCCCTTAGAATGTACAGAATCTGTACATTCCTTATATGCAAATAAAAAGTAGAAGGAAAATACATGTTTAGGTACAGTAGCACAAAGATAAGAATTTATTTCATTTTATATACAGTTGAAGTTGGACGTTTACATACACCTTATCCAAATACATTTAAACCAAGTTTTTCACAATTACTGACATTTAATTCTCGTAAAAATTCCCTGTCTTAGGTCAGTTAGGATCACTTTATTTTAAGAATGTGAAATGTCAGAATAATAGTAGAGAGAATTATTTATTTCAGCTTTTATTTCTTTCATCACATTCCCAGTGTGTCAGAAGTTTACATGCACTCAATTAGTATTTGGTAGCATTGCCTTTAAATTGTTGAACTTGGGTCAAATGTTTCGGGTAGCCTTCCACAAGCTTCTCACAATAAGTTGGGTGAATTCTGGCCCATTCCTCCTGACAAAGCTGGTGTAACTGAGTCAGGTTTGTAGGCCTCCTTGCTGCACACGCTTTTTCAGTTCTGCCCACAAATTTTCTATATGATTGAGGTCAGGGCTTTGTGATGGCCACTCCAATACTTTGACTTTGTTGTCCTTAAGCCATTTTGCCGCAACTTTGGAAGTATGCTTGGGGTCATTGTCCATTTGGAAGACCCATTTGCGACCAAGCTTTAACTTCCTTACTGATGTCTTGAGATGTTGCTTCAATATATCCACATAATTTTCCAGCCTCAGCCTGGTGTGATCATAAAAACATACAGGAACTCAAGTCCTTCTGTTCACCTGACTTAGAATTCCTCACAATCAAATGTCGACCGTATTATCTACCAAGGGAATTCTCTTCGATTATAATCACAGCCGTATATATTCCCCCCCAAGCAGACACATCGATGGCTTTGAACAAACTTTATTTGACTCTATGCAAACTAGAAAACACATATCCCGAGGCTGCATTCATTGTAGCTGGGGATTTTAACAAGGCTAATCTGAAAACAAGACTCCCTAAATTGTATCAGCATGTCGATTGCGCAACCAGGGCTGGTAAAACCCTAGATCATTATTATTATTATAATAATAATTATTATTCTATTATTATCTATTATTATTATTATTCTAACTTCCGCGACGCATATAAGGCCCTCCCCTGACCCTCTTTTTGGAAAAGCTGACCACGACTCCACGAAACTAAAACAAGAAGCTCCCGCGCTCAGGTCTGTTCAACGCTGGTCCGACCAATCTGATTCCACGCTTCAAGACTGCTTCGATCACGTGGATTGGCATATGTTCCGCATTGCGTCCAACAACAACATTGACAGGGCCTCCCGGGTGGCGCAGTGGTTAAGGGCTCTGTACTGCAGCACCAGCTGTGCCACCAGAGACTCTGGGTTTGCGCCCAGGCTCTGTCGTAACCGGCCGCGACTGGGAGGTCCGTGGGGCGACGCACAATTGGCCTAGCGTCATCCGGGTTAGGGAGGGGTTGGCCGGTAGGGATATGTCTCATCGCGCACCAGTGACTCCTGTGATGGGCCGGTCGCAGTGCGCGCTAACCAAGGTTGCCAGGTGCAGTGTTTCCTCCGACACATTGGTGCGGTTGGCTTCCGGGTTGGATGCGCGCTGTGTTAAGAAGCAGTGTGGCTTGGCTGGGTTGTGTATCGGAGGACGCATGACTTTCAACCAAGGATATCGGTTTCTGGTTTGGGAATGTTTTAATCGTTGCTATGGGTACGACATAGTCGATGCACTTTCTAATGAACTCGCTCACCGAATCAGCGTATTCGTCAATGTTTTTTTATTTTTTATTTTACCCCGTTTTTCCCCCAAATTCGTGGTATCCAATGCTTTTAACCAGGGCAAGGTGACCGGAAACATGAACGAATACAAACAGTGTAGCTATTCCCTCCGTCAGGCAATCAAACAAGCTAAGCCGTCAGTATAGAGACAAAGTAGAATCGCAATTCAACGGCTCAGACACAAGAGGTATGTGGCAGGGTCTACAGTCAATCACGGATTACAAAAGGAAAACCAGCCCCGTCGCGGACCAGGATGTCTTGCTCCCAGACAGACTAAATAACTTTTTTGCTCGCTTTGAGGACAATACAGTGCCACTGACACGGCCCGCTACCAAAACCTGCGGACTCTCCTTCACTGCAGCTGACGTGAGTAAAACATTTAAACATGTTAACCCTCGCAAGGCTGCAGGCCCAGACGGCATCCCCAGCCGCGTCCTCAGAGCATGCGCAGACCAGCTGACTGGTGTGTTTACGGACATATTCAATCAATCCTTATCCCAGTCTGCTGTTCCCACATGCTTCAAGAGGGCCACCATTGTCCCTGTTCCCAAGAAAGCTAAGGTAACTGAGCTAAACGACTACCGCCCCGTAGCACTCACTTCCGTCATCATGAAGTGCTTTGAGAGACTAGTCAAGGACCATATCACCTCCACCCTACCTGACACCCTAGACCCACTCCAATTTGCTTACCGCCCAAATAGGTCCACAGACGACGCAATCGCAACCACACTGCACACTGCCCTAACCCATCTGGACAAGAGGAATACCTATGTGAGAAAGCTGTTCATCGACTACAGCTCGGCATTTAACACCATAGTACTCTCCAAACTCGTCATCAAGCTCGAGACCCTGGGTCTCGACCCCGCCCTGTGCAACTGGGTACTGGACTTCCTGACGGGCCGCCCCCAGGTGGTGAGGGTAGGTAACAACATCTCCACCCCGCTGATCCTCAACACTGGGGCCCCACAAGGGTGCGTTCTGAGCCCTCTCCTGTACTCCCTGTTCACCCATGACTGCGTGGCCATGCACGCCTCCAACTCAATCATCAAGTTTGCGGACGACACTACAGTGGTAGGCTTGATTACCAACAATGACGAGACTGCCTACAGGGAGGAGGTGAGGGCCCTCGGAGTGTGGTGTCAGGAAAATAACCTCACACTCAACGTCAACAAAACTAAGGAGATGATTGTGGACTTCAGGAAACAGCAGAGGGAGCACCCTCTGGAGAGGGTAGTAAGTTTTAAGTTCCTCGGCATACACATCACAGACCAACTGAATTGGTCCACCCACACAGACTGCATCGTGAAGAAGGCGCAGCAGCCCCTCTTCAACCTCAGGAGGCTGAAAAAATTCGGCTTGTCACCAAAAACACTCACAAACTTCTACAGATGCACAATCGAGAGCATCCTGTCGGGCTGTATCACCGCCTGGTACGGCAACTGCTCCGCCCACAACCGTAAGGCTCTCCAGAGAGTAGTGAGGTCTGCACAACGCATCACCGGGGGCAAACGACCTGCCCTCCAGGACACCTACACCACCCGATGTCACAGGAAGGCCATAAAGATCATCAAGGACAACAACCACCCGAGCCACTGCCTGTTCACCCCGCTGTCATCCAGAAGGCGAGGTCAGTACAGGTGCATCAAAGCAGGGACCGAGAGACTGAAAAACAGCTTCTTTCTCAAGGCCATCAGACTGTTAAACAGCCACCACTAACCTTGAGTGGCTGCTGCCAACACACTGACTCAACTCCAGCCACTTTAATAATGGGAATTGATGGAAATTGATGTAAAATATATCACTAGCCACTTTAAACAATGCTACTTAATATAATGTTTACATAACCTACATTATTCATCTCATATGTACATGTATATACTGTACTCTATATCATCTACTGCATCTTTATGTAATACATGTATCACTAGCCACTTTAAACTATGCCACTTTGTTTACATACCCTACATTATTCATCTCATATGTACAGTGCCTTGCGAAAGTATTCGGCCCCCTTGAACTTTGCGACCTTTTGCCACATTTCAGGCTTCAAACATAAAGATATAAAACTGTATTTTTTGTGAAGAATCAACAAGTGGGACACAATCATGAAGTGGAACGACATTTATTGGATATTTCAAACTTTTTTAACAAATCAAAAACTGAAAAATTGGGCATGCAAAATTATTCAGCCCCTTTACTTTCAGTGCAGCAAACTCTCTCCAGAAGTTCAGTGAGGATCTCTGAATGATCCAATGTTGACCTAAATGACTAATGATGATAAATACAATCCACCTGTGTGTAATCAAGTCTCCGTATAAATGCACCTGCACTGTGATAGTCTCAGAGGTCCGTTAAAAGCGCAGAGAGCATCATGAAGAACAAGGAACACAACAGGCAGGTCCGAGATACTGTTGCGAAGAAGTTTAAAGCCGGATTTGGATACAAAAAGATTTCCCAAGCTTTAAACATCCCAAGGAGCACTGTGCAAGCGATAATATTGAAATGGAAGGAGTATCAGACCACTGCAAATCTACCAAGACCTGGCCGTCCCTCTAAACTTTCAGCTCATACAAGGAGAAGACTGATCAGAGATGCAGCCAAGAGGCCCATGATCACTCTGGATGAACTGCAGAGATCTACAGCTGAGGTGGGAGACTCTGTCCATAGGACAACAATCAGTCGTATATTGCACAAATCTGGCCTTTATGGAAGAGTGGCAAGAAGAAAGCCATTTCTTAAAGATATCCATAAAAAGTGTTGTTTAAAGTTTGCCACAAGCCACCTGGGAGACACACCAAACATGTGGAAGAAGGTGCTCTGGTCAGATGAAACCAAAATTGAACTTTTTGGCAACAATGCAAAACGTTATGTTTGGCGTAAAAGCAACACAGCGCATCACCCTGAACACACCATCCCCACTGTCAAACATGGTGGTGGCAGCATCATGGTTTGGGCCTGCTTTTCTTCAGCAGGGACAGGGAAGATGGTTAAAATTGATGGAAAGATGGATGGAGCCAAATACAGGACCATTCTGGAAGAAAACCTGATGGAGTCTGCAAAAGACCTGAGACTGGGACGGAGATTTGTCTTCCAACAAGACAATGATCCAAAACATAAAGCAAAATCTACAATGGAATGGTTCAAAAATAAACATATCCAGGTGTTAGAATGGCCAAGTCAAAGTCCAGACCTGAATCCAATCGAGAATCTGTGGAAAGAACTGAAAACTGCTGTTCACAAATGCTCTCCATCCAACCTCACTGAGCTCGAGCTGTTTTGCAAGGAGGAATGGGAAGAAATTTCAGTCTCTCGATGTGCAAAACTGATAGAGACATACCCCAAGCGACTTACAGCTGTAATCGCAGCAAAAGGTTTAGCTACAAAGTATTAACTTAAGGGGGCTGAATAATTTTGCACGCCCAATTTTTCAGTTTTTGATTTGTTAAAAAAGTTTGAAATATCCAATAAATGTCGTTCCACTTCATGATTGTGTCCCACTTGTTGTTGATTCTTCACAAAAAAATACAGTTTTATATCTTTATGTTTGAAGCCTGAAATGTGGCAAAAGGTCGCAAAGTTCAAGGGGGCCGAATACTTTCGCAAGGCACTGTATATACTGTACTCTATACCATCTACTCCATCTTGCCTATGCTGTTCTGTACCATCACTCATTCATATATCTTTATGTACATATTCTTTATCCCTTTACACTTGTGTGTATATTGTAGTAGTTTTGGAATTGTTAGGTTAGATTACTCATTGGTTATTACTGCATTGTCGGAACTAGAAGCACAAGCATTTCGCTACACTCGCATTAACATCTGCTAACCATGTGTGTGTGACAAATACATTTGATTTGATTTTTGATTCATGATGCCATCTATTTTGTGAAATGCAACAGTCCCTCCTGCAGCAAAGCACCCCCACAATATGATGCTGCCACCCCCGTGCTTCACGGTTGGGATGGTGTTCTTCGGCTTGCAAGACTCCCCCTTTTTCCTCCAAAATAACGATGGTCATTATTGCCGAAGAGTTATATTTTTGCTTCATTAGAACAGAGGACATTTCTCCAAAAAGTACGATCTGTGTCCCCATGTGCAGTTGCTATCCGTAGTCTGGCTTTTTTATGCCGGTTTTGGAGCAGTGGCTTCTTCCTTGCTGAGCGGTCTTTCAGTTTATGTCGATATAGGACTTGTTTTACTGTGAATATAGATACTTTTGTACCTGTTTCCTCTAGCATCTTCACAATGTCCTTTGCTGTTGTTCTGGGATTTATTTGCACTTTTCGCACCAAAGTATGTTCATCTCTAGGAGACAGAACACGTCTCCTTCCTGAGCGGAATGATGGCTGCGTGGTCCCATGGTGTTTATACCGGTAGGGATATCCTTGTCTCATCGCGCACTAGCGACTCCTGTGGCGGGCCGGGTGCAGTGCACGCTAACCAGGTCGCCAGGTGCACGGTGTTTCCTCCGACACATTGGTGCGGCTGGCTTCCGGATTGGATGCACGCTGTGTCACCTAGTCACCTTTTGTGACTAGGGGGCAGTATTTTCATTTTATGAAAAATAACATTCCCGTAGTAAATGGGATATTTTGTCAGGATAAGATGCTAGAATATGCATATAATTGACAGCCTAGGATAGAAAACACTCTAAAGTTTCCAAAACTGTAAAAATATTGTCTGTGAGTATAACAGAACTGATATTGCAGGCGAAAGCCTGAGAAAAATCCAATCCGAAAGTGCCTCATGTTTTGAAAGCGTTGCGTTCCAATGCATCCCTATTGAGCAGTGAATGGGCTATTAACCAGATTACTCTTTCTCTGTATTCCCCAAGGTGTCTACAGCATTGTGACGTAGTGTTACGCATTTATGTTGAAGAATACCCGTAAGCGGCTACATTGCGCAACTGGTCACCTGATGCTCTTTGAGTGATTCTCGAGTAAAATACAGGAGGTAGCCATTATTCCAATCGGTCCTACTGAAAAACCAATTGTCCCGGTGGATATATTATCGAATATATATTTGAAAAACACCTTGAGGATTGATTTTAAACAACGTTTGCCATGTTTCTGTCGATATTATGGAGCTAATATGGAATATTTTTTGGTGTTTTCTTAACTGCAATTTCCGGGCGATTTCTCAGCCAAACGTGAAGAACAAAAGCTATTTCGCCTACAAAAATAATATTTTTGGAAAAAAGGAACATTGCCTATCTAACTGGGAGTCTCGTGAGTGAAAACATCCAAAGCTCATCAAAGGTAAATAAACTTACACAAATGCTTGTCTAGCTTTGGCTGTAAAGCATATTTTGAAAATCTGAGATGACAGGGTGATTAACAAAAGGCTAAGCTGTGTCTCAATATATTTCACTTGTGATTTTCATGAATAGGAATATTTTCTAGGAAAATTTATGTCCGTTGTGTTATGCTAATTAGTGTCAGTTGGTGATTACGCTCCCTCATGCGGGATGGAGAGTCACTAGAGGTTTAAGAAGCAGTGCGGCTTGGTTGGGTTGTGTTTCGGAGGAAGCATGGCTTTTGACCGTCTCTCCCGAGCCCGTACGGGAGTTGTAGTGATGAGACAAGATAGTAACTACTAACAATTGGATACCACGAAATTGGGGAGAAAAGGGGGTAAAACATTTTTTTTAAAGAATGTAATGTAATGCCCATCAACAAAATCAATACAAATCGTATAGGAGAAAAAAAACATTGAAATTCTACAGGATTCTGGGTGGCTCACTTGATAGAGCATAGCACTTCCAATGCCAGGGTTTTGGGTTCGATTCCACGGGGGACCAGTATGAAAATGTATGCACTTACTACTGTAAGTCTCCCTGGGTAAGATTATCTGCTAAATGACTAAAATGTAAATAGAAAAATCCTATCTGATTTTGGAGCTAGTCCTATTGGATTAAATCCTGTAGGATTTTATTTCGATTTTTAATTAAACATTTTTAGTGTTAGTGTTTTTTTTTGTGACTATGGAGATATGGAGCTTTCTGACACTATAAGATACGGGACCCTACGACGTTCACAGAGCGATTTGTCCACCATAATGTCCGTCGGAACCGGTCCAGGACCACCCAAATAGGGGACTTAACATCATGAATATTGATTACTGGGGTAATATAGGCTATACAGTATCTGTATATGTCATGTGCTGTGTGAATTGTGCTATTATGTATTAATTGTACATATTAAAAAAAAGTTATTCCCATAATTACTAACACTGAGAAACCTTTCTAAGACTGGTATTTTTCTTTTGAGAGCTCAGGACTTACTTCCTCGTCGGCTTTTGAGAATTCTTCGGCCCCAATTTTGTTTAGTGCCATTACAACACCAAGGCATTCTTTATCAGCCATGATGGGGTATGTGAGCATGTTTTTGGTTTTGTATCCTGTCTGCTTGTCCACAAAGTCACTGAAGCGGTTATTCTGGAAGTGAAAAAGAAAACAGTATATTGGATCAAGACATTAGCTGCGTTCACACTGCAATAAAGCCCAGGTCTAACAGTCTCCTTAGCCCTGGGCAAAGATAATGCCACGTGGAAAGGCCTATTAAGTAGAATTAACAGTCGCTAGATAAAAAAAAACGACCCCTGCTAGCTATGGTTTTTGCAGCCTGCACATAATGCATGTCATGTAAATGGCCCAATTCTATAACCATTGTCTTAAAAGTAATAAAGATGATTTTCAATCAATGAAAATATCATGGGCTAATCAAACGAGAAACATTATGGACATACACTGGCTAAAAAAAGCATAGATTGAACCCCTACTTGAATTCTGTAGTTAACTTATACATGTAATAAGGGTGTTCATCCAGTAATCTACAGTATGTTGACCAATTGCAAATACAGATTTGTTTTAGCTGGTTGGCATTTATTGTCGTGAATCTTGTCCTGGAGGCAGCTCTGCAGAATGGTCACTAGCTGGCACAGCCACAAATGTAAACCTCACCCCAACCTTAACCACACTGCTTACACTAATGCCTAACCCTAAACTTACTGTAAATTATGTCCAAAAAGCAAATTTTAGTTTAATGAATTTGTACGATATAGACAATTTTGACTTTGCAACTGGCCCATCTAGCAGAACTCGCTCAGTTTGCCTCCAGGGCAAAATTCATGACAATAAATGTCAACCTGCTTTCTCTTCAGTCGTCCATACTGTAACATCAACATCTTTGCAGTCATACAACTGGACATTTTTGTTTTGAATATGATACAATATATTATCATGATGACTTGAATTAAATTATACACATATATATTATACATTAATGTATTCAATTAGCAAATCAACCAGATAATGACACTTGTAGGGCTTCTGGAGGTAAAAGCAATTTTCTGCACTACACAGGGGAATAACAGCCATTAAAATCACAATTTTATTGTAGAAACTCAGTGGTCAACATTAACATTTAGAATGAATCCCTCATTCCATCATACTTGTAATTTCACGTATACTTGTTGAAGCTGACTTTACTGTACACCTAATCAGACTAGGAAGTTTGCCTTGGTCAGACTTCTGGGTAATCAAAACTATTAGGCAACACCATCAAGAAATCCATCAAGTGAATTTAACAAAAATAGCACACAGATAATCATTAAACTTCATGGGCTTACGCCTTCAGAGACATGCATGAACACTTTATATTTCTTTAACTATCTTCTCAAATCTGCATCAATTAAAATGTCTAACCTATGTGAGAAACAAAATACATTTTTAAGAATTTAGATCTGACACAAACAATTGTGTGTAAACTGCGACTGCTTTTGGACATTTTATGGGTGCTTTGGTGGCGCATGTACAATCTTTACACACACTTTGGCGGGTGGGCACCTGCTGACAATGGCACTCACCTTGGTAACATCCGGAATGTTTTGCATCTTTTTGGAGTGCGCTGTGTATCCAACTACACCCATATCGATTGGAAACACAATCTCACCAGTGGGGTTGACGAGGTTCTCCTCAAATTTGGTGCCAGGGGTGACATTGAAGAGCATCGTTGTAAGCTCCGGTATTCCGTTTCTAGATCGAAGATCAAAGTAACTGCACCGGTCGGCGTTCAAAATCATGCAAACTCTCTGCAGGACCTTGTGCAAAGCTTTTTCCATAACGATTTCTGATTGCATTTCTTTGACAAGGTCAAAGATGAGGTTGGCCTCCTGAATTTGGGAGACATCTTTGAACGAAGTCAGATCTTTGATCTCAAGATTTTCTGTGAATGCTGTCGAGATGAATTCGGGGCGCAACTTTTTATCAAAGTACTCTTTAGCGAACTGGGGATTGTTCTCCAGGTACTTTTCCACACTATCCTTGTCTCCCATTTTGAATTGTTTGCTTTTCCCTCCCTTCTCTTACAGACGCATCACACGGGAAAGTCGAAAGGGAAGTGTAAAAGGTGCTTAGTTAGTGGCCTCCGTTTGCGCCGACGTGCATCCTCTGCTGTGGTCCCAGACAAATCACCAAAACGTCCTGTACTACGCTACAAGCTGACTGAATGTGGTGGCTTACAGGCTGAAAGGATCAAAGTGTCCGCTAATTAATGTGACGTCATGAAATTAAAGCCCTTAAGCTTTCTTAACCTGCAAATCCCAACACAGATCATTTTATATTGGACAATCCAATCTGAGGCAAGGGAGGCAGGTTGTTGGAGCTCTATCTCTTACTGCAGCTGTGGTATAGAAAGTTCATTTTGGGAAAAAATGGTTGACTCATCAATAGACTATTTACCCAATTGGCCCACTGAGCAGGAAATATTTGGACAGTTGACCTTGAAGAACAATGCTTCAGTTCCCCACTATAGTTCCAAGCAAATATTCCAGCCGCAGAACTCTCTCACAGTGATGTATGTTTATAAGAATACCCTACGCTATATTTCCAGTCAAAGTGAAGCCAATTGAGTAATAGCATCAGTGAAGCAATTCAAAAAAGAGCTCAATTAAATCAGTTCCCTCTATAATGTTGTTGGGGTTCGTTCCTTGTTCCTTGTCAATCATTGGCTCATTGGTGAAACTAGCATTCTGACAATATCTTTAATTAATTAATTAAAAAACCTTTATTAATGCAATTGCAGACAGAAGTTGACAGCAGGAACATGCACATGTTTCCGAGTAAGTTCTGAAAAATATAAAAAGGTCCCAAGTTATTTTATTAAACCTGAAGTCCAGCCCTTGTGATGTCACTGCATACGCCATTATCTTCTACTCATCAGACCAAGCCCATGCATACACAGCTATATAAACTTGCAAGAGAATTACAATAGTTCCAGTGTTTTCTAAGGCCTAGGCAATAAATGTCCACTCCCCAAAGTTGATATATTGTGGAATGTCTGACTAGTCTCTTATCTCCTACACTCCCCTGCAGAGTTCTGTCTCAGTCACACATTTCTCAGAGGTGTCTCTTTATAAGAGGCAGAGAGACATGAAAACAACTGTGGAACAATACCAAACCTCTATAATGAATATATATTGTTAATCTGTAGTCTAGGACCCTATAAATGTAAGGAGGGCAGGGTCTTATAACCCCTCCCCTTCTTTTAATACAACATAAGCATAATCAATTATTATAGTACATCAAACATTTGGTACAGCCCATATCATGACCACTAGGTGAACCCGACAATGAACCCAGCTCATTTTAGTCTTGGTATGGTTCAAGTGTGATAAACATACTGCAGAACAAAAAACACCTAAACATTATGTCCACAATTGTAATGGGGTGCGTACTGGCGGCAGAGAAGTCAGGCGCAGGAATGCAAAAACTGATTTACAACGGTGTTGTTTAATCAACATAAAACCACCGTCAACAGAACAATACATGAAATGGGTCAAACAAAACCCAGTAATCACCAGCATACCGTGCACAAGCACGACAAGAAACAATTCTGGACAAGGACATGGGAGGGGGGCAGAGGGTTAAATACACAACATGTAATAGATGGAATTGGAACCAGGTGTGATGGAAGACAAGACAAAATCAATGGAAAATGAAAAGTGGATCGGCGATGGCTAGAAGGCTGGTGACGTCGATCGCCGAACGTCGCCCGAACAAGGAGAGAGAGGGACCAACTTCGGCAGAAGTCGTGACAACAATGTTGGTAGAAGTATTTTATCTTAATTATCTTAATCTCACTGTCCTCATAGGGCAATCTGGAAGCCTTGCTAAGTGAGGAAAATTAGAGATCTTGTCACGTTCTAACCATAGTTCGTGTGTGCTTTCCTTGTTTTAGTGTTGGTCAGGACGTGAGCTGGGTGGGCATTCTATGTTGTGTGTCTGGTTTGTCTATTTCTATGTTTGGCCTGATATGGTTCTCAATCAGAGGCAGGTGTTAGTCATTGTCTCTGATTGGGAACCATATTTAGGTAGCCTGTTTTATGTGGGGTTTTGTGGGTGATTGTTCCTGTCTCTGTGTTTGCACCAGATAGGGCTGTTTCGGTTTTCACGTTTCATGTTTTGTTAGTTTGTTCATGTGTAGAGTCTTTATTAAAGAACCATGAATAGAAACCACGCTGCATTTTGGTCCGCCTCTCATTTAAGTCAAGAAAACCGTTACAGATCTGATAAAGATGGTCCAAACAAAGGTGTGCTTTTATTAGATTGTCTGGCAAGACAGGACGGACAAAGTTCCCGTGTCTAATTTCACATGTGGGATTAAGACAGGCTCATGATGGGTTTACGGCAGGGGTGGCAACAGGCGGCCGTCAAATCCGGCCTGTGAGTGTGTTTTTTTTCACCCCCTTTGCTATGAAGCCCCTAAATAAGATCTGGTGCAACCAATTCCCTTCAGAAGTCACATAATTAAATAAAGTCCACCTGTGTGCAATCTAAGTGTCACATGATCTGTCACATGATCTCAGTATATATACACCTGTTCTGAAAGGCCCCAGAGTCTGCAACACCACTAAGCAAGGGGCTCCACCAAGCAAGCGGCACCATGAAGACCAAGGAGCTCTCCAAACAGGTCAGGGACAAAGTTGTGGAGAAGTACAGATCAGGGTTGGGTTATAAAAAAATATCTTAAATATCTGCCAAGAGAGGGCCGCCCACCAAATCTCACGGACCAGGCAAGGAGGGCATTAATCAGAAAGGCAACAAAGAGACAAAAATAACCCTGAAGGAGCTGCAAAGCTCCACAGTGGAGATTGGAGTATCTGTCCATAGGACCACTTTAAGCTGTACACTCCACAGAGCTGGGCTTTACAGAAGTGGCCAGAAAAAGCTAATTGCTTAAAGAAAAAAATTTGCAAACACATTTGGTGTTCGCCAAAAGGCACGTGGGAGACTCCCCAAACATACGAAAGAAGATACTCTGGTCAGTTGAGACAAATTGAGAATTTTGGCCATCAAGGAAAATGCTATGTCTGGCGCAAACCCAACACCTCTCATCACCCCGAGAACACTATCCCCACGGTGAAGCATGGGGGTGGCAGCATCATGCTGTGGGGATGTTTTTCCATCAGCAGGGACTGGGAAACTGATCAGAATTGAAGGAACGATGGATGGCGCTAAATACAGGGGAATTCTTGAGGGAAACCTGTTTCAGTCTTCCAGAGATTTGAGACTGGCACAGATGTTCACCTTCCAGCAGGACAATGACCCTGTTAGGTGGAGCGGCACAGGGAACCCAAGAGCAGACTCAGACGAGGAAACTGGGATGAATTAACCAAGGTATTTATTGCAAAACAGGGAGAGATGGAGTGCAGGCAGGGGAAGCTCAGGTGGGATGTAGGAAACCAGATGTGGAGGCTGAGGTTGGAGTGAACGGAATTGGGACAGGGTAAGCAGGTTCGGAGTTGAATCCAAGGGAGTAGTAGTGTGCCGAATCCAGAACAGTGTAGCAGGGTGGTGAGACGTGAAACAGGAGACAGGGACCAGATTCAGAGTGGCAAAACTGCAGTGGAGAGGATAAACAGCATCAGACAGGGAAAAAGGCACAGCAGGGTAACAGGATCTTGAATAAAAACAAATAGCTAGAAGCATAAACTGACTGAGCAGAGATTACGATCTGGCAGAGTGGAAGTGGCAGGACTGAGTATTTGTAGATGTCTTGATTTTGGAACGGGTTACAGCTGGTGGGGATCTGCTCTGACTCCAGCACACCTGTCTCCACCCACACAATCACACACACAAAGAGAGAGGGTGAGAGTACGGGGTGAGTGGCTGCAGGTCAAGGAGACACTGGATGAACACGAGAGGGCGTGGCAGGAGCAGATGTGACAGACCCTAAGCATACTGCTAAAGCATCACTCGAGTGGTTTAAGGGGAAATATTTAAACGTCTTGGAATGGCCTAGTCAAAGCCCAGACCTCAATCCAATTGAGAATCTGTGACTTAAAGATTTCTGTACACCAGCAGGAACCCAGGAACCCACCCCCCAAAAATCTATTTTAATTCCAGGTTATAAGGCAACAAAATAGGAAAAATGCGAAGGGGGTGAATACTTTCACAAGGCACTGTAGTAGGAAGTCCACTGTGTGCAGCATACCCTGCACTAACATAAATAACATGAGCATGTCTACTTCTGCTAAGCTTCCCAGTAAAGCAATGAAAACAATCAAGTATCCCAGAAAAGTACCAAAGTCTAAGTTAACAGATGTATCTTAAGATGCAAGGTTCATGAAATCAATAATCAATAAACAGATGATATTCATATGACAATCTCTGAAACTCATTTAGATAATACCTTTGATGAAAGCGTGGTAGCAATAGATGATTATAACATCTACAGAAAATACAGAAATGCCAAAGGAGGAGGTGTGGCTGTTTATATTCAGAACCACATTCCTGTTAAACTTAGAGAGGATCTGTAATATGGCTACAGGTTCATCTGCCTCACCTAAAGCCCATTCTGGTCAGAATCTGCTATAGACCACCAAGTGCTAACAGTCAGTATCTGGGTAACATGTGTGAAATGCTTGATAATGTATGTGATATCAACAGAGAGATATATTTTCTGGGTGATTTAAATATTGACTGGCTTTCATCAGGCTGTCACTCAAGAGAAATCTTCAAACCAAACTGTAACTAGTGCCTGCAACCTGGTTCAGGTTATCAGTCAACCTGCCAGGGTAGTTACAATCAGCATGTATTGATCACATATTTACTAATGCTGCAGAAATGTACTTTAAAGCAGTATCCAAATCCATCGGATGTAGTGATCACAATATAGTAGCCATATCTAGGAAAACCAATGTTCCAAAGGCTGGGCCTAATATAGTGTATAAGAGGTCATACAATAAGTTTTGTAGCGATTCCTATGTTGTTGATGTAAATCACATTTGTTTGTCTGTGGTGTGTAATGAGGAGAAACCAAATGCTGCTCTTGACTCATTTACGAAATTGCTTATTCCAGTTACTAATTTGCATGCATCCATTAACAAAAATAGTTTAGTTGAAACGGATGAGGCAAAAGAAATGGCAAATAAGTCTGGCTGCTCAACCGATTTGCTAATGTACTGCAAATTGAGATATCATGTGACTAAACTGAATAAAAAGAAGAAACTACACTATGAAATAAAAGTTACATGACATAAAGATTGATAGTACAAAGCTTTGGAGCACCTTAAATTACATTTTGGGCAAAAAGGCAAACTCAGCTCCATCATTCATTGAATCAGATGGCTCACTCATCACAAAACCCACTAATATAACCAATTACTTCAATGATTTTTTCATTGGCGAGATGAACTACATAGAGCCATGGCTACATGAAACTCCATTCCACATCAGGTAAGTGATGCAATCAGTAGAATAAAAAAAACAGATAAAAAATACACAGATCAGCAGGGACCGTGAAGAGACAGACACAGGCACTGACATACATACACATGATAAGACACACACTCTACACACGCGCACACATGGATGTTGTGTTGTAAATATGATAGTGGAATTGTGGCCTGAGGGAACACGCTAAATGTTTTGGGGAAAGTGTTATGAAATGTGATATCATGTCATATTTTAAACTGTATATAACTGTCTTAATGTTGCTAGACCCCAGGAAGAGTAGCTGCTGCCATGGCAGCAACTAATGGGGATCCTTAATAAATACAAACACAATATGTGATCGTGTCTCAATGTAATCAAGGTATGAAATGATTGTTATACCGCTTATACAATATATTTTTGTGTTTACTTGTGGTCAATTTGCAGTGTACAAATTATTATAATTATGTTCTGGCCCCCCCGACAATCCCCTTGGACAAAAATCATCCCACGGCTGAATCTAGTTGCCTACCCCTGGTACAGTGTACAAAAGGTCTTTCTCTCTCCCAGCCAACACAGCATGGCACTGAATCAAAGTCAGACAACAGGCCAAAGAAATAGCTGTATCACTTAATCCCAGATTAAGTAAAAGTGATTTGTGGGATGTCCTCCCTGAAAGAGAGCGAGAGAGCAAGAGAGAGAGAGCGAGCGAGAGACGGGGATAGTCTGACACAATGGAATGGATTAGTTACATGGACACCCTACCTAGGAGTTAATCTCATTGAGAAAGCCATATGGTAATAGTCTCGCTGGCTGCAATGAGACAAATAAACAAACATTCAATGTTATCATGCTGAGGAAGCTTTCTTCGTGTCCAACAAGCTTTCTCTGCCCTTCACCTTGTTCTGAACACCTTCAAAACAATGGTCATGTGGTTCGGTAAAAAGAATGCCCCTCTCTCCACCGGTGTGATTGAGGGTTTAGAGTTTGAGGTAGTCACCTCATACAAGTACTTGATTGTATGGCTAGACGGTACACTGTCCTTATCTCTACCTTCTTGCCCTTAGTGCGGTTGTCTGTGCCCAATAATGTTTGTCCTATGTTTTGTGCTGTTACCATGTCATGCTGCTGCCATGTTGTGTTGATACTGTGTTGTTGTCATGTTGTGTTGTTACCATGCTGTGTTGTCATGTGTTGCCAAGTGAGGAAAATTAGAGATCTGATAAAGATGGTCCAAACAAAGGTGTGCTTTTATTAGATTGTCTGGCAAGACAGGACGGACAAAGTTCCCGTCTAATTTCACATGTGGGATTAAGACAGGTTTCTCTTTATGTGTCTTAGGTTTCTCTTTATGTAGTGTTGTGGTGTCTCTCTTGTCGGTATGTTTTGTCCTACTTTTATTTATTTTTTATTGCAAACCCGTCTCCGCAGGAGGCCTTTTGTCTTTTGGCAGGCCGTCATTGTAAATAACAATTTGTTCTTAACTGACTTGCCTAGTTAAATATACATAAGAGGAAGAAAAAAAAAGAGACACTGTCAAAGCGTTAGACAACATTAGACACTCATAAACTTGATAACTAAAGTCTGCAATCGATTTGGATTGGATGCGTTCAAGAAACTCTCCCATTCCTTCAAAACCTCTCACTTCAGTAGTGTGTGAACCAGCTGCTGCTTATCAGTTATTTTATTGTCACCAGCCTCCACGTGGAAAACATGTGGCACTGTGTTCAGAAAGGCCACGCTGCATGCACTGTGCTGTCACACTGGGATGCCCCACCACACCAGCCAGGTGACTTGTGTTGAATAAAAACCACCATCTGCTACCTGCAGTATAGTAGACATGTAGGAACTTAATTTAATCACTCTTTTGTTGCTGATAATTTTCTTGCACAGCAGGAACTGCAAACTTGTAGTGCATTTGAGTTTTAGAAAGGCTTCTAAAGTTTGTTATTTCTATTTTGACATTTCAGACTTGATTGCCCTCATGAAAAATGCATCAACCCCTACAAAAAAGGCCATGAAATATAATCCAAGATGGCGTAGCAGTCAGGCGTCTTTGTCTTAGTCTTATTGTGTACCGTAGAAAAATCTATTTTATATATTTTTTCTTCACATATATTTTACAAATATTTTTAACTTCAACATACTCTCCTACAACCCGCCTCACCCAATGTGGTATGGATCTGCTATTTTCTTTACTTTAGAACCGGAACCCCCAACAGAAGCTAGCCGCCCGAGGTTTTTTTTCAACAGGCTCCTCCTTCGCGACGTACCCTGAATGCCCAGCTGCTAGCCTGCTAGCAGCGGCCCGCTAGCTGTCTAGAGCATATCGGACTGTTAGCTGAAGAGGTCCATCAGCCAATTTCTTGGGCTACTATACCAATTTTGCCAATTGGCCTGCACCCTTTTACTACACAGAGCCCTGCTGATCCATCACGACTGGTCTGCCAACGTAAACGCACAGGGGGGCTACAACAGACATCTTCCGTCGCGACGTCCCTCTAATGCCCTTCTGCTAGCCTGCTAGCCCCAGCCCGCTATCTGTCTGAATCGCCGTGCCTCCAACTCGCCTAGCTACTCACTGGACCCCTATGATCACTCGGCTACCCATGCCTCTCCCTAATGTTAGTATGCCTTGTCCATTGCTGATTTGGTTAGTGTTTATTGTCTTATTTCACTGCAGAGTCCTAATCAATATGCCTTAGCTAACCCTTTTGTTCCACCTCCCACACATGCGGTGACCTCACCTGGTTTAAATGGTGGCTCCAGAGACAATACCTCTCTCATCGTCACTCAATGCTTAGGTTTACCTCCACTGTATTCACATCCTACCATACCTTTGTCTGTACATAATGCTTTAATATATTCTACCGCGCCCAGAAACCTGCTCCTTTTACTCTCTGCTCCAAACGTACTAGACGACCAGTTCTTATAGCCTTTCGCCGTACCCTTATCCTACTCCTCTTCTGTTCTTCTGGTGATGGAGAAGTTAATCCAGGCCCTGCAGTCGCTAGCTCCACTCCCATTCCCCAGGTGCTCTCATTTGTTGACTTCTGTAACAGTAAAAGCCTTGGTTTCATACATGTTAACATTAGAAGCCTCCTCCCTATGTGTGTTTTATTCCCTGCATTAGCACACTCTGCCAACACGAATGTCCTAGCCGTGTCTAAATCGTGGCTTAGGAAGGCCACCAAAAACCCTGAAATTTCCATCCCTAACTATAACATTTTCCCGACAAGATAGAATTGCCAAAGGGGGCGGAATTGCAATCAACTGCAGAGATAGCCTGCATAATTCTGTCTTACTATCCAGGTCTGTTGCCCAAACTATTTGAGCTTCTACTTTTAAAAATCTACCTATCTAGAAACAAGTCTCTCACTGTTGCCGCTTGCTATAGACCACCTTCTGCCCCCAGCTGTGCCCTGGACACCATATGTGAATTGATTCATTCCGTCAGTAGAGGATACCTGGTTATTCTTTAAAAAGTGCCTTCCTCACCATCTTAAATAAGCATGCCCCATTCAAAAAAAATGGAACCAGGAACAGATATAGCCCTTGGTTCACCCCAGACCTGACTGCCCTTGACCAGCACAAAAACATCCTGTGGCGTACTGCATTAGCATCGAATAGTCCCCAATAGTCCCCAACACAGGCAATTAGGAAAGCAAAGGCTAGCTTTTTCAAACAGAAATTTGCATCCTGTAGCACAAACTCAAAAATGTTCTGGGACACTGTAAAGTCCATGGAGAATACCTCCTCCCAGATGCCCACTGCACTGAGGCTAAGAAACACTGTCACCACTGAAAAATCCACGATAATTGAGAATTTCAATAAGTATTTTTCTACAGCTGGCCATGCTTTCCACCTGGCTACCCCTACCCCGATCAACAGCCCTGTACCCCCCACAGCAACTTGCCCAAGCCTCCTCTATTTCTCCTTCACCCAAATCCAGATAGCTGATGTTCTGAAAGAGCTGCAAAATCTGGACCCCTACAAATCAGCCGGGCTAGACAATCTGGACCCTCTCAAAAATGATCTGCCGAAACTGTTGCAACCTATTACTAGCCTGTTCAACCTCGCTTTCGTATCGTCTGAGATCCCCAAAGATTGGAAAGCTGCCACGGTCATCCCCCTCTACAAAGGGGGAGACACTCTAGACCCAAACTGCTACAGACCTATATCTATCCTACCCTGCCTTTCTAAGGTCTTCGAAAGCCAAGTTAACAAACAGATGACCGACCATTTCGAATCCTACCGTACCTTTTCCGCTATGCAATCTGGTTTCCGAGCTGGTCATGGGTACACCTCAGCCACGCTCAAGGTCCTAAACAATATCATAACTGCCATCGATAAGAGACAATACTGTGCAGCTGTATTCATTGACCTGGCCAAGGCTTTCGACTCTTTCAATCATCACATTTTTAATCGGCAGACTCAACAGCCTTGGTTTCTCAAATGTCTGCCTCGCCTGGTTTACCAACTAATTCTCAGAGAGAGTTCAGTGTGTCAAATCGAAGGGCCTGTTGTCCGGACCTCTGGCAGTCCCTATGAGGGTGACACAGGGTTCAATTCTCAGGCCGACTCTTTTCTCTGTATACATCAATGATGTTCCTCTTTCTGCTGGTGATTCTCTGATCCACTTCTACGCAGATGACACCATTCTGTATACTTCAGGCCCTTCTTTGGACACTGTGTTAACTAACCTCCAGGCGAGCTTCAATGCCATACAACTCTCCTTCCGTGGCCTCCAACTGCTCTTAAATGCAAGTAAAACTAAATGCATGGTCTTCAACTGATCACTGCCTACACCTGCCCACCCATCCAGCATCACTACTCTGGACGGTTCTGACTTAGTGGACCATATGTGGACAATTACAAATACCTAGGTGTCTGGTTAGACTGTAATCTCTCCTTCCAGACTCACATTAAGCATCTCCAATCCAAAATTAAATCTAGAATCAACTTCCTATTTCGCAACAAAGCATCCTTCACTCATGCTGCCAAACATACCCTCATAAAACTGACTATCCTTCCGATCCTTGACTTTGGCGATGTCTTATAGAACATAGCCTCCAACACTCTACTCAGCAAATTGGATGCAGTCTATCACAGTGCCATCTGTTCTGTCACCAAAGCCCCATATACTACCCACAGCTTCATATTTGTTGCCAAACCCACTGGCTCCAGGTTATCTATAAGTCTTAGCTCGGTAAAGCCCCACCTTATCTCAGCTCACTGGTCACCATAGCGGCACCCACCCGTAGCACGCGCTCCAGCAGGTATATTTCACTGGTCACCCCCAAAGCCAATTCCTCCTTTGGCCACCTTTCCTTCCAGTTCTCTGCTGCCAATGACTGGAACGAATTGCAAAAATCACTGAAGCTGGAGACTCATATCTCCCTCACTAACTTTAAGCACCAGCTGTCAGAGCAGCTCACAAATCGCTGCACCTGTACATAGTCCAGCTGTAAATAGCCCATCCAACTACCTCATCCCCATACTGATATTTTTTTTCTTCTCCTTTGCACCCCAGTATCTCTACTTGCACATTCATCTTCTGCACATCTATCACTCCAGTGTTTAATTGCTAAATTGTAATTGTTTCGCCACCATGGCCTATTTATTGCCATACCTCCCTTATCTTACCTCATTTGCACACACTGTATACAGACTTTTTTTATTGTGTTATTGACTGTATGTTTGTTTATTCCATGTGTAACTCTGTGTTGTTGTTTGTGTCGTACTGCTTTGCTTTATCTTGGCCAGGTCACAGTTCTAAATGAGAACTTGTTCTCAACTAGCCTACCTGGTTAAATAAAGGTGAATTAAAAATAAATAAATGAATATCTATATAATAATTCACATTTCCTGTTGCTGCAGAACTATTGTCCTGCAAACCTGCTCAAATTAAGATCCTACATCTATATGTGACAGACCTGAAAACCTGCATTGAAGGGGTGGAGTTATGTCAGATTAATCCACCCTCTCCTATCATCACATTCCCACACTGTAGATATCTGATCTGATGCTGCTTGGCAGTGATCGTTTTTGTTGGTTGTTAAAAAGCTTCACAGGTGACTGTAACCAACCTGATGAATTGTACAGTTGGGGTTGTACTTCATAAAGTTACAAAACACCTCATAACGTTACAAAAAATTCCTAATATGCTTTGTCTTGCCCCTACACATACTGTATATATCTAGTTTGGAATACTATATTACATACTCAGCAGGTAAAAAGTAGGACTTTTTCATGACTCTGGCACTGGTTCAGACATTATTTGGAGCAACAAATTATGCTTTTTGCGGTTAGCCGTGCCAAGTTACATAACGGGGCCCCTGAGTTGTGTTTGTACGATCCTAGAAAAAAAAAAGTTTACTTGGAAAGCACAATCAAGGTTTTGTCGGCCAAAAAAGTAAGTACACACACCCCCATTTACTGTATATGCCCATTTCATACTGTATATGCCTTTATAATATCTTATGGGATTTGCTGGCGTGTTATGATCAATGGAATTCAACAATTTATTAATTCTGTTTGATCACTCACTGCATTCTCTTTTCCAAGTTCCAAATGATTAGTTGAGATTTCAGGTGAAAGCACACAACACAAACAGTCAGGCCCTTCACCGTAATCAGATCAGCATTGATTGAGTGGCGTGAATCCAAGAGGATCTGGACTTTGGTTATGAACTACAAGGTATTTCTCTTTGATATTGGTTGCATAGCAAACCAGAAGTCAATGGGGTTTTTTTTCTCCACAGGCTATCCTATAGGATAGCAACCATTAGAGATGTCTTGGACATACAGCAATAAACAATGTTCTGTACATGATTGCCTAACATGGTTTTCCAGTGAAAAGTGAAACATTTCAAGAAAAGTGGAGAAATGACATGACTGACAAGAAAGAACATTGTGTAGCTGTTCCAGGGGGAAAAAACATGCTGAAACATGCCTTTTAAAAGTCTGGATCTGGACATTAACGTGGGCCTCGTACTGCTGAAGCATAACATTTCACGGTTAGTGATTGATAGTGAGTATGTATAGCATTCCAGATGTTCTCTTGGCTTTACCCACAACAGCTCTTTCATTAGGCAGCAAAAACACATGTTTGGGACAAGGGTCAAATGGGAGTCTTGTTTGGAGTTATGTAATGTTTGCCCAATTTGAGGGGAGGCTCCTGCTTGGGGGCTGTCTCACATCTGCAGTTGCTCTTACACAACCCTGGTTGTGGCGGGACCCTACACTATAAAAAACCCTGTCTGGAGAGGAAAAGTACCTCAGCCCTTTTTTTGGACAAGGTATGTACTACATGGATAGTAGGTTTTTACATCTATTCCGCTTGTGGGTTTTTTTTTTCTTTCAAAAAAAGAACTTTAAAAAATAACTTTTAACATTTTCGATTAGTTTACACGCTTTTTAGAGTGAAGCTGTAATGGAGTGGGATATGGCTCTTCTATTGACCTGATGGGATGTACTGGTGGTAATGTTGTGATATTTTTTCATGACTCTGGGCACTGTCTTCCACAGATCCATCAACAAGGCAACATGCTGAGGATCTGTGTGGCCCTCTGTGCCCTGGCAACATGCTGGGCACAGGACTGTCAAGTTTCAAACATTCAGGTCATGCAGAACTTCGATAGGAGCAGGGTAAGAACACAATTCTAATTTCGGAAATGTAACTTCTCATAAAGTATCTCTGCTCTTGTCCAATTTGATCTATCAGCTTTGGAATGTTAAATGTTGAAGAACGGAACTGGAATGTCATTGTATGGTATGCAGGGATTGATAGAGCTCTCATTTCATCTTACAGTATACTGGTAGGTGGTATGCTGTGGCCAAGAAAGATCCTGTTGGTCTGTTTCTCTTGGACAATGTCGTCGCTCAGTTCTCAGTAGATGAAAGTGGCAAAATGACTGCAACTGCCCACGGCAGAGTTATCATCCTGAAGTGAGTTCTGTTCACTTACAAATGATAAAAATTGTTCCTGAACATCATTATGCTTTCACTTCCACTGAACTTCCCCATTTATCCTCCCCTTTTCCTCCCTTTAGCAACTGGGAAATGTGTGCCAACATGTTCGGCACCTTCGAGGACACTCCAGACCCTGCCAAGTTCAAGATGAGATATTGGGGCGCTGCTTCATACCTCCAGTCTGGAAGTAAGAAAGACTACAGGCTCAAACTCAAGACTAACGTCTCCTATTGTTGTGCAGAATATTCCATTGAGTTACTCCATCCCACGTTGATGATAACTTAACTCTTCCTTATTAGTATATAATAGCATGCCATTGATGAAGCCTGCTGTTAAACCAAACATTGCTATGATTCTGTCTCCTCTCTCCTCCACATAGACGATGACCACTGGGTCATTGACACCGACTACGACAACTACGCCATCCACTACTCCTGCAGAGAGGTTGACCTGGACGGCACCTGCCTGGACGGATACTCCTTCATCTTCTCCCGTCACCCCACTGGCCTGAGGCCCGAGGACCAGAAGATTGTCACAAACAAGAAAAAGGAGATCTGCTTCCTCGGCAAATACAGACGCGTTGGACACACTGGTAAGAGTTGTAATAACTACATTTAAAAATGAAAAGTAATACTTTCCAAACAAACGATTGTGTAGCAAGCATTTGTGCAACTTTGGGTCTAACTTTTGTTAGCTAGTATGTATGATGAACTCTTGAATCCAAATATCAGTTCTAAGTTCATTATATGCAGTATGTGTATATATGTTTTATTCCTCCGTTGCAGGTTTCTGTGAAAGCAGTTGATCTTTAACTACTCAGAGGGATAACGTGGGAGTAGAATTCCACAAGACTGTAAATATAAACCATGTTCCACAAACAGCAACAAAAACAAACCATCCGTCACGAACCAGCCCCTTCTAGCAGTTGCGGAACTTTGCCATTACCAAAGATGACACCAATCAACCAAAGCAAATTATGTGTATCTGAATGTACAAGGGAATGGGATTCTTTACTGATTGTCATTGTATGATGTAGTCTTGAACCTCTTTTTGAAATAAAACCCCCCACATATGTACTAGTTCAGTGTTTATTTTGTATTATTAGTATCAATGGTTTCAGTCATATTTTGTGCTCTGATGTCATCAGGTTTGCTTGCTATCCATACAACTGCATTGTCCCACATGGTTTCCATTCGACTGTGACAAACAGACAACGAATACTCAAAGATTGTGTTGATACAGGACAATGGCTATAATCTTTATTGCAAATGTTTGTACAGTGCATAACAAATAAAGAGCAAAGACATCTTTTGTATACAGGCCAAAACAAAAAATAGAATCAAAGCTACCCAATTGTCTGAACAAAAAGTAAATGATATATGTTTCTCTGTTGCAAATTGTCACAAATTGGCATCAAACACAGAATTATTCATAACACAGTGCTTGGAACCAACCATATGGATATTCTGCAGCAGTAACCTTACAGCTAAGACCATGTTGTCACATTCCTTGAATAGAGACACCTCAACCTCTTTTCCACAACCCAGAGAAGCCTCGCTAATCCTTGGCCTTAAATCGTTTCAGTCTGGGTTATAGGATTTGGTCATGAAATCTCATTCAAGCTTTAGTTTTGCTGGTTTGCAAAGTAAGAACTGAGGCGGAAGTGGGCCTTGTTGACACATTTACAGTACCTTCAGAAAGTAAGCACACCCCTTGACTTTTTCCAAATGTAGTTTTGTTACAGCCTGAATTTTAAATTATTTTGTGTCACTGGCCTACACACAATACCCCATAATGTGAAAGTGGAATTATGTTTTCGACATTGTTACAAATTGATAAAAAATGTAAGGCTGAAATGTCTTGAGTCAATAAGCTTTCAACCCTGTTGTTATGGCAAGCCTAAATAAGTTCAGGAGTAAAAATGTGCTTAACAAGTCACGTAATGAGTTGCACGGACTCTCTATGCAATAATAGCGTTCAGCATGATTTTTGATTGACTACCTCATCTCTGTACCCCACACACAATTATCTGTAAAGTCCCTCAGTTGACCAGTGAATTTCAAACACAGATTCAACCACATAGAACAGGAAGGTTTTCCAATGTCTCGCAAAGAAGGGCACCTATTGGTAAAGGGGGAAAAAAAGCAGAAAAAAATAAATCCCTTTGAGCATGGTGAAATTATGAACTACACTTTGGATGGTGTATCAATACACCCAGTCACTACAAAGATACAGGCTTCCTTCCTAACTCAGTTGCCGAAGAGGAAGGAAACCAAGAGGCCAATGGTGACTTTAAAACAGTTACAGAGTTTAATGGCTGTGATAGGAGAAAACAGAGGATGTATCTCCACAAAACTAACCTAAATGACAGAGTGAAAAGAAGGAAGCCTGTACAGAATGAAAATATTCCAAAACATGCATGTTTGCAATGTGGCAAATACATTACCTTTATGTCCTTAATACAAAGTCTTATGTTTGGGGAAAATCTAACAACACATCACTGAGTACCACTCTTTATATTTTCAAGCATTGTGGTGGCTGCATCATGTTATGGGAATGCTTGTTAACGGCAAGAACTATGGAGTTTAAAAAAAATAAAAAGAAAAGAAATAGAGCTAAGCACAGGCAAAATCCTAGAGGAAACCCTTGTTCAGTCTGAAACTGGGAGACAAATTCACCTTTCAGCAGGACAATAATTGAAAACACTTGGCCAAATATACATGTTTTGCTTAAAATAGACTTGCGAATCTATGGCAAGACTTGTAAATGGCTGTCTAGCAATGATCAACAACCAACTTGACAGAGCTTGAATAATTAACAAAAAAAATCATGTGCAAATATTGTACAATTTAGGTGTGCAAAGCTCTTAGAGACTTACCCAGACAGACTCATAGATGTAACTAACATGTATTGACTCAGGGGTGTGAATACTTATGTAAATGAAATATTTCTGTATTTCATTTTCACTAAATTGGCAAAAAAGTCTAAAAACATGTTTTCACTTTGTCATTATGGGGATTGTGTATAGATGGGTGAGAACATGTTGAATAAGTCAAGGGGTATGAATACTTTCTGAAGGCACTGTACCATTGACTATTTACCATTACCCAGTGCGGCTGTTTCGATCTCAATATCAAATCATTTCTGGGTAACAATCTAGTAACTTACTGTGCTAGTTTTCCATAAAAATGGTCAAAGACAGAAAAATGTATTTTTGTAAAAACAATATTCTCAAGCAAAAAAATTGCTAGGACTAACTGAGAGTGGTCTGAGTGGAGGGCACATTAGGATTGTGGTGTGGGTATCAATCCAGCGGTCAGATTTATTTAATACTTTTACAGTGTTAGTTTCATCAGCTGTCAACCAGAAAAAGTGAATTTTGACTTCCCTGGGCCTTTAACACTTTGATGGAATACAACTTAGGGACACAAACATTTATTAAACAGACAAAGTACAACGTAAAAAATATTTTGGCCATACTTGCAAACATTATAAAAAGTTTAATTTTAACCTGGACCTCAAAATACGCATCAGCCAATTACCATCATTGACGTAGTTGCACGTGATATAATGCTACATTGTAGCTGGTCCCATCAGCTAGCCTGGCACACGTTAGCCCTATGGTAACATCACCAGCTGACAGTGATTATTTCCTGTAGCAAATTCCGCATCAAAGACCTTAGACTTTATATCCACCAACCAATGGCATTTCTTAAAGGTCATTCTGAGAAGTAATTTTTCTCTCATGGCTAACTACCAGGAAGTTTGAAAAGGCAGGCTGATTGGGCGGGGAGCTTATATTCATGAGCTCGCCTTGACTGACAGCTCTTTGAAACACCTATGTTGAGCAACTTGGATGCAGTGAGCAGTGTTGCAGTAAAATCATCTCAAGCACATTTTGTGACACAAAGGAACTCATATAATATTGAAATTGCATCAATGATATAATTTATTTTAATACATCTCCCATTTGGCATGTCTCCTGTGATTCACAGCAGCACTGATGCATGTGTTGACTTGACAGCTGTGTCAGAGTTTTTGAACAACCCTTCCCCCCGTTTTGTTACATGCTGGCTGAAGACCTAGCTAGCCAATAACTAGCTAACGCCAGACACGGATGAAGACCTAGCTAGCCAATAACTAGCTAACGCCAGACAGATGAAGACCTAGCTAGCCAATAACTAGCTAACGCCAGACAGATGAAGACCTAGCTAGCCAATAACTAGCTAACGCCAGACAGATGAAGACCTAGCTAGCCAGTAACTAGCTAACGCCAGACACAGATGAAAGAGGAAACATATAAATACCTTTGCCATAGATGAATAGGGTACATACAGTCAACATTTGGCACCAGTAGAGTAGCTATCGAGCTATATAAACCACGACCCTCTGCAAACACGTTTTCTCCGATGTTTGTGACAAGGTGGTACTTATTTAAATTAGATAAGCCATGTTACCATTGGTGTATTAAAATGAGAGTTAAGGTAACATGTGGGAAGGGACCAGTAAGTATATTATCAAACGTAATCAATGTAGAAGCAACACTCATTTTCCATACTTTGGTCATAATACTTTCATCTGGTTTCCGTCAAATATCATCCTATTGTCATCTAATTTCCTGTTGGAACACAAATATTTGCCCCAGTCAAAGGACATTTGCACTCCGAAGCAGGTTCACCTCCCTGACCAAGGTCCTTCTTGCCCGGTTGCTCTGTTTAGTCGGACAGCCAACTCTAGGCTGGGTAGTTACATATTTTTTTTTCACTTCCCAATGATGCAGACCACTGTCCTCTTTGAAATTTGAAACACTCTAGAAATTGTTTTATACCCTTCCCCAGATATATGCCGTATCACAATTCTATCTCAGAGATCTATGGACAGTTCCTTGGACTTCATGGGATAGTTTCTGCTCTGGCATGCACTGTCAACTGTGGGAACTTCTGTAGACAGATGTGTTTCTTTCTAAATCAAGTCCAAACAATTGAATTGGCCACAGGTGGCCTCCAATCAAGTTGTAGTGACATCTCAAGGATGATCAAAATAAATTGGATTAACCTGAGCTCAATTCGGAGCGTCATAGCAAAGGGTGTGAATACTTATGTAAATTAGATATTTCTGTATTTCATTTGCAATAAATGCGCAAAAATGTATAAATTATGTTTTCCCTATGTCATTATGGGGTTATTGTGTGTAGATGGGTGAAAAAACATATATTTAATACATTTTGAATTCAGTCTGTAACAACAAAATGTGGAATAAGTCCGTTTCACACAGATGCATGTGTTTTTACAGCAATAAAGATGTAGGAGGATTATACAACATGTAAGTTTATATTCGTATGTTGTATATAGAACGTTAAAGCACTCGTGGTCTTCTCAAATAGCTGTAATTGACATGTTTACTGTAATCACTAATTGGTGGTGTGATCAACTAAGGCCAGAAGCAGTGAAATACAATGGCTGTAAGTTCGAATCCGACTTGGAGCAAGGTTTTTATTTGAGGAAAAAAACGCTCCACTGTTGGTTCTCGAGTCAAATAACGCATACAGTGCATTCGGGAGGTATTCAGACCACTTGACTTTTTCCACAATTTGTTATGTTACAGCCTTCTAATATTGATAAAATAGTTTTAATCCCTCATCAATCTACACACAGTACCCCATAATGACAGAGCAAAAACAGTTTTTTAGAATTTTTTCCACATAAAAAATAAATAAAATGAAATACCACATTTACATAAGTATTAAGACCCTTTACTCTGTACTTTGTTGAAACACATTTGGCAGTGATTACAGCCTTGAGTTTTCTTGGGTATGACGCTACAAGTGTGGCACACCTATATTTGGGGAGTTTCTCCCATTCTTCTCTGCAGATCCTCTTAAGCTCTGTCAGGTTGGATGAGGAGTGTCGCCGCACAGCCATTTTCAGGTCTCTCCAGAGATGTTTGATCAGGTTCAAGTCCGGGCTCTGGCGGGGCCACTCAAGGACATTCAGTCACTTGTCCCGCAGCCACTCCTGTGTTGTCTTGGCTGTGTGCTTAGGGTCGTTGTTCTTTTGGAAGGTGAACCTTCACCCCAGTCTGAGGCCCTGAGCTCTTTGGAGCAGGTTTTCATCAAGGATCTCTCTGTACATTGCTGTGTTCATCTTTCCTTCGATCCTGACTAATCTCATAGTCCCTGCCGCTGAAAAACATCCCCATAGCATCATGCTGCTACCTCCATGCTTCACTGTAGGGATGGTGCCAGGTTTCCTCTACACGTGAGGCTTGGCATTCAGGCCAAAGTGTTCAATCTTGGTTTCATCAGATCAGAAAATCTTTTTCCTCATGGTCTGAGAGTCTTTAGGTGCCTTTTGGCAAACTCCAAGCTGGCTGTCGTGCCTTTTACTGAGGAGTGGATTCCTCTGGCCACTATACCATAAAAGCCTGATTAGTGGTGTGCTGCAGAGATAGTTGTCCTTCTGGAAGGTTCTACCATCTCCACAGAGGAACTCTGGAGCTCTGTCAGAGTGACCATCGGGTTCTTGGTCACCTCCCTGACCAAGGCCCTTCTTCCCTGATTGCTCAGTTTTTCCGGGAGGCCAGCTCTAGGAAGTGTCTTGTTCGTTCCAATCTTCTTCCATTTAAGAATGACACAATCCTGTCTTGGAGCTCTACGGACAATTCCTCCGACCTCATGGCTTGGTTTTTGCTCTGACATGCACTGTCAACTGTCAACCAACCTTATATAGACAGGTATCTGCCTTGACAAATCATGTCCAATCAATTGAATTTACCACAGTTGGACTCCAAACAAATTGTTAGCAATATCTCAAGGATTACCAACGGAAATAGGATGCACCTGAGCTCAATTTTGAGTCTCATAGCAAAGGGTCTGAATACTTATGTAAATAAGGTATTTATGGTTTTTATTTTTAATACATTTGCAAAAATGTCTAAAAACCTGTTTTCGCTTTGTCATTATGGGTTATTGTATGTAGATTGGTGAGTACGATTTCTTCTTTAATCCATTTTAGAATAAGGTTGTAACGTAGCAAAATGTGGAAAAAGTCAAGGGATCTGAATACTTTCCGAATGCACTGTATATGACAAAGTAGATGATTAAATGCATATAAAACATTGCGTGTACACGCCCATGTAAAACAGCCTATGCAATATGACTATTAGGCCATAGCAGTATGTTTATCTGCAAGGCTGAAAGACGTAGGTCCTCATTAAATTAATTCTTAATCCTCATTTACAGCCTGTTGGCTGCACTTCCCTTCTCAACACACTAACATAATACGATGGATGGATAATACCCATCTCTTGTGCCAGAGGGAGGGTGCCGGATCTTAGCTACACACAAACTAACCTTTTTCCTTTAGTTAGACTCAGACTTACATATGGTTCAGGCCTGTAGTTCTCTTTGATAAGAGTATATGTTCTAAGTTTAGGTTTAAACCAAATATCAGCTGCCCATTTTTCCTTTTTGATCAGAAAGAGCTAGTCCTTGCTTTGGACCACATGGCACCTGAATATATACATACCTCATATCAGTTTCACAAAACAATGTATCATTCTCTAGCCCACGGATAGTTAGGAGTAAGCTTCTAGTCAAATACATTTTGTGATTCTGTGTTCTGGCATATGTATCAGTCTATTCCATAGATGCACCATGTCACCCTTTTGCCTAACTACTGTGCACACTGTTCCCAACTCATACCTCCACAGACGGCCAGGTTTGGAGTCAGTTTGTGCACACACCAAGAAAGCTGTGGCTTGCTCTGTTTTGAACATTGTTACAATTAGTACGTACTTTGGATCCCCATACCCCAGCAAGATAGGCCATCACAGGACATAGGATTTATACAGCTGAGAATAAGCACAGTAACCAAGGTCCTTACTTAATTTTGTTTAACACTGACCCAAAGGCTCTACCTGCATAATTTGCTAGTGATCTAAAGCCGTATTTAAAGGTCATGTGGTCATCCATGTTATTTATAGAGCCCAGTGTAGAATAATGGGGGTTGTACCCAAAACAAAAGTTGTGTGCACTTCTCTGCATGCCCTTCTTTCTGAAATGAGCAACCTGGGTCTTCTCTCGATTTATCGTTAGTCCCCATTTAGTACACCATAAATTAACAATATCCAACATACACTGGAGGTCATCTTCAGTCTCAGCAAGGAGAACCATGTCAACAAGATGACCGGGAATATATCCGCAACTTCAACACCAAGTTTAGCATGTTTGATTTGTAGGGCTAAAACGAACATTTAGTGCAAATAAAGTGGGTTTTGAGTACATCTCCCTGTTTCACACTGTAAGGGGTTGGAAACCAGACAGTCCTAAGGTCACTGACCTGGACACATGCAACTGGAGCCCGATAAAGAGCTTTCATAGCATCAGAAAACCTTACATGAATTGCCATTTTAATTAGTCTAAAAGCAAGGTCTCTATTCACCCAATCGAAGCGTTCTGAAAATCAATAAATCAGACAAAAGTTGGTTCTCTCTTGAATTCTAGCCCGGACCACTGTAGAGACAGTATAGCTATGGTCTATACACGCTCAGGCTTTCCAAAAGCCGTTCTGTTCATCTGGAAGCTGACCGGACAGTTCTAGATAGTGGGAGAGCCTGTTATTCGGGATGCAGGACTACAGTTTACATGAGGTGCTAATGTGACTAATCCCTCATTAGTTCAAAGGGATTTTAGGGTCGTTTTTGGAAGATTTGGGGATAGGGTTGATACCATACAGATGGAATAATGCCATTCTCCAAACAAGCCTGGAAGAGTTCAAATAGTGTTTGGAACAACATAGGCGATTACAAAACTTCATTAGACAAATCAATTAATGTATCTTTCTTTGGTTAAGCAAGCTAAATCACCTTTCTGATCTCCTCTAGATTAAGACAGGCATTCGGATACTGGTTAGGGGAGTATGACTCTGTCTGTATTTCCTCCTCCAACTTAAATCTAATATAAAAGTGCTGTTATCGCCTGAAAATAAAAGTGCAACATCTCTTTCCCATTTTCCCCAAAACAATATCAGTTTGACAGTGAAACTCGCCATTTTCCAGTGCAATTTTGATGTGAAATGTATCTCCCTCCAAAACCGTTGTGGGTTGTTGGTCTGTAGCTGTAAATAAATGTAATTCTACATTTAAAAGTAGAAAAATACTAATGTGGGATTTAAACCCTTGCCACAATCTGCGACAACTGTGAGCTATATGAGCAGTCAGTCAAATGCATGTGGTCCATACTGAACAAAAATAGAAAAGCAACATGCAAATTGTTGGTCCCATAGGTCATGAGCTGAAATAAAAGATCCCAGAAATGTTCCAGAAAACTCTTTCTGATTGGCTGTGCCTGGCTCCCCAGTGGGCGGGCCTATGCCCTCCCAGGCCCACCCATGGCTGCGTCCCTGCCCAGTCGTGAAATCCATAGATTAGGGCCTAATGAGTTCCAATTGATAATATTCCAATTGACTGATTTCCTTATATGAACTGTAACTCAGTAAAATCATTGAAATTGTCACGTTGCATTTATATTTTTGATCAGAACGTGCCTTTGGACTTCTGTTAAATATGCTTTCATGAATAAGTGTTGGATCACGTTGCTGATATTAATTGGCCGATACGGAATTTGAACCGGATATAATCACGGCCAGCTGTGCAGATTATCACAGGGCAAAGTCTGCCAGGTTATCTGATGGGAACAGCTAATGTAACGTTTGATCACCTGTACGTCGACGATTGTAATTCGCTGAGGCAGATTGAGAGACTGAGCAAGTTTAAACTTAGACTTTTCTAATGTTCGCAAATATGGCCTGTAATGGGACATTTTAATTATATGTCTTTAACCTTGTGAAACTGTCCTATTATAGTCTCCTGTTCTTGGGAGTATCAACCTGCATTGCAATCCAGCATGCACCTTCATCCTTGTATAGATAAAGTTCTGCCCAAGAACAGGAAACTATAAAGATATGCGCTTATCACCAAATACTGTCTACACTGCGCTGTGTAACTCTTATTCTCAGAAATAAAGAATATCCACCACAGGCCCCAAAGAAACTGTGTGGGAAATACTTTTTTCATGTGGTTCTAAATCAGCTTCAGGTAGCCTAATCAGTTCAAAACAAAAACCTTAAATATAGATTTTTTAAAGACAATACAATATGCAGATAGACAAAGGAAACCCACTTAAAAAGCCATAAATAACTGTTTTACATAAGTTCTATATCAAAACAATCCACACAACATTTTCCATCTAAAAAATATTTCAGAAAATTGTTTATTCTTGTCAAAAAGTCACTGATTTCTTTTGAAACAAAAGACTGGTAAACAAATCTTCAGGATCTTACAGTTAGATCACTGATGTTTCACTTTAAAAACAATACGCCATGAACAAAAAAAAAAGTGCAATGTAAAAATAATATCTTAAAGACAAAAGCAAAACAGACTGGACAGATGTACTCCCTTTTTAATCCCCTATAGGCTGTTCAAGTGAAACAGTAGTCGAGGTGGGCCAGCAGTTCTCTGTGCTGACTGGTGGCGTATGGAGCTCTGCACTTTGGACACTCCAGGAAACTCTCGTCCAGGAGGTTTTTGGAGGTTGAGGTGGGATCCTCAATGGACAGCCTCTCAAACTCAGGCTTGTAAGAACTTGGCTCAGAGAAACGAGACTCGCTCTGCTGTTTCTATAATAAATACAAAACAATAAATTGGTTTACAGTTGCTTATCTGAAGATAGCAAATGTATTCATGATGACTCATTTGAAAAGCAGAAATGTCAAAAGAATTGATGCGTAAAGCAACATTTCACAACACTTACTTGATTGCTAGATTCTAGTCTTGCGATTTGGTCCCGAGCCTTGCGCAGCTCTTTCAGGACCTTGTGCAGCTGATGCTGTAAACTCTGTCGATCAAGCTTCTCGTTCTCAAAGTCTTTGGCAGATAGCTGGATCTTGGGGGAATAGACAAGAGCAAATCAAGAGAGCACTGCAGATTAGAGGTCGACCGATTATGATTTTTCAACGCCGATACAGATTATTGGAGGACCAAAAAAAGCCGATACCAATTAAATCGGCCGACTGTTTTTAATTATTGGTAATAATGACAATTACAACAATACTGAATGAACACTTATTTTAACTCAAAATCAATATAGCCTCAAATAAATCATGAAACATGTTCAATTTGGTTTAAATAATGCAAAAACAAAGTGTTGGACAAGAAAGTAAAAGTGAAATATGTGCCATGTAAAAAAGCTAACGTTTAAGTTCCTTGCTCAGAACATGAGAACATATGAAAGCTGGTGGTTCCTTTTACATGAGTCTTCAATATTCCCAGGTAAGAAGTTTTAGGTTGTAGTTATTATAGGGCTATTTCTCTCTATACCATATTTGTATTTCATTAACCTTTGACTATTGGATGTTCTTATAGGTACTTTAGTTTTGCCAGTGTAACAGTATAGCTTCCGTCCCTCTCCTCACTCCTACCTGGGCTCGAACCAGGTACACAACGACAACAGCCACCCTTGAAGCAGCTTTACCCATGCAGAGCAAGTCAACCACTCCAAGTCTCAGAGGGAGTGACGTTTTAAACGCTATTAGGGCGCACCCCGCTAACCATTTCACATCGGTTACACCAGCCGAATCTCTGGAGTAGATAGGCTTGAAGTCATAAACAGCACAGCACTGGCAAAACACACAAAAGTGCTGTTTGAATGAATGCTTACGAGCCTGCTGGTGCCTACGACAGCTCAGTCAGACTACTCTATCAAATCATAGACTTAATTATAACATAATAACACACAGAAATGCGAGCCGTAGGTCATTAATATGGTTGAATCCGGAAACTATCATCTCGAAAACAAGACGTTTATTCTTTCAGTGAAATACGGAACCGTTACGTATTTTTATCTAGTCTAAATATTCCTGTTACATTGTACAACCGTCAATGTTATTTCATAATTATGTAAAATTCTGTCAAATTAGGCGGCCCAAACTGTTGCATATACACTGACTCTGCGTGCAATGAACGCAAGAGAAGTGACAATTTCACCTGGTTAATATTGCCTGCTAACCTGGATTTCTTTTATCTAAATATGCAGGTTTAAAAATATATACTTGTGTATTGATTTTAAGAAAGGCATTGATGTTTATGGTTAGGTACACATTGGAGCAACGACAGTCCTTTTACACGAATACGCACTGCATCGATTATATGCAACGCAGGACACGCAAGATAAACTAGTAATATCATCAACCATGTGTAGTTAACTAGTGAATATGATTGATTGATAGTTTTTTATAAGATAAGTTCAATGCTAGCTAGCAACTTACCTTGGCTCACTGCATTCGCGTAACAGGCAGTCTCCTCGTGGAGTGCAATGTAATCAGGTGGTTAAAGCGTTGGACTAGTTAACTGTAAGGTTGCAAGATTGAATCCCCCGAGCTGACAAGGTAAAAATCTGTCGTTCTGCCCCTGAACGAGGCAGTTAACCCACCGTTCCTAGGCCGTCATTGAAAATAAGAATGTGTTCTTAACGGACTTGCCTAGTTAAAGATTAAATATAGGTGTAAAAATATTTAAAAAAATATATATTTATTTAAAAAAATTTAAAAAAAATATTTCGGCCAAATCGATCAATTTCCGATTGTTATAAAAACGGCCCCAATTAAATCGGCCATTCCGATTAATCGGTCGACCTCTACTGCAGATCTTGGATGTTCCATTGCATAAGAGATGTTATATAACTGATTATTTCACAATCTAGAGTCAGGAATGGTTTACGTTGCCAATACATACATGTTGCTCCAGTATAGCAACTCTCCTCCGCTCCTCGTTTTGGTTTAACAGAGTTTTCTGGAGTAGATTCACCTGATGAGAAAAGTATTTGTCTTAAAGATAAAATAAGGACATTGGAACAGTGGGAAAGTGTACAGGGGGGGGCGAAGGTCACAGATGGGAAAGTGGCAGAGAGAAAGGGATCAAACTCCCTTCTCCAGAGGGTATACATATATATATACATATACATATACATATATATACATATACATATATACATATACATATATATATATACATATATACATATACATATATACATATATACATATATATACATATACATATATACATATACATATACATATATATACATATACATATATATATACATATACATATACATATATATATATACATATATATATATATATATATATATACATATATATACATATATATATACATATATACATATACATATATATATATACATATACATATATATATATATACATATATATACATATATATATATATATATTGAAGTTGGAAGTTTACATATGACTCCAACCGAAGTGTTCAAACTCGTTTTTCAACCAATCCACACATTTCTAGTTAACAAACTATAGTTTTGGCAAATCGGGTTAGGAAATCTACTTTGTGCATGACAAGTCATTTTTCCAACAATTGTTTACAGACAGATTATTTCACTGTATCACAAATCCAGTGGGTCAGACGTTTGCATACACCAAGTTGACTGTGCCTTTAAACAGCTTGGAAAATTCCAGAAAATTATGTCATGGCTTAGAAGCTTCTGATAGGCTAATTGACATCATTTGATGCAATAGGAGGTGTACCTGTGGATGTATTTCAAGGCCACCTTCAAACTCAGTGCCTCTTTGCTTGACATCATGGGAAAATCAAAAGAAATCAGCCAAGACCTAATTGTATTTATTTATTGTAGACCTCCACAAGTCTGGTTCATCCTTGGGAGAAATTTCCAAATGCCTGAAGGTACCACGTTCATCTGTACAAACAATAGTACGCAAGTATAAACACCATGGGACCACACAGCCGTCATACCGCTCAGGAAGGAGACGCATTCTGTCTCCTAGAGATGAACGTACTTTGGTGCGAAAAGTACAAATCAATCCCAGAACAACAGCAAAGGACCTTGTGAAGATGCTGGAGGAAACAGGTACAAAATTATCAATATCCACAGTAAAACGAGTTCTATATCGACATAACCTGAAAGGCTGCTCAGCAAGGAAGAAGCCACTGCTCCAAAACCTCCATAACAAAATCCAGACTAAGGTTTGCAACATGGGGACAAAGATCGTATTTTTCGAGAAATGTTCTCTGGTCTGATGAAACAAAAATAGAACTGTTTGGCCACAATGACCATGATTATGTTTGGAGGAAAAAGCGGGAGGCTTGCAAGCCGAAGAACACCATCCCAACCGTGAAGCACGGGGGGGCAGCATCATGTTGTGGGGGTGCTTTGCTGCAGGAGGGACTGGTGCACTTCACAAAATAGATGGCATTATGAGGTGGGAAACTATGTGGATATATTGAAGCAATATCTCAAGACATCAGTCAGGAAGTTAAAGCAAATGGGTCTTCCAAATGGACAATGACCCCCAAGGATACTTCCAAAGTTGTGGCAAAATGGCTTAAGGACAGCAAAGTCAAGGTTTTGGAGTGGCCATCACAAAGCCCTGACCTCAATCCTATAGAAAATTTGTGGGCAGAAGTGAAAATGTGTGTGAGAGCAAGGAGGCCTACAAACCTGACTCAGTTACACCAGCTCTGTCAGGAGGAATGGGCCAAAATTCACCCAATTTATTGTGGGAAGCTTGTGGATGGCTACCCAAAACATTTGACCCAAGTTAAACCATTTAAAGGCAATGCATCCAAATACTAATTGAGTGCCTGTAAACTTCTGACCCACTGGGAATATGATGAAAGCTGAAACAAAATCTCTCAACTATTATTCTGACATTTCACATTCTTAAAATATAGTAGTGATCCTAACTGACCTAAGACAGGGAATTTTTTATGAAAAACTGAGTTTAAATGTATTTGGCTAAGGTGTATGTAAACTTCCAACTTCAACTGTGTGTGTTAAATAATAATATATATATATATATTCCCTTTATTTTTTTGAGCAGTGTATATATTTATATATAGAGAGATATATCTATACATCTATCTATACACAAAATGTGGACACCCCTTCAAATTAGTGGATTTGGCTATTTCAGCCACACTAGTTGCTGACAGGTGTATAAAATCGAGCACACAGCCATGCAATTGCCATAGACAAACATTGGCAGTAGAATGGCCTTACGGAAGAGCTCAGAGACTTTCAACGTGGCACCGTTTTAGGATGCCACCTTTCTAACAAGTCAGTTCGTAAAATGTCTGCACTGCTAGAGCTGCACCGGTCAACTGTTAAGTGCTGTTATTGTGAAGTGGAAATGTCTAGGAGCAAAAACAGCGCAGCCGCAAATCGGTAGGCCACACAAGCTCACAGAACGGGGCCGCTGTGTGCTGAAACACGTAAAAATCATCCATCCTCGGTTGCAACACTCACTACCGAGTTCCAAACTGCTTCTGGAACCAACGTCAGCACAAGAACAGTTTGTCGGGAGCTTCACGAAATAGGTTTCCATGGCCGAGCAGCCGCACACAATGCTAAGATCACCATGCGCAATGACAACTCCCGGCTGGAGTGGTGTAAAGTTCGCAGCCATTTGACTTTGGGGAAGTGTTAACGCGTTCTCTCGATGGATGAATCAAGCTTTACCATCTGGTAGTCCGACGGACAAATCTGTGAATGGCGGATGCCAGGAGATCACTACCTGCCCCAACTGTAAAGTTTGGTGGATGAGGAATAATGGTCTGGGGCTGTTTTTAATGGTTCGGGCTAGGCCCCTTAGTTCCAGTGAAGGGAAATCTTAATGTTACACTATACAATCACATTCTAGACGATTCGGTGATTCCAACTTTGTGGCAACAGCTTGGGGAAGGTCCTTTCCTGTTTAAACATGACAATGCCCCCGTGCACAAAGCAAGGTTCATACAAAAACTGTTGAGATCGGTGTGGAAGAGCTTGACTGGCATGCACAGAGCCCTGACCTCAACCCCATCAAACAACTTTGGGATTGAATTTGAACGCTGACTGCGAGCCACCTAATCGCCCAACATCAGTGCCCGACCTCATAAATGCTCTTCTGGCTGAATGGAAGCAAGTCCCCGCAGCAATTTTTAACATCTAGTGGAAAGCCTTCCCAGAAGAGTGGAGGCTATTATAGCAGCAAAGAGGGCAACAACTCCACATTAATGCCCATGGTTTTGGAATGAGATGTTTGACGTGCAGGCATCCACATACTTTTGGTCATGTAGTGTATGTGGTCTGGCACAGAAAACTGTCATTAAATCCCCAACCATATTGAACTGCTAAATTAAACTCCAACCTCTACCCGGCAACTTTTCCACAGGCCGTGGTTGCAAAAGAGAATGCTTTATAATCAACTCACCTGGTCAAACAACGTTGCATAATAAACACACCAAGACCACATCTCCCTGGCGTATAACTATACCTGCAGCAGCAGCTCAGCAGACCTCTTCCTCTCCTCCTCCAGCCTGGAGTCCATTCTGTCGGCGCGGTCAGCCGAGCACTTCCTCTCCTCGCCGACTGTGTGTCTGCTGCTGAGGCGCTCGGCCCGGAGCTGCTCCCGGGCCTCGACCAACTCCATGCACTGCTCCTCTAACCGCCTCTGGAGCTCGCCCAGCTCCCCCTGGGCCCGCGCCGCCGCCTCCTTCTGGGCCTCCACGTCCTGCTTGGCCTGCAGCAGCAGCTTGTCGTAGTGCTCCTGCAGCTGGGACGAAGAAGTCTCTGGTGCTGGGGGAAAAGGAAGCAGGGTTAGAGTCTTACATGCTCCTATGCCAGGGATCTTCAACTCTTACCCTACGAGGTCCGGAGCATGCTGCTTTTCTGTTCCGCCTGAAATGTAACATTTCACCCACCTGGTGTCCCAGGTCTAAATCAGTCTGTGATTAGAGGGGAACGATGAAAAAAAAGCAGTGGAACTGGTTTCGGGGTCCAGAGATGAGGTTGAGGGCTCTATGCAACACTTATAAAACGGCCACTAGGAAATACTATTTTCAAGTAGACTGTGCTTTACCAAAGCAATAGCTAATTAGTAATGGTTAATTAATAGCTAGTTGAAAGCAGATAATTAATTACATTTCTAGTCTAAACATAGGTTAATAAGCATTAGCCCCTAGAGTAGGGGTATTCAACTCTTACCCTACGAGGTCCGGAGCATGCTGGTTCTGTTCTACCTGATAATTAATTGCACCCAACTGGTGTCCCAGGTCTAAAATCAGTCCCTGATTAGAGGGGGAACACCTGAAGAAAAAAAAAACCCAGTGGAACTGTCTTTGAAGTCCAGAGTTGAGTTTGAGGGCCCTAAAGGATAATTATTTTAACCACATGGGAAAAAAAGTCTAGTGTTGAATCAGCCTTTATAATTCATTTTCGGATCTGACGATTTAAAAGTGGATTTACTCTTGACAGCAAACGCGTGCCAAATCCCACACTGCGTGGAAGGCTCACAGGCCCCCTTTTTTTACCGTCCAAACTGCCTTTGTGTTGTTGTTGTTGGAGTGCTTCGTTGGCTTGATTTAGTTGCTGCTCCATCTCAAGGGTCCTGGCCAGGACTCCCTTGACATAGGCCTCTCGCTGCTGATCATAAACCAGCCACTGTTGATTCTTCTCCAAAGCCTTTTTGTAAACCGAGGAAAAACACATACTTGGGGGGGTTAGGGTTAGATTATACCATTTTCCTTAGCACTCAAAGAAAGACAATTTCATTTTTAATCTTGACAAGTTGTTCAACTCACATCTCTCAAGTGATCCTCAACTACTGCAACCTCACCGGTGAGTCCCTGGCCATTCTATCAAATCGTAAAGAAAACACAGGTATTAGCCTATATCAAAACGATGACATGGGTGTAAACAACCTCTTTCTACATTCACACACTTATCAAGAGAACATCCCTGGGAAACTCTACTGCCTCTGATTTGGTGGACTCATTATACACAAAAGCTTCATTTGGAAATGATGAAGTCATGTTTTAGTGTGCCCTTGGCTATCCGTAAATAATAAAAATAAAAACATTGTGCTGTCTGGTTTGAATAATAAGCCATTTGAAATTATTTATACTTTTACTTTTGATACTTAAGTATATTTTTGCAATTACATTTACTTTTGATACTTAAGTATATTTAAAATCAAATACTTTTACTCAAGTAGTATTTTACTGGGTGACTTTCACTTGACTCATTTTCTAGTAAAGCATCTTTACTTTTACTCAAGTATGACAAAATCAGGTACTTTTCCCACCACTGCTAGAGTGTCTGCAGGTTTTTCCTTTCAAGTAAGACAGACAACCAGGTGAGGGGAGTTCCTCACTAATTAGTGGCCTTATTTAATCAATCAAGGACAAGAGAGGAGTGAAAATCCGCAGACACTTGGCCCTCTGTGGATAAGTTTGACACATGACATACAGGGTTTTTTCTGGATCAAAATGGGGCTTAGGGGGCAGTCGTTCTCCCCTGGCTCAGGCCCTTAACTACACTTCGAGAGTCATGGTTCATAAGCTTGTGAACTCCTTCTAGATGGTAATCCCATCCTGTAATACCGAGACTGACTGATTATGTACAGTATGGTAATGCAGTCGGTGAGGAGGGCCTGTCAGGAGGCGGATTTCCTTGATTATGACCTCATGGATATTCAAAAGTTGGAGACAGAGATATTCATCGAGAGAGAGCTCGTTTTATAAGACTCCTGGCTTTCCTCATATCACAGAGCCACCTGATCTGAGAGTAAACAAGTATTATGTCGGACGACATGACATTCAGAAAGAAACTGCTGCCATCTAGAGTGATAAAAGAGAATTTCACCTTGAGATTTGGAATGCCCCCATGACCACAACATTCATACAGGAAACTAACATCTTAATATAGAGGGGTGTGAACTACAGTGTCTTCTTGTTACACATACACTACATGATCAAAAGTATGTGGACACCTGCTCGTCGAACATCTCATTCCAAAACCATGGGCATTAATATGGAGTTGGTCCCCTCTTCGCTGCTATAACAGCCTCCACTCTTCTGGGAAGGCTTTCCACTAGATATTGGAACATTGCTGCGGAGACTTGCTTCCATTCAGCCACAAGAGCATTAGTAAGGTCGGGCACTAATGTTGGGTGATTAGGCCCGGGTTGCAGTCGGCATTCCAATTCATCCCAAAGGTGTTCGATGGGGTTGAGGTCAGGGTTCTGTGCAGGTAAGTCAAGATCTTCCACACCGATCTTGACAAACCATTTCTTTACAGTTGACACTATGCATTTGGGCAAGTAGCGTTTTCTTGGCATCCACCAAATCCATATTCATTCATCAGAATGCAAGATGGTTAAGTGAGATTCATCACTCCAGAGAACGCGTATCAACTGCTCCAGAGTCCAACGATGACGAGCTTTACACCACTCCAGCAGACGCTTGGCATTGCGCATGGTGATATAAGGCTTGTGTGCGGCTACTCGGCCATGGAAATCCACGCCAAATCCACTCATTTGAAGGGATGCCCACATACTTTTGTATATATAGTGTACATTCTCTCCATAACTCAGCCTTGGCTAACAAAACAGATCAAAGTCTAGGCACCCTCAGCAGACTGAAATTTTCCCTTCACCCACCTGTAAATCGGGACCCTGTTTCTCCAGTGCCTGACACCTTGCCGACACTCCCACCAATTTGTTCTTCAGATTCCCTGTCTCCTCCGAGAGGGACTGGAACAGTTTCTCTCTGTACTCGGCCTCTCTCCTCCCCTGGTCCAGCTGAGCCTGGAGCGAGGCCACCACCTCTCCCCCATTGGAATGCAGATGGTGTCTCAGAGTCTCCAGCTCCTTGTCCTTAGCCAGCAGCTGCTGAGTGTTCCTCTCCCTCAACGTCTCCAGAGACAGAATCCTCTGCAATCAAATGTAACATTTTAATGACTTGAATGAAATGTGGTAGTGCACAAAAATGCTTAAATGAGCATATCACAACTCCATCAAGACACAATTTCAAAAGCAACGGTTTTCAAAAGGACACACCCATGATACGCAAAATGCTAAACCCGGACTTTCACAAAATCATATGGTCAAGTATATGAATATATTGAGTGAAAAGGTTGTTTTGGTTTAATATATTTGTAGCCTACATGCATAAACAGTATCACTATATGAATCCTATTAAATTTGGACTCTATAACTTTATAATAATCATTGGGCTGGCAATCCTGCTTAGCCCAAACGTCTGCACAAACTACTACGCTTTAGCTACCTCCAGCAGTTTGCTTTTGTCGGAGTCTGGTGGCCTCGTTGTTCGTTTTGATATTTCATCCATCTTCTGCTTCAGATGAGCATTCTCCTTCCTGAGTCTGTCCATTTCTGCTTCTGCCTGTTTTGAGCCACTGGATTTAAAGCCTAACTTGTTGACAATGGTCTCCTTGGTGCCTTTTGATGCCATGTCTGGAGTGTTACCTAGAAAAACGATTTTTAAGTTTAAATGTTAATACTAATGTTAACAATTAAAATCACTCACATTTCATTCAATGGCACATTTCCAAAAAAGTCTAAATATATCTAGTTAGGTAGGCAATAGAACAGGCAATACTAAAGTTTATTTCATTAGGCCTAAATTATATTAATTTTGCACTTGTAGTGAGGCCTAGTTATTAAAATTAGCATGCCAGACAAAACAGACACTCAAGCACAAACCAACAGAAAAACATGCATAACCGAAAAAAAGGTTTCATAGGTACTATAACTTCACAACTGAATGTTATGACTACTTATCTGGCTAACAAAACTACAGAACATAATCTTACCAAAAAGATACAGATAATTTGCTAGAATTTGTCGGCTATATATTTTTCTTGAGTTTGTGACTAATGCTAGCTAGTGACGTTATGTTATGTGCCTGTCAAAAGAATCTGGTCTGGCTAACCACACAGCTAACTAGCTAAGCGTTTGATCGTTCAACCCAAACTGGTATCTAGTGTTAAGAAAACATGTATGTATCTTTAAACATGTATAAAATATAACTCACAATATAGACCACTGTTTCCAAAATAACATTGTAGGACGCTTGACTTCTGAGAATGAAATGGCCACTTTCTAGCTTCCTAGTTGAAAAGTTTGAATTACAGCGCGTCTGGGCGTCATATCCGGGAGTCAGATCATGACGCTGGCAGTCCTTTAAAAAAAAAATCAACCACCATTCGACGGAAATTTGCTAACAAATATTGTATCAGTAATAAAGTAAAGGAAGTTTAATTTAAAATGTTACATAAAATTTATCCTACGAAACATGTTTTGGAAAGATTCAAGCTGAATATTGACTATAAATGTGATTTTTGTGGAATGGAGGAGACCATTTTGCATTTGTTTTTTTGCCTGTATTTATAGTATAATTTTTGGGATTGACATACAGAATTGTATTACAAAAAAATAGGACCGGTTGTACAATTTAATGGTTTTGATATAATGATTTATTTCAGACATTCTGACATTGATAAAGATATAATATATTTAATTAAACTGCTAATAATATTAGCTACATTTCATATTCACAAATGCAAATGGTCTAATTCAAAACCTAACTTTTTCCACTTTATAAATGAATTTAAACAATATGGCACTACTTTAACTAAAATGAAAAACAAAAAGGCAATTAAAACTTGTATTATTAATGAATATGATTTGTTTGTTTAGGATTCCTGGCAATGTAAATAGTTTGTATGTATGCTTGTTTGCATGTAACTATTCCTCTTTTGTTTGTTGACATGTTAATAATAAAAAAAACACTAGATAGAGACAGAGTACTTTTATTGACCGGTCCAATAACAATAGAGCACCAATTAACTTGTCATGGGACAGAAATTAACGGACAAATATGAATGGAAAAATACGATTTGTTCAGTCTAGATGTATTTTTGTCCTATATATCCTGTTTTAATAGCGCCATGCTAAGTACTAGCACTTTTTTTACAGTATTTTCCTACTTATTTCACTGAGCCAATATTTTCCTCTGTCAACACTTTACACAGGATGGCAGCACACTGCCCTTCCCCCCAAAATCCCCACCCACCCAAAGATCGGTGTAATGACGAGATGCTCATGTCTCCGTCCTAACAATGGGAGTCGTTGCCTCAAAGGCGGGAAGGCAGGCAACAAGTTTAGAAACGCATTGGGCTCAATTTTGGCGAGAGTGAAACCTCTCGATTAGACTATTCCTCTCTGACCCACCCTTGATATTTTCCTAAATTTAACACGGGTTCAAATAGGTGCTGTTAGCTTTAGTGATGGGGTGGCGGTGGTGATGATGCTGCGCGCTATTCGGTTTTTTAAAGTAATTCCAGAACAATACTGAATCCTATTAGTGAGGATCATAATGTTGCGGGTTGTGGTAGAATCTGCTAAAGGTTTGCCTAAAAATAAACTTGGAAGTACACCGGATCCCGTAGCATCTATTATTTTTAAAGGTAAGGAAGTGCTCTTACTTTTTATGTCCCAGAGATTATATTTCTGTATTTTGATCCACAAATCTGATGGTCTGCTTTATTGGGCTACTCCCATCACCTTACACATAGAACTGTCATAACGTTTTCTTTTGTTGCATTCATTGAGAAAGAACAAAGGTTGTGAGATGAAGAATGATGGTGTAACCTATTGATTGGTTAAATCAGGATGTGGTCCTTTGAAGTAGGCAATAACTTTTCATTGGACCTCAACTGATGAATGTATCAATTCAATATTACCTGAGTTCTATTGACTGCATTGGCATTCTTTTACTTTGTACAAGTTGCTAAGAATGGGATACTTTCTTAGCAACTGTAAAATGTGACTGAAATAAGTGGGGGAAAAAACAAATGTTACTTTCAGATGAGAAGAAGAAAACCAAATCAATTGACAGTGAAGTAAACCCAGTTTGGAATGAAGTAAGTACTTTCTGTTCAAACAGAGTATTTGTCCTTGGGAAAGTTGTATTGCCAAAGCAAGACTAGATATGCTCAAAATAGCTGCAATGCTGATAGTGTACTATTGTAGGCTTCTGTATAATATTGTCATTGCCTGCTCTCTAATAGGCTTAATAATATGATTTGTGTGTATCTCAAACACCTTGGCAGTGCCCCTGATTTGATAATTAATACATGTCATGTTTGATTTCAGGTCCTTCAGTTTGATTTGAAGGGCTCTGCGCTTGATTCCTCATCTTACATTGATGTGATTGTGAAAGACTATGAAACTATTGGGAAAGATAAGTAAGTGGCCCACACATGCACCTCAATGTTCCTTTTTACAACTAAAACAATAGTTTCTATTGGACAAATTCAGGTAGGTCCCTCACCGTTCCATTTGCCTCCATTTAAGAAATGTTTTGCAACAGGTGTAATGAATACACCCCTGCAGTAATAGGGGAGTGTTAGGAGAGAGAGAAACCCAGTTTGCTCCACCTCATTAAAACAGAGCAGAGCCGTCCTCTAAATGAAGTTGCAAAGAGCTGCCTAGTCTGCAATGTGATTACAGGAGGTGGTAGGACTTCTACGACTACTACAAGATCTCTTAATCGGTTCAATTTTAATGAAGGTATACTCTAGATTAGACCAACCTCCTGCAAATTAACCCCCAAAAGGAAAGTGTCAACTGCAGTCTTGAAATGGTTCGACCAGAGCTACATAATGACAAAAACAGGTCAGGGCTTGTAGCATGGCATACGATTCAATTCTCAAATATCTACTGAGAGTACTACAATGCATTCTAGGGATAATGTTAATGGAAAAGTAAGTTAGCATAGCCACTGTTTCAGGAGACCTCATTGTTGGCTCAACATGTAGCGCCCACACCCTACTTGCCATGCTCAGACGTCCTTGCAGTGAGTGGGAGAGGTGATCCATCTTAGGCAACAATGAATGAATCCCTGTTTGTTCTGTTGGGATGAGCTGGATGGCACTTGCTGACAGGGAAAGATTGTATTCATGTAGGATGAAAAAGTTGGGAGGGTCCAGGCCTCTAAGTATAGACCAAAGTTAAAATGTTGTGGTGTCTGTCTAGTATTTTCCATTCACAGAGGAAAATACATATGGTAACGATCTGGAGATGTAACCACAGAAAGATTTTCTGCGGTTTGCCAATTAAAATCATGAAAGTTTGTGTGGTATGAAGACAACACATACTTTACAGAATGTTAATGTTTTAGTGAGATTAATTCAGTAAAATGATCATGTCTGTGAATCCTGTGTATGTAATGTAGATTAGCAAAATTATTCTGCAGTTCAGCACATTTGAAATCGGATGTCTGATGCTCCAGTTTTGTCAGTTCTATGCGTGCATCAGTGCAGGCCATGTGATGTGAGTAAAGCTTTCCATTGAGTTAGCCTAATCTGACACACACTGACGATGTGGGAGAGTATAGGGACTCCTCTCTCACACAGTTTTCCAGGGTCTGTTATGATACTTGGTAACCCTAGAAACTTGGGAGAGAAATGTTAAGCTTGTGATTCTGGACTTATTAGATTTGGGCAGGAATTCCTCAAATGACCCCTCCCCCCAAAAAACATCCACAGGTTTATTATCCTGCATTCCAGAAGAGTATCAACCTCCAGAGAATTCAAGTTTCAGCCTCCCAGATGTAGAAGAGATCAGTCTGAACACTGCATAGGAAATGTACTATTCCCCATAAGCAGAGTGACCAGTAAAGATACATTGCAAAGTGTAAAAAGATCAATGACATTATTAACAATAGCCACCAGGATGTTTAATCGTATCCTGTCTGTAAAGACATCAATCATGATTGGAGGGTACAAGTTCAAATCCTTGAAAGGGTTGTAACAATTTGTTCATACATACAGTAGGTGATGTGGGGCAGCAAGTCATATCATAGTATTTGATCATGGTGTCATCAATTAGCACACGAGTGCCCACTCATTCCCACAGACCACAGCGAAAGCTAGCAAGCAATGTACGGTCGGAGACGATGGCGTGAACTGAGGTTTTGTTTGAAACTGCTAGTGAGTCGGGTGAAGATAATAGCACAGAGATTGAAAAATGAGTGGGTTACAGTGGTGAAGAAGAAGAACTCAAATCAAGAGAAGGAAAGTTGTGGTGGAAACTAGGAAACCCCTAGATTAGTTTTTAGTCGGCGTGAGGGTGTTGGCTCTATGCTACCTGGGCAATCCGATTAACATCACGATGGAAAATCTGGAACGTGTTGGAGGAAAGTGTCACGAGAAGTTGTCTTATTTCTATTTTTTTTTGCGTGTGTGTATCTGCAGAGAAGAAGAAGCATGTTTTAAGCCTCAAAAAGATATAGGCGTGGAATGTCAAGGGAGTTATTTCTGGGGTGGCGCAAGAAGTGAAGGTCGACGACATAACTGAAGACATCGATGGAGTGGTTGATGCACATCGACTGGCCTGTATATGGTGGATGGAGAAAATGAATGGACTTTAGCCATACTACTGTTCTTTGATGAAGAGTCTCTCCCATCTCATATACGGTTAGGATTCATGAGATACCCTGCAAGAGCTTTTGTGCACAAGCCCCTTAAGTGTCATGAATGCAAAACATTTCGTGTATCACGTGTGTGCGGAAGGGAAGAGTATCGTATGCCAGATGAAGTGAAATGCTGCAATTGTGGAGGCGAACATGCGCCCGAAATCCTGGAGTGCCCTGTTAGGGTGAAGGAGACCGTGGTGGCAAGAGCAAGGTGTGTTCAGCGTGTCTCCTATCTGGAGGAGGTGAGAAGAGTGGAAGGAACGAGTGGCGGGGAAGAAAACAATAGTAGTAGAGGCACCACGACCAGTTAAGGGTTCTCATCAAGCGAGGGATTGTGAAATGTTACATGTTATGTTCTTATTTTTCAGAGTAAATAACCCACGCACACTAGAGAAGCTTTAACCAAGTTGAATTATTCCCAAAGGTTCTGTACAGCTGTAATCAAACCACAAAATATTTCTCACGTCACAGTTTATATACATCCTACTTAAGACACTCCCTTCTCTCCAATCCTTAGTTTATGCCCAAGAGAAAGAAGGTAACCAAATACTAACCCTGATTACTCCCTTAAGGGGAACTGACCTCACCCCTCACCTTTTGACTTCAACCCCTCCTTCACCTAATCCACAGATGTCCATCTGTCTTCCTTATATCAACACATCGCTCTCTTCCTTTCCATCAAACACATTCCAAAGCCTTCTGGCTAGATACAGACTCTTTCTAATCAAGGCTTTGTCTCTATCATTTATTATCTCAAAATTCAAAGTTTAGCCGATTCCAACAATGTTTAAAAGGTGGACTTTGTATAATTTATTGCAATGGTCATAAACTGTACATTGCAAGTGGAGAAAAATTAAGAGAAAATTGAAATCATTGTGAATGCAGCTGAACGTTTCTTGGGTCTTTGTTTCACAGCCGAGGCCTTGCGAGAAATTCCTGTCTGTGAATGTTTCGCCCCTCACAGGCCCCTCAGCCTGTGTAGGGATGTATTTTGGAATGGACTGTGATTGAATAAGTGGGATGGGTTTTGTTTGTTGATGTGTCTATTTGGTATGATGTCATTTTCCCCCCTTTGCCGCAATGGATTTTTATTTTCTTGTTGACTACCTCGTCCAGCTGGTGGTGGTAATGCACCATCAATATTGGATGTCAAATGCCATCATCGAAGAAGATGACGGTGCTCTACTGATAAGGATATTGCTGCAGTATTTTCATTTCTTACAGGCACCTGATATTAATTATCAAAAGTAATTTCAACCCTCACCTTTGTATAGTATGAAAGCTGTATTTGTTTTTACAGCTAGCCGAATCTGACGTTTGCCCTTGTTTTGTAGGTTTCTAGGCTCTGCAAAAATCTCACTGAAAGACCTTGCAACTGGTCAAGTCAAATCCTCTCCATCTCATGATGTGGCTCTTGTCAATGAAAAGGGGCAGGCTATTGGGGTATGTTTTTCACTGAGGGGATTCGATTAAACTGGTCCTGGGTACACCGGTCTATGGCCGGTCATGTGACCGGGCATAGCTGGTGAGGGAGGCGTACCCTGCTCAAATCGAACAGCAATCTGCGCCGCTCGGTTATGTTGTCAACAAGGCAGCATGATCCATCGTTCAGAAACATACAACATCTCTGTTTCATGAAATTATTTGCTTTAATTAGTTTCAATTGGGAAGGCAGATAAAGCATTTAAAAAAAATCAAAGCAATCACTTTTGCGTGTGAACGCAGAATCCTACTCATTACTCTACGTGCTTAACCTATGTCACTTTTGTTTTGAGCAGACTTCACCGGTGGCCAGAACAGGGCAGCCAGCTTATGCTCCGGAGGCACCCCGGTTCCAAAACAAACGCAATCACTTTCCACCCAGTGCAAACTACGCCTACCCAAGCGATGGGCCAGATTAATGCAATCCCCTCACTAGTTAATAATGGGGAGTGCAGCCACTCACCAGCTACCAAGGATATGGGGAAAACAATCATGCAATCAGCTCAAATTGAAACACCTGTTTTCCCTGCAATCCTTTCAATCCCTATTATACCATTTTTAATTCAACCGTTGTTATCTTAACCACATGAGCATAACAATCTGGTGCAATTTTCCAATCTGAATTTTGATACCAGCATGTTTTAATGGGATAATTGATTGATTGATTCCACCAATTATTCCCCTCCCAGGCCACGGTAAGCCTTTTGATTCGCTATGACCCTCCAGCCAATGCCGCTCCAAAGCCAAATGACCCACAGGAAGGAGCCACAGCTGGTGATTCTGGTACGTCATGTGGTCTGTAGTGCCACGGTAGCATTTGTCTTTGGGATCATGGAGGACTTTTGTTTGCTCGGCTCTGTGGATGAATACTTTGATTGCAAAAAAGAGCTGTCTGGTATGTTTGTCTTAATCATCCAAATTAGAAAGAAACATCATGGAGCTATTAGTATTTTTGCTTTGTTTTCCTGTCAAGTGGCAGGATTATGAAAGGCCTATGAGTTTATTTGATCCTTGTATTAGCTGTTACTTCAGCAAAAAATCTTTGTGCTGTTGAATATACTTTAATCTGACGGGTTGATGTGTCTGCAGTGGAAGGTGGCGGTGAAGAGAGGGATGAGGACTTTATTGATGTAGGACAGAGTGGCTATGCAGGGGGAGTCTCCTCCAATGGTCAGCCTGGGAACCCTAACCAAAGACTGGTCAGGAGTACCAGGAAATGGAACCGTCCCCTGGCCAATAAACCCCAGGACTTTCAGGTGAATTCTCCCACAGCGGTTCTAACATCGATCTAAACACAACTGTCATGCTGCGTAACATTTGTTTTCACTCCCTTTTTCTCATTCTCATCTCTTACCCTCAGATCCGTGTCAGGATCATAGAGGGGCGACAGCTCCCTGGGAATAACATCAAACCTGTTGTTAAGGTGAATGTTTGTGGACAGACTCACAGAACAAGGATAAGGAGGGGAAACAATCCCTTCTTTGATGAGGTAAAGGCAGCCATATTGATTAAACTTGACCAAGTCCATGTGTGCTTAGCAAATTGAGAAATGACTGCAGTACACTTGTCCTGAAGGTTTATGTGGCTTTGCTTTTCTCATTAAACAACGCCGATTCCTTTCTCTTTACAGATGTTCTTTTACAACGTCAACATGTTACCATTAGACCTATTCGATCAATCTATCAGCTTTCGGGTAAGTTGAACTCAATGTTGGTCATTTTGGCACTAACTGGTGAACATTCAGTTCCTATGAGTTGTATAGCATTTCATTCTCGCTTGAATTAAGTGCTCTCCTTCTGTAGGTGTACGACTCCTTCTCTCTGAGAGCTGACAGTCTCATGGGGGACTTCAAGGTACTCCTCCTTTCCCCTCCACATCTTATTAAAACATTCAAGGACTAAGGACACAAAGGAGTCCCAACTTTATAATCCATTACTCGATTCATGTATTTTATCAGTCTGAGGTATTTCCCATCTTTTGCTTCCCACAGGTTGCTATTGGCTTTATTTATGATGGACCAGGTATGTTTATGGAGGTGACTCTCTCTATTTGCAGTCTCAATGTTTATTGGAAACATAAGTGCTCATTGTGCAAGTGTGTGTATATATATATATATATATATTTCATTCATTGTTACAGTTGTCTAGCTAGCAAACTTGAGCCATATTAGTATAGTCAGTCAAAACACCTCTAAACAAGACATGGTCTCAATAACAAGATACAACTAGCTGATGAGCCATCTATGATTCTCCACATGGCATAAGCTTGTCATTGTTGCTAGCTGTCTGAATGTTCAGAATCATAAAAACCCATCGATACGTGCATCATTTATGTGCTGTTGTCAGACAACCCGTCTATGGAGGTAAATGTTGTGCCTGCCTGTCTCACAGATCACTCCGTGATGAGGAAGTGGCTCCTTCTGAATGACCCTGATGACTACAGCTCGGGGGCCAGGGGATACCTCAAAGTCAGCATGTTCATAGTTGGGACTGGAGACGAACCACCGGTACAGTAATACAACCTTTAGTTTGGGTTTACCTCCCACAGTTCCTCTGTTTCCCCTATATGCATTTAACATCAGCGCACCGCTACTGCTAAATCGTGGCTGGCGCTGCAATTTAAAAATAAATAAAAAATGTATGAATGTACAGGCCCCAGGAAGACCCCCATACGCCCCCCGTCAGATTTACATGAAAATAATGTATGTCCCTACCATAGCAGAGTGTGACACCAGTGTGTGTTTGACTTCCGCAGGTAGAGAAGAGGGACGTTAGCGATGACCAGGATGACATAGAGAGTAACCTGCTGATGCCAGCGGGGGTCACTCTGCGATGGGTCACCCTGTCTCTCAAAGTGTTCCGGGCCGAGGACATTCCCCAGAGTACACCACTCCTATATCTAATGTCGTAGCGATCACGTCCTGCTGCTGTTGTGGTTGATTTGTTATGCTTTAAGGTTCTTCAGCACTGACTTCTAAGTGCTTGCTCTCTACGCTAAAGATGGGGTGTGCATCTGTGCTAGCTATTCATTTAGAAAAGTGTATCTCTCAAACTGTGAGATTTGGATTGATGTGGTGTATTTACTTTCCTCTCAAAACAAACTTAACCAGTATGGTTTTTTTTTTCATAGTGGATGATGCCTTTGCCCAGTCAGTGAAGGATATGTTTGGAGGGGATGGGAACAAGAAGAATCTAGTAGACCCTTTTGTAGAGGCCCGCTTCGCTGGCAAAAAGGTACTCTCATTCCTCTCTACACAACTCATCATGGGGAGGATTAGTTTATTATGGAAATGGTTGTGGAGTGAAGTTGATATGTGACTGTTTGTTGTAGCTGTGCACCCAAGTCATTGAGAAGAATGCCAACCCAGAATGGAACCAAATGCTGAATCTTCAGGTCAAGGTAAAAAAAAAAAAAAAAAAAAAAAAAAAATGTGCACTGAATTTCTGCTTTGGTAAATTGTGATTCAAAACAATGATTTCACAAAATCTTTCTGCAGTTCCCTTCCATGTGTGAACAAATCAAACTGACCATATTTGATTGGTAAGTCAAAAGTATCTTCTCTACTGAACACTAAAGTATCCATTTTTAACGCACTTAATTTGCCCTCTTGTCAGTTTTGTTCCGACCTACCTCACTGTTTTAGAACCGTATTCAGATGCATACTTTCTAAGGTCCCGAGTTTCTGCACAAATGGGGCCAGGAAGTAGTGTATAGTCAGCCCTCTTAGAGTGCCTCCCTTGTGCTCTCTGCTCCCTGCCTGTATGCTGTGTAATGGCGTCTCCAGAGTGTGGTCAGTCAGTTATTTGGCCTGGGAGGAACTTGGCCGTACTATAGTATGAGTCAGTCAACCGCCACTCCCTGTTCAGGCTGGGATTCTGTTGGCAGGGAAACACCACTCTAGCCTTAGTCTGTTGCTAGTGGGAATGGTGGAAAATCAGGGCAAATCAAAGGTTAGGAAAACTGTGTCTTCTAACCGTGTGTCCTCTAAATGTGATGACAGTAAAGTTGACGGTGGATAATGTCATGTTGTGATATTGCACTTCTTATGCAGGGATCGCTTGACTCGGAATGACTCAATTGGCACCACCTACTTGAACTTGGGCAAGATAGCGTCCTCTGGTGGTGAAATTGAAGGTATGGTTCGATTCCACTACGCCCCACTATTTCTCCTTCACCATCTATAGCTCAAGTATATGATTTCTATGCCATTGTAGTTGTCTAATTTACATTATGTCCATTCACTTTGGTTGTTAAATGAACAGGTCTACTCTATTCATCTCTATATTCTATTGTAATTGTCTAATGTACAAAACATTGCTTTTTTTCTCTTTGTCTAGACGAACATGCGGGATATGGGTTCTCTCAATCACGTGAGGGATCCAATAGATGTGATGAATTATTAAAGTACCATCCAGTGCAAAAATCTTATTTGGCCCGGGACCACAAACACGTCATGTCAAGGATACTGCAGTTTGCAGTACTGTATACATCACATTAGTCAATTCCTCAGATTATAGCTCAGCACGACATTTCAAAGAATTTTAGAATGGATTGAATTTGACTCCAGACAATGATTACTGCACTGCAGTTACTTTGTGAATGTGTGACTGCTAAGAGTTGTGCCCGGTCAATTCATTGCTGTAGCCCTTTGAGTACGATGGCATGATATTTGAGTGTAGTGATCACATGTCATTTCAAAGTTGTCTGTCCTTGGTACTCAAAAGGTTACAGAAAACAATGTTGCTTCCTGTCTAACCCTTCATATTCAGTTATGGAATTTTGTGACTTTAATATCATTTGCATGCTTTGTTTGTGCTGTCAGAGTTGCCTGTGCTCCTTTTGTTTGCCAAAGATGGAGAGAAAGCTCATGTGTTGCATTTCTAAGTTGCTGTGTGAGGCTGAGATTCTTTGTGTAACCTAACACTCTAAAGAGGGGGGGGAACAGAGCAGATGCTCTAGATTTGCTACTGCTGTGTTAACCGTTCTCCATCCAAGACATCAGCTTCTGACACACAGAACTAACTCCACAGCTTTGTGTGCAGCTCATTATTTAGACATTAGTAAAAAAAAAAATTAAAAAAGCTATTTCCTCCACAGGGAAGACTGGGGAGTCTGAGGTGGGTTTTCTGCCAGCCTTTGGGCCTTGCTATGTCAACCTGTATGGGAGTCCCAGAGAGTTTACTGGGCTTCCTGACCCTTATGAAGAGCTGAACTATGGCAAGGTAGGTCCTGCAAGGGAATTGAATACATTTCTAAGCTTTGAGATGTTGACCGATCTCTACATATGGACTGTATAAACTAATGTTGACATTGAAATTATCTATACTTTTTTTTCTTTTTTGACAGGGTGAAGGGGTGGCCTATCGAGGACGAATCCTGGTTGAGCTCTCGACTAAACTGGAAGGCAAACCTGACAAGACTGTGGATGCGATCCCTAGTGATGACATCTTGGTGGCCCAGGTACTGTAACCTGTCCTCCCATTGGTTCTTAATCAATTTTTACCTTACCCTTTTCTCCTATAGGTATGTCCTGTTTTGGTGTTTATGGCCAAAGAAAAACAAAATACATGCTAAATCTTTGAATAATAAAGTTATTTGAAATGTAAGTCAATTCATGTTTTTAAAAATCTAAACCAAACACGCTTTTATTTTCTGATCAGAAATACCAGCGTAGGAGGAAGTACTGTCTGTGTGCCGTGTTCCACAGTGCCAGCATGCTCCAGGAGCCTGGCGAACCAATCCAGTTTGAAGTCAGCATCGGCAACTATGGCAACAAACTGGACACCACCTGTAAACCACTGTCCTCCACTACCCAGTACAGCTGTGCTGTGTTTGATGGTAAAGGACCAAGCCACCTTACAAATGAAACTCATCTGGTAATTGGTACCTCTACAAGAGTATGTGAATTGGACTAATTTTGTTTATTTTAAACAGGTAACCACTACTATTACCTGCCCTGGGCTGACATAAAGCCAGTGGTTGTCATCACATCATTCTGGGAGGACATCAGTCACCGTTTGGATGCAGTCAACATCATTCTGTACATATCTGAACGCCTGGTAAGATAATGTGTTATTGTTTTTTGCCATGGCAGATTTTATTCATAGTATGAAAATGTATGCACACTACTGTAAGTCGCTCTGGATAGGAGCGTCTGCTAAATGACTAAAATGTAAATGGTATTCTAATATTATTCATAGAATGTATGAATGCAATGTAACATTTGTCTATTGCTCCTTTCAGCAATCTAACATCACTGCAATGAAGACGGCCATCTTGGCTAAAGCTTCTGACAACCGTCTGGCAGAGATATGGCTGAGGCTGGTGAATCAGCTGATCGACGATCTTGACCGGTAAATGCTTCCTTGTTTTTAATGGGTTTAGTTAGTAAACATTGGGATAATCTGTTGGGTTTTCAAAGAATAACTCCTTGCTGATCTAGCTCAAACACGGCAAAGATGACTATTAACCCAGTATTTTGTATCTAACCCAATCCCCATCATACCAGTTTCAAAGTTCCAGACCTGGAGGGCCAATCCAACCTGACTGCCCTGGACATCCAGATCAAGAAGCTGCGGGACAACGCCCTGCAGACCATCATGGAGGGGGCCGACCGTATGAGAGACGAGCTCGCCGACATCAAGAACACCCTGGTGGACATCGAGGGCTGGCTAGACAAACTGAAGCAGCTTGCTGATGAGGTAGGTCAGAGGTCAAGCTGTTTGTCTGGGCATGATATACTTTGGTAAAATGCTATCAATAATCACCGATTTTTATAATGGCTGAAAATTGGGGCTATAGGCTCTTCACATTTTAAGTACAGTACCAGCCAAATGTTTGGACACCTACTCATTCAAGGGTTTTTCTTTATTTGTACTATTTTCTACATTGTAGAATAGTAGTGAAGGCAAACTATGGAATCATGTAGTAACCAAAAAAGTGTTAGCTTGATTTGTTTATATTTTATATTCTACAAAGTAGGTGCACTCTTTTCACAGACTATCTGTTTTTTGGTTACTATATGATTCCATATGTGTTATTTCATAGTTTTGTTGTCTATAATTTAGAAACTTGTAAAAAAATTTTTTTTAAAGAAAAAACCCTTTGAATCAGTAGGTGTCCAAATGTTTGACTTTTACTGCATGTTTCCATGTAAAATTCCCTCTAAATTACCCTTGAAGGTAGTGGTAGGGCTGTATTAACCGGGGATGTAATTGACATTGTGTGTTTACATGTGTCCCTCTCCAGCCCCAGAACAGCATGCCTGACGTGATCATCTGGATGCTGAGGGGGGAGACGAGAGTGGCTTACAGCCGTATCCCAGCCCACCAGCTCCTCTACTCCACCTACAGCGAACAGGCCTGTGGACAGTTCTGCGGCAGGACCAGGACTATCCTCATGCAGTACCCTATGGATAAAAACAAGGGGCTCAAGGTTCCAGTCCAGATCCGAGTCAACGTGTGGCTTGGCCTGTCTGCACACGAGAAGAAGTTCAACACTTTCTCTGAGGGGACGTTCAGTGTGTTTGCTGAATTGGTATGGTTCTATGAAAACGACTCCCTTTTTGAGAGTGTTGAACTTAATAGAAATGGAGGAGAGTGTTGTACAATGTATATCAAGTGTTTGTTCCCCCCCCCCCCCTTGGCAGTATGAGAATCAGGCCTACATGCTGGGAAAGTGGGGAACTACGGGTCTGGGTTTACGCCACAAGTACTCTGATGTGACTGGCAAACTGAAGCTGAAACAGGAGTACTTCATGCCCCCGCGAGGCTGGGAGTGGGAGGGAGAATGGTTCATCGACCCAGAGAAGGGGTAAGACGCATGTTTATGTTTTATACAGTGGTAGAAAAATATTTAATCTGCGCTCCTTTATCACAATCAAATGAAAGCAGACAGGGCACGCCATTTTGAAACAGAAAATATATATATGTTTTTCATATTGGATAAGTCTAGGTAGGCCCTCCCTGTTTCTTGTTATTTTCTTCCCTTTGGTGCCTAATGAACATGATCCAGCTGCCAGTTCTTTGGTTGTTTTCATTTTTCTCATTCCATCAACCACCCATTAGTGAGGAGGATTGTTGTACCAGGTCTCTTTGAGCAGGTTTTAAGTCTGTGTAATAATATCTTTGTCTGTACAAGTCTGTTGACAGAGGCAGATGCGGGACACACTGAATTCATAGATGAAGTCTTCCAGAATGAGACTCGCTTCCCTGGCGGAGAGTGGAAGCCTGCTGCTGAGCCCTACGCTGACGTGGTTAGGGAACACACAACAACACAGACAAAAACGCACAACGGTGTTCAGGTAACTGAGGTGTTGTTCATTGTGTTTGCAGAATGGGGAGAAAACTCAGAACCCAGGGGAGATGGAGTGTCCTGCAGGCTGGAGCTGGGAGGATGAGTGGGCTGTGGATGACAACAGGGCTGTGGATGAGAAAGGTCTGCTTTCACACACTGCTTGACCTTGCAGTGGAGGACTTGACTTGAAATTGGAATTTGTAATGTCTACTCCTGTAGAAATGACCTGTAGAAATTCATACACAATGCTTGAAAATACTAAGGTTTTATTTGAATGCAGGTTGGGAGTATGGAATCACTATCCCTCCAGATGAAAAGCCCAAGTCATGGGTGCCAGCAGAGAAGATGTACCACGTCCACAGAAGGAGGAGAGTGGTCAGGCCCAGGAAGAGATCCGCTGCTGGTACAACCGCTGAGGTCCGTGCGCACTGTGCCAATAGGAAACTGTAATTAAATGTTGTGGGTGTCTAATATATTCCCCTGCCTTTTCAGAAGCGAGACCAAGGAGACCCAGAGGGCTGGGAGTTCTCCTCTCTGATTGGCTGGAAGTTCCACAGGAAGGTGCGTTCCACCGACACAATCCGACGCCGACGCTGGAGGAGGAAGATGGCCCCCGCCGACCGCCTAGGGGCATCCGCCATTTTCAAACTGGAGGGGGCACTGGTGAGAAACTCTGGTCCTCGCGGCCTGCAGCTTCTGTTGGTTTTCTCTTCTCCCTGGCATGACGACACTTGTCCAGCAGTTGTCCATCCCTGTTGAGTGATTAATTCTGAGGGATTCTTGATTTGTCTTTGCAGGGGGTTGATACAGATGAGAAGAGAAAAGATGAGAAGGTTGATGCGTCCAAGCCCTTTGGTGCCAATACTCCAACTGTTTCCTGTTCATTTGACAGTGAGTGCTTTAGTTATATATATATATATATATATATATATATTGGCATGAATTTCTCTGTCTGATACTGGCCTTAACCTTGGGTGTTTTTTTTCTTTCTTCTTCTTGCAGGGTCACACGTCTACCACCTCCGCATCTACATTTACCAGGCCAGGAACCTTGTTGCCATGGACAAAGACAGCTTCTCGGGTCTGCACATCTCCCTGTCAAAAATCCTCTTGATTTGGTGGCAGTTGACACGTGAGATATTATGAAAATGACACTCAATGTGTTCGATCTCCTCCTAGATCCATATGCACATGTGTCTTTCCTGCACATGAGTCAAACCACCGAGACCATGAAGGCTACTCTGAACCCCACGTGGGACCAGACTCTGATCTTCCATAACATGGAGATCTATGGGGACCCCCAGAACATCGCCCACTATCCCCCCGATGTGGTGCTGGAGTTCTATGACAATGACCAAGTGGTGAGTGTGATCAGAGTCCCGTCAGTTACTCAGGTTATCAACACAGTCCCCTAATTGACTGATTTTCATCCTGGCTGTAGTTGGTTCAGACTGAATATGAAATTCAGTGAATATGTCCAGAAAATGGGCTTATGTCATGAAATGGAAAAATAAGAGAATTTTTGTATTGTTACACTCTGCCCCAGGGGAAACATGAGCTGCTGGGTCGGAGCATGTGTGTCCCCCTGGTGAAACTGAACCCAGGCATGGACCAGACCCCTCAACTGCTGTGGTCCCCCATCACACACAAGGGCAGGCGGGCTGGGGAGGTGCTTGTGGCTGCTGAGCTCATCCTGACGGATAAGGTGTAGTACCAGAGTAGGATGTGGAGCACAATTGGTTAGTGGGGTAGGCTTATAGGAAGAAGGTTATGTGTATTGTTTGTACTCTTGTCTCCAGGGGATTGGGATGGACCTCCCTCTGGTTCCTCCCAAGAGGGCAGAGAATCTGTACATGGTGCCTCAGGGGATACGGCCTGTGGTGCAACTCATGGCCATTGAGGTAAAATGACAATACTTCAGTCATAACATTACCACAAATGTCAAGTTTACCTGCAGTTTCCCACTATATATGCTGTGTGTGTTCCAGATTCTGGCCTGGGGCTTGCGCAACATGAAGACTTACCAGTTGGCCACAGTGTCCTCCCCTAGCCTGGTGGTGGAGTGTGGAGGAGAGGTGGTTCAGTCTGCTGTCATCAAGAACATGAAGAAGAGCCCCAACTTTCCTGGATCTGTCCTCTTCCTCAAAGTGGTAAGAGCTGCTTGCTTTGGATCTCAGGCACTTTTTTTTTGGTAAAATGATGCCAGTGTAGGCATCCTCTCATTCCTCACTCAGGGGATCGATGTCAAAGTTGTCTTTATCCTCAGCTCCTTCCCAAAGAGGAGATGTACACCCCTCCCATCGTGCTGAAGGTGATTGACCACAGGCCATTTGGCAGGAAGCCAGTGGTTGGACAGTGTACCATAGACACTCTGGAGGAGTTTCGCTGCGACCCTTACATCATCCAGAAGTCATCCATGTCATCCAAAGGTAACTGTTGTCTCTATCGTACACTTACTACACGTGCATTCTACCACCCTATGTTGAGATTGAAATGGTTTTCCAACATATGAGATGTACATAAGAAATTGTCTCGACTTTTTTAGTGGCTCTGATGGCTTCTTCTCCTCGGGACATCAGAATTGACATGGAAGACGGGAGGCCTCTGCTTGAAACTCAGGTATACTCTGGCATTTGAAGGGGAAATCCCTCATTCACCATATTTTGTTGGACATTACACTCAGAGCTTGTAAGATTTATTCTATCTAATAAGTGTCCGAATTTCACGTCGATGCTTTGACTTGCAGTTTGTGTAGAGTATATCAGCAGCAGTCAACAAAATGGCCGCCACCTATTTCATCTTGTATGTATGGTCATCTATAGTTTAACTCTATAGGCTGGACAATGACACTGCAGGGTTGAGGTTGCCTTTCTAAAATCTCAACGGTGATCCATGTTTATATAGAGAAATTTAAATGACTGCTGCGGAAGGAGTATGAGCAGAGTCAAAATGTGATTCATCCAAAGAAGTTAACAAAATGAAATAACTTTGAACTTGTTTTAAAAAAAAATGTAAAGTAAGTTTGCGTTTAATCTAATAAAACAGGACATCTGTGTCCCGTATTTAGAACTGAGCAACAAAAAAAGAAACCCTTATTGAAACTATTCTTTTGATTTTGCATTCTCACATCTTGCCTACTCATTCCTATAATCCAACTGATATTGCTGATCATATTTAAATTGTTTTATAATTGTATGCATTTACAATTATTTAAAATGACAGAACTGCAAATTATACCACTTCTATTGTAATCAATGATCAACCTTCTAGACAATCATAGCTCGTGCATTCAAACAATGTCCAATCGTGCCATTGGATCACTTTTGGTGATCAATGAATCAAATAAATAAGCTTTTTTTTTCTTCCCTTCATGCTACAGCCGATCTTATAGAATCTACCAGATTGATCATGCATGTGACACATTCACATGATTTGAACATTCATGTGACACTGATTCACTAGCTGGCATACGAATGACTCTGATATTGACTTGACACCTTGTTTACTTATCTTTCCTTTCATCCCATTCTCCTTCCTTAAAGCTTGCAGAGAAGGTAAGATATGAAAACTTCTACGCACAGCTCTCTATCACACTGATGTACAGACTTGAATTTGATAAACTTCGCTTTTTCACATTAGGAGAAGGAGACAGTTGATTGGTGGAGTAAATTCTACGCTTCCATTGGAGATCAGGAGAAGTGCCGTCCTTACCTTCAGAAGGGATATGACACTTTGAAGGTGAAGCCTTGACATCTCACACAGAATACATCTGAAGTAGCTGCACTGATTAATTGGAATAGTTCCCCCCCCCCCCTTAGACTCAAATATAATTTTATATCCTCTGTTTTCAGGTGTATGATAACGAACTGGAAGAGATTCCTGAGTTCAAACAACTCACTGATTTCTGCAGGACCTTCAAACTGAAAAGAGGCAAGAATGAAGATGGGGATGACGATCCATCTGTCGTTGGAGAATTCAAGGTGGAACAGCAGTTGCTCACCGTTGTCACAAAATACCTACACTTACATGTCTCATGCATAACATGCCACATTGGCTCAGTTATACAAATGGATGGAATGCATCAGTCATAAATCAGGCTATTGCTGCATTCTAGTGGTGGAGTTGATGCATTGCTACCTGTCAGTGATGGCTGATTTTGTTTTTTCAGGGCTCTTTTAAGGTGTACCCTCTATCAGACGACCCGGGTGTTGCTCTTCCTCCTCGCCAGTTCCGTGAGCTGCCTAAAAGCGGGCCTCAGGAGTGCCTGGTCAGGATTTATGTGGTCAGAGGCATCGACCTGCAACCCAAGGATAACAACGGCCAGGCGAGTCCTGATGTGACCTTGGAGTTATAAGATTACATCTGTAAAAAATGTGATTCTGAGATGATTGGCTTTAAAGTTCTAAACCCATATTGGTTTGACATTGAATGGAGTGAGCAATATTCATCTCATTTGTAACTTTACAACATGAATTGGGGTATTTTGACTTATTCCACATTTTGTTGTTGCAGCCTGATTTCAAAATGGATTAAAAGTATAATTCTCACCCATCTTCACACTACCCCCTAAGTGAAAACATGTTTTTAGAAATGTGTGCGACTGTATTAAATGCAGAAATATCATTTGCATAAGTATTCATACCCCTGAGTAAATGCATGTTAGTAAGCTTTGGCAGCGACTACAGCTGTGAGTCTTTTCTAGGTAAGTCTCTAAGATGTGCCCACCTGGATTGTGCAACATTTGCCCATTTATTTTCACAATTCTTCAAGCTCTGTCAAATTGGTTGTTGACCATAGCTAGATAGCCATTTTCAAGTTCTGCCTTAGATTTTCAAGCAGATTTGAGTCAACTGTAACTAGGCCACTCGGGAACATTCAATGTTCTCTTGGTAAGCAACTTGTGTATATTTGGCCTTGTGTTTTTAGGTTATTGTCCTGCTGAAAGTTGTATGTGCCTGGTGGAAAGCAGACTGAACCAGGTTTTCCTCTTGGATTTTGCATGTGCTTAGTGCTATTCAAATAAACAAAACTCTGTAGTCCTTGCTGATGACCAGCATACCCATAACATGATGCAGCCACCAACATGCTTAACAATATGAAGAGTGGTACTCATTGTGTTGTATTGGATTTGGTCCAAACATAATGGCTTGTATTCGACAAAGTTTATTTCTTTGCCACTTTTTGAAATTAACTTTTTGAAAACCGACTATTTTATTTTTACAGGCTTTCTTTTCACTCGTTTTGATTAGTATTGTGGAGTAACTATGTTCTTGATCCATCCTCAGTTTTCTCCTATCACAGCCACAGTTTAGTCACCATTGGCCTCATTGTGAAATCCCTGAGTGGTTTCTTGCCTCTTCGGCAACTGAGTTAGGAAGGATGCCTGTATCTTTGTAGTGACTGGGTGTATTGATACATCATCCAAAATGTAATTCATAACTTCACCATGCTCAAAGGGATATTAAGTGTCTTTAAAAAAAGTTTTACCTCTCTACCAATAGGTGCCCTTTGCGAAAACCTTCCTGGTCTTTGGTTAAATCTGTGTTTGAAATTCACTGCTCGACTGAGGGAACTTACACTTTATCTGCATGTTGGGGTACAGAAATGAGGTAGTCATTCAAAAATCATGTTCAACACTTCTTGCACAGAGTGAGTCCCTGCAACTTGTTAAATAAGCAAATATTTACTCCTGAATTTATGTAGGCTTGCCATAAAGGTGTTCACTTACTGACCAGACATTGTAGCTTTTCATTTTTTAAAATTCATTTGCAAAAATTTATCGACCATTATACCACTTTGATGTTATGGGGTATTGTGTAGGCCAGAGATGATACAGGCAGAAACACAACAAAAATGTGGAAAAAGTAAAGGGGTGTGAATACTTTCTGAAGGCACTATAGGTAGTGAACCTTTTTTATGTCTAACTGTTTATCCCAAAATGAAGATATCACCTTAGAATCCAAAGCTCTTGCATTGTCCATTGCTGTGTTGCTGCCCTCTTCAATTTTACACATACATTGAATCGCTTCAATGTTGCAACATGTTTTCTCAATTTGCCTTTCCTTTACAGTGTGATCCTTATATGAAGATTGCCCTGGGGAAAAAGTCAATTGAGGACCGAGATAACTACTTACCAAATACCACCAACCCTGTGTTTGGAAGGTAAAAATCGCACATTTTAATTTAGATATTTACTTACCCTCAAGGTCTTATGGCTAATATTGTACATTACACTTATACTAAACCTTTTTTTTTTTTGCAGAATGTTTGAGATGACATGTTTCTTGCCTGAAGACAAAGACCTGAAGATCTCTGTGTATGACTATGATCTGCTGAGTCGCGATGAGAAAGTGGGCGAGACGGTGATTGACCTGGAGAACCGTTTCTTGTCGCGCTTCGGCTCCTACTGTGGCCTACCTCAGACATACTGCACGTGAGGAGACTTTTTCCTACTGTAAATCGTAATGTGAGAGTTCACTACAAAATGCCCCTTGCCTTCTGTTGTATAGCTACAGATAGTCTTTTACTTAGATTTTATTTGACTAGGCAGGTCAATTAAGAACTTATTTGCTGTGTTCTCCCTGAAACAGCTCTGGAATCAACCAATGGCGTGACCAGCTGAAGCCCTCTCAGATCCTTCAGAACCTGGCCCGCCTCAAAGGTGTCCCTCCACCCATGACAGAAGACAATGGCAACACACTGTCATTCAATGGGGAACAGTACACCCTGGCTCAATTTGGTAATTCATGACTTTTAAATTTTTTTAATTTTATTTTAAATGCCGTTTTTCTTAACGTTCATTTTGTGTGACCTGAGTAGAGCCTTTGTGACTTGAGGTAACCCACTTTTACCATCTACATTTAGAGGCTAACAACGAGATCCACCAGCACTTGGGCCCTGCCAACGAACGTCTCCCTCTGCATGTGCTTAGAACTCAAGGATTGGTGCCGGAGCATGTGGAGACCAGGACACTGTTCAGCAGCTTCCAGCCCCAACTCTCTCAGGTCACTGTCCATGTTGTCTTCCTCTTTAATGTCTACCACTGCTTCCATGTATCTGAGACTAACTGTATTTTTACTCACTGTATAGGGCCGTCTTCAAATGTGGGTGGATGTTTACCCCAAAAGCATGGGCCTTCCCGGACCACCCTTTGACATTGCACCACGCAAGGCCAAAAAGTAAGAATTGTTTCTCAATTTGGTATTTCAAAGTAATCTTGTCTATAAACGTCTTTAATGAATTCCATGTCTCCATTTAGGTATTTCCTTCGAGCTGTTGTTTGGAACACCACTGATGTCATTCTAGATGAAACCAGCATCACTGGGGAGCACATGAGCGATATCTACGTCAAAGGGTATCAATCAATCAAACGTAGATTAACATTGAAATGCTTACCAAAAATGCAGCGCTGTAGTCAATGAACAGCATTCTCACATAGGTTTTCCTTTTGTCTACCTGGGAGAGGGCAGTGTTGAGTGCAGTAGAGATTGCGACATCTGTGGATCTGTTGGGGCAGTGTGAAAATTGTTGTGGATCCAGAGTTTCTGGAATGATGGTGTTGTGAGCCATGACCAGCCATTCAAAGCATTTAATGGCTACAGATGAGTGCTACAGGGCGGTAGTCATTTATTTACTATGGTGATCTGCTTGAAATCTGTAGGTATTACAGACTGGGTCAGGGAGACGTTGAAAATGAAGACACTTGCCAGCTGGTTAGTGCATGCTCGGAGTATGCATCCTGGTAATCCTTCTGGCCCTGCAGCCTTGTAAATGTTAAGCTGTTTAAAGGTCTTACTCACATTGGCTACGAAGACTGATCAGTCGTCCGGAACAGCAAGCATAGAAGGCATTTAGCTTGTCTGGTAGGCATGCGTCACTGGGCAGCTTGCGGCTGGATTTCCCTTTGTAATCTGATATTCTGCAAGCCCTACCACATCCGACCAGCATCAGCTGGAGTAGTAGGATTCGATCGTAGTCCTGTATGGATGCTTTGCCTGTTTGATGGCTCGTCGAAGGTTGTAGCGGGATTTCTTATAAGCGTCCGGATTGGTGTCCCACCCCTTGAAAGCGGCAGCTCAAGCCTTTAGCTTAGTGTGGCTGTTGCCTGTAACCCAAGGCTTCTGGTTGGGATATGTACAGTCAGTGTAGTGACGATATCGTCGCTGCACTTATTAATCAAGCCAGTGACTGTGGTAAACTTGTCAACGTTATCAGATGAATTCCGAAAAACATATTCCAGTCTATGCTAGCGAAACAACAGTGCTGTAGTTTAGCATCCGCTTCATCAGACCACATCTGTATTGAGCTCGTCACTGGTACTTCCTGTTTTTGCTTGTAAGCAGGAATCGGGAGGATAGAGTCTAGTGTTGATCAATTATCTGTTAAAAATATATTAGGGTCTAACTACTACAATGGCACATTACAACCTAAATGATTTAACCAGTCAGTTTGTCTTTTCAGTTGGATGCCAGGTATGGAGGAGGACAAGCAGAAGACTGACGTCCACTACAGGTCTCTGGACGGAGACGGCAACTTCAACTGGAGGTTCATCTTTGGCTTTGAATACCTGCCCGCTGAACAGCTATGTCTGGTCTCCAAGAAGGTGTGTTGAGGCTTGACAAAAATATTAAACGTAATAGTGTAGTAAAGATAAAAATTGAGATGCATTTCATTGGCAACAATTTTGCCTTTTTTTTTTTATTATCTTAAACAGGAACACTTCTGGAGTCTAGACAAAACAGAGTTCAGGATACCCCCCAAGTTGATTGTTCAAATTTGGGATAATGACAAGTTCTCATTAGATGATTACCTGGGTGAGACACCTCTAGCGCTATGAATTACCATACAATACTTTCTTTCAACCAAAAATGTTCATGTTGCTTCAGCTGATCAATTCTGCTATTAACACACAGTTCTGTGCTGTTCTGTTTATTTTATAGGCACAGTAGAGCTGGATCTGTGTAACCTAACCCCTCCTGCCAAGACTCCAGAAAAGTGCAGTCTGGGTATGATGGAGGTGATTTTGGATGCAGAGCCACACAAATCAGACCTGACCAACTCGCTGTTCGCTCAGCAGTCTGTCAGAGGCTGGTGGCCCTGTGTCATTGAACAGGATGGGAAGGAAGTCCTTGGTGTGAGTACAGCTTAGCGGTCATCAATTTTAACAATGGCAAAACGAAGACTATAAATCAACCTGGTTTTAGGGGGTCTGCAGTAGATTACTAAATTGCGAATCAGAGGCATATATGAAACATTGTGTGGAATAAATCTGAATTAACATGTGTAGGGGAAGGTCGAGATGACTCTTGAAATTGTGGCTGAGAATGAGGTGGATGGGAAGCCTGCTGGGAAGGGCAGGGATGAACCCAACATGAACCCAAAGCTTGACTTCCCTAAGTAAGGACTTCCACTGGTCTGTGTAGATTCACCCTTTTCATAGGCATATCAGAAATGTTTACCTCAAACTGTACATACCATATTAAACTCTGTTTCCTCTTTCAACAGCCGTCCAGACACGTCCTTCTTCTGGTTCACGAACCCCTGCAAGACCATGAAGTTTATTTTGTGTCGCAAATTCAAGTGTATGTTCATTGGACTGATCCTGCTGATCCTAGTGCTGCTCTTCATCGGAATCCTGTTATACTCTTTACCGGTAAGAACAAACAGGAGGAGGATAGAGGGTCAGATTGTGTTAAATAAAATTCCCATTAAGGAAATAAACCGATAGCCTACGTTTTTGATGTTATTGTTTGCCTAATTGCTATTTTTCTTTGTTCTAGAACTATATTTCAATGAAAATTGTGAAGCCGTTTCAATGAGAACTCCAGAGGAGCAAGAGACCCAAAGATTTCCGATGTATTTTCAACCAAAAACATTGACTATTTTATGTATTCAAAACTGTATGTGTAATATTTCAAATGTATAAAAAAAAAAACTTTGTCCACAGAATGCACAATTGGTATTGTTCAAACTAACTTCTGCCATATGTTCTCTTTTCAGAAGTTAGTCAGAATTCCTTAAACGTTATGCACTTTTTCACTTCACTTTTTTTTCAATGTTCTATGCTTTGCAATTCATATATTGTTGTGATTATGTACACACTGAATGTTCAAATCTGCTTTTGTATTGTTTGAAAATATGTTTACTAACATGTTTGTTTTTTAAAGGTCATAATAAATGATAATCAGTATGCAAATGGAATTGTTGGTCTTTGCTGTGTTTAAAAAATATATATTAATATTCTTAGTTCAGGTGAAAACCCATGTCAATGGTAAGGACAGGCCTGCAGGTTAAGTGTAACCTTAACTCCAGCCAAGTTTAAAATACAACTGCTAAAATGTGGCTAGAGAGACCAATGTCAATTAAAAGGAAATGCATGTTTTGGAAAGTTTTTAGTAATATGATCTTGGTTTTCCATCAGTAAAATGTAATCCAAGGGTTAAAACGAAACGACAGCTGAATGGGGCAAAAATAATCTTCGACTACACCAAAACCATACAACAGAAGTCATGTCTTTGGCCATACACTCTTTCAGTGGCAGAGGTCGCTGTGCTCTCGATCTACAGTATCTGTCTGAAATATGATTGGTGTGCCTTGCAGCAATTTGTTACCTTATTATTTTCGGGTGAACTGCAAGCAAGTTGGTCTTAGTGTGTGTGTGTGTGGGAGGGGGAAGGTCTTAGTGTGTGTGTGTGTGTGGGAGGGGGGAAGAAACTGCTGCTCCAAATTCGCGCCATTCATAAAAGTTTACCGAACACCCATCTATTTGACTACCTTGACCTACCAATTTGTTTTTTAAAAGTATTGAAACCAATCCATACGGCTTTGAAAAAGTATTTGAATAAACAAAAGGTGAATGTAAGTGGTGATGGTATTTCCAAATAGGCTCCATGTTATATTAAAGCATATAAACCATATAAATAGGGCAGGAGCCAGACAGGGAGCCTAAGAACAAATTATTTAGGTTATATTTCAATTCTCTCAAAGCTATAGCCTACAAAGTAATACATTGAAGCATTTGCGATTGCGACACAATAGGCTGGTAGGGGCATAAAGTGCTCAGCATTTAAACATTTATTAAATTATTATAGTATATAAATTGCGCATCTAGGATGTGACTGACTTAGAATTAAATATAAATTAAGAGAAAAATGACATTAGTGCCTTAAATCATTTTGGCCTGTCTGTGGCTTCAGGGTCACACAATGGTGCCTGGAGAACAGCTGTTGTGCGGAAAATCTCCCCCCTGCCAGAATTCTCCCTCTTCTAATTTCCTTAATTTGGTGGCTAGAGTCAAATACTTTCTGTGGCACACAGAGTCAAATACTTTCTATAAAACCAACTTTGTCAGGATAGGCAACCGAGAATAATGAATGTATGTGGGTTTATTAAACAGAGGGAGTAAAATGTTGGCAAGCAATACACATGTCAGAACAACTATGGCTGAATTATTATCCTTATACTTTCAAAAAATACTAGTCGAATAAGACATAGAGATGACACATTTTGGTAAAGAGATTTATTTAGAGATGAATACAAATCAGTAGTGGATTTTGGTACGGGCGGCATGAGTTGTATTTTTTTTCTATAGGTAGGCCTAAATGTTTATAGGCAAAATAACCCAATCAAAACAGAAAGCTCCTTGAACATGGGAATATGCCAGACCTATTGGGACAAAATCAATTATGGCCTGTTGTATAGATAATAGAACGAAAATTGAGGAACGTTTAAGAGTTCAGATTTTTTGTTTATAAATACTTTGCTACAATGACCCACTTAGTTATCTACCCACCTCATTCGTTTATTTTAGCATGTGCACGTAGTTAAGTACACAATCATGCTTTTGGGATACTCGTCTTTTCGGATTCCACAATGATTATTTAGTTGTGAACTCTACATCACCGCACTCCCTCTCTTGATATTGGTCCTCATCTTGTTAAGTCACCTTGATTTAGCACATGTGTGTTTTATCAGTTACTTAATGAAAATATAAAGCGAACTCCATGACTAGCTAAAAACAAGGGGCTATAGCAGAACACGAGTAGACTACAAATGCATGCTGGGGCAGGCATGCCCTGAGCTCGTGAAGTGAGTGCTACTGGAGCGAAATTGGAGCCAGTGAGAAAGCCAATGCTCCAGCCTTTGGGAATCTCGCTCCACCCACCTGTCAATTTGGTCAGGCTCTGCTCCAGCTCCGCCCACATACTCTGATTGGAAGCAGCCCTCTCTGGTCAAGCCAGGGCAGTGCTACAAAGACAGTTTCCACTATCATCAACCTTGTCTTTCACTTGGATCCTTTTTTAAAATTAGATTGTATAATGTAGAATCATTTGTCAACATAGGATGAGGTCAGTTCAGTTCACTCGCAGATATACCACACCCATTTTATAAGCATACCGCAAGTTAAATAACAGTTGAATGGGATTTGTTATTTAATTACATTCATGCTAAAGTTATGGCATGTCTGATTTAGGCTCCTGAATAAGATAGAGGATGATGATGCATGTCGAGCAGCATTGCAGTCTGGAACATTTTCCCTGTGGCATGGAGGTTAGAATTGAGACTAAGACATTATACAACAATAACAGCCCCCTCCCACTTTCGAATTTCTCATTTGAGAGTGACATTATTGTAATGATATAAAAGAAACAGCATTTCTTGACATGAACAACTTTCAACAGAGATGTATATAGCAACACGAACTTGTAGGTTGCACAGCATGGGAATATGTTTGTTCCTCTCAGATGTAGAAGGAAATCCTGGAAAAGCTTGGAGAGGACAAGGACATTGTGAATGAATCCATTCTCCTCAACTGCACTGAACAGAACGAAGCACATTTCTCCTTTGATTATTATTATTTGACCCTGCTGGTCATCTATGAACATTTGAACATTTTGGCCATGTTCTGTTACAATCTCCACCTGGCACAGCCAGAAGAGGACTGGTCTCCCCTCATAGCCTGGTTCCTCTAGGTTTCTTCCTAGGTTCCGGCCTTTCTAGGGAGTTTTTACTAGCCACCGTGCTTCTACACCTGCATTGCTTGCTGTTTGGGGTTTTAGGCTGGATTTCTGTACAGCACTTTGTGACATCAAGAATGTAAGAATGGCTTTATAAATACATTTGATTAAAATTGATTGATGTTGGCAAGAGAACATCACTACATATAACAAATTACTTCATGGCATCACTGTTAGAACAGTAAATTCCCATTTTGAATAACAATCCATCTCATTCTCCAATTAAATTGTCCTCTGTGTCTCATGGGTCAGAGTTCAGGTTGACACATTGTCTCTCTGTGTTGTTGTAGGGTCTATAGAGCAGATTGATGTGGAGAGGCTGTGTGGAGGAACCTTCATAGACCTGAGGAAAGCCTTCTTCCTACTGAGAGGGCCTGAGGCACCCCTTGTAGCCAGAGTGGATATTTTAGTCAAGTCTCTCCAAACCAATCTCTCCAATCCAATCAATCAAGTCTCTCAATGTTTTACTGTATTTCTAGTATTGTACTGTATCGTGTGTGTCTCTCTGTGTGTTTGCTCTTATACCTGGGTGTGTGTTTTGATCGTCAGGGGCTTCTGCAGCTCCACTTGGCTGCCCGCCCATAGGAACCAGTCTGGCAGTCAGTGTGTGTCACAGCAGTGGGATCACTTATTACTCTCATGTTCAATTAGCTATTCAGCAGATCTCATAACACGACGGGAAAACGTCACACTTCTGCGTTGTTGTGCTACTGTGCTGTTTGCGACTTCTTCGTAACTGTTTGATCAAAACTCTGCATTTAACACATGCTATGATCAACTTCAGCCACTGCACCCCTCTACTAGCTCAAACCAGAAAATGGCTGCTCATTGTTCGAGTCCAGGTGAGCGTAAATGGATCCGTGTCGGAACCAGAAAGAAGGAGAAGAATCGTTCTCGGCGCGCCTGCCTTCTTCCCCCGCGTCCAGACTTAAGACTTTCAAATCGCTTTGAGCCCCTGTACTAGCTGTCTTCTGACAGGGATTGGGTGTTCCCTCCGTGGCTGTGGATCTCCCTCCAGCTACCTCTCTCTGTCCTAGTCAATGAACTGCCTGGGCACAGCCTGGACCACTGCGGCACTCCTCCGCTGGGCTGTGCTCTTTGGATCAGAGCTCTGTCCCTTTGGCTGACGTGGCCTGCACACAGCCGGGGTCTCAGCAGCCCTCTTCTCAGGTGAGTTCTGAGGCTCTGACCTCGCAATCAGCTTCGAGACACGGCAGAGGCCGGATCATTCCGGCTATTGTGATAGGGAGTTCAATGGTGAGGTATATATCTGTACCTGGGGCAAAGACTTTGTGTTTTCCTGGGGCAAAAGTTCAGGATATCACCAGGTTACTTCCCGAGGCTGTGCATCTGTCACTGGGGGCTGATACTGTCATGGTTCACGTGGGGTCGAATGACATTATGAAGGGCAGCTCAGAACAGCTGAAGATGGATTTTAAAGAACTGATTGGGTTACTACTTGACACCAACAAACGCCCCATAATATCTGGCCCTCTGCCCTCCCTAAATCGTGGCATTGAACGATTCAGCAGACTTTTAGCCCTCTATAACTGGCTACGAGACTACTGCAGCTCTGTGGGTGTAACATTTATTGCCAATTTTGATACCTTTTGGAAACAAAGCTCGCATTATAAGGAGGATGAGATCCACCCAAATCATTTGGGTTCCTGGATCCTTTCACGGCATTAGGCTGCATTGAGACAATGACTTGTCAAGCTCATTTAATCCCTACCATTGTGTCGCTGAGTTGGCATAATGCTTCAGAAAATATACACTATCCCAGGGGCGTTGGTAGACACAATGTAAGTAACCTAATTTATGTCCTTCTTACTGCCCTGAATGCCTCTGCTGATCTTACAGCTATTGTATGCACTAATAATGTGCCTATGAACCAGAGTTATACTTTTAGGACTAATGTACCTCTGCTAAGCTTCCCAGTAAAGCAATAAAAACAATCAAGCATCCCAGAAAAGTGTTAAAAATAGCCCATGTTAACATATGTAGCTTAAGAAACAAGGTTTATGAAGTCAATAATTTGCTAGCAAAAGATGACATTCATTTTCTGACAATCTCTGAAACTCACTTAGATAATACCTTTGATGATACATTGGTAGCAATACATGGTTATAAGATATACAGAAATGACAGAAATGGTGGAGGTGTGGCTGTTTTTATGTGATATTAATAGAGAGGTATATTTTCTGAAATTGACCAGCTTTCTTCAGGCTCCCCACTCAAAAGAAAGCTTCAAACTGTAACTAGTGCCTGCAACCTGGTTCAGGTTATCAATCAACTTACCAGGGTAGTTACAAACAGCACAGGAATGAAATCATCAACATGTATTGATCACATCTTTACTAATGCTGCAGAAATTTGTTTGAAAGCAGTTTACAAATCCATCGGATATAGTGATCACAATATAGTAGCCATATCTAGGAAAACCAATGTTCCAAAGGCTGGGACTAATATAGTGTATAAGAGGTCATACAATAAGTTTTGTAGTGATTCCTATGTTGTTGATGTAAATCATATTTGCTGGTATGTGGTGTATAATGAGGAGCAACCAGATGTTGCACTTGACACATTAATACAATTGCATATCCCAGTTATTAATAAGCATGTACCCATTAAGAAAATGACTGTAAAAACTGTGAAATCCCCATGGATTGATGAGGAATTGAAAAACTGTATGGTTGAGAGGGATGAGGCAAAAGAAATTGCAAATAGGTCTGGCTGTACAACCGACTGGCAAACGTACTGCAAATTGAGAAATCATGTGACTAAACTGAATAAAAAGAAGAAGAAACTACACTGTGAAACAAAGATAAATGGCATTGTAATTTTGAATCCTGTAAAGTAAGTGTGGAAGAAGTTAAAAAAGAAGAAGATTGTTGTCTATCCATAATGACAAGCCAACGGGGTCTGACAACTTGGATGGAAAATTACTGACGATAATAGCGGACAATATTGCCACTCCTATTTGTCATATCATCAATTTAAGCCTACTAGAAAGTGTGTGCCCTCAGGCCTGGAGGGAAGCAAAAGTTATTCCCCTACCTAAGGATAGTAAAGCCCCCTTTAATGGCTCAAATAGCCGACCAATCAGACCGAATCATGTGGTAATTGAGCATGTTGAGGAGACTAAACTGCTTGTAATAACTCTGGATTGTTAACTGTCATGGTCAATACATATTGATATAACAGTAGCTAGGATGGGTAGAAGTCTGTCCATAATAAAGCGCTGCTCTGCATTGTTTTTGTGAGAGGTATTGACATGTTGAATGCACAAGCTGTCTGTTTGAACTACTGGTACACAGCTCGGACACCCAAGCATACACCACAATAAATGCCACCAGAGGTCTCTTCACAGTCCCCCAAGTCCAGAATCTGTTGTGAATGTATTGTAATGTTTAAAAACATGTATAACTGTCTTAATTTTGCTGGACCCTAGGAAGAGTAGCTGCTGCCTTGGCAGCAGCTAATGGGGACCCATAATAAATGCAGTTCAATGGGCTTTGGTCATGAAATATGTAGTTAGTACATTACCCAAGCTGAGAGAAAAGTAATTCGGTCGTCTATTTAGTTTTCTTTTACAGATGTTTCCGGTGGTGATCGTACAAGTGTCTGATGGGCAAAGGTGTTTCCTGGGGAGGCAGTCCTTCTTCCCACTGTGGATGTACACTGCACTGGCAGGCATCTGTGACACGGGTGAGTCTCACATGTCACACATTTTAAACTAATGAAGCATGTGTATTGACTATTTATAACATGTCTATTACATAGGCTATAATCCAGTTATTACAAATATATGTCCCAGCTGTAAACAGCATGAGCGATGTACAGCATGAGCGATGTACAGTGCTGTACAGAAACCCAGCCTAAAACCCCAAACAGCAAGCAATGCAGGGGTAGAAGCACGGTTGCTAGGAAAAACTCCCTAGAAAGGCCAAAACCTAGTAAGAAACCTAGAGAGGAACCAGGCTATGAGGGGTGGCCAGTCCTCTTCTGGCTGTGCCGGATAGAGATTGTAACAGAACATGGCCAAGATGTTCAAATGTTCATAGATGACCAGCAGGGTCAAATAATAATAATCACAGTGGTTGTAGAGGGTGCAACAGGTCAGCAACTCAGGAGTAAATGTCAGTTGGCTTTTCATAGCTGATCTTTCTACTGTCTCTAGAGAGTTCGAAAGGGTTACAAAACCGTATTGCAAGTAAGGCATATTTGTGTTTGTCCTTCACCCAAATCCAGACAGCTGATGTTCTGAAAGAGCTGCAAAATCTGGATACTTACAAATCAGCTGGGCTAGACAATCTGGATGCTCTCTTTCTAAAATGATCCACAGAAATTGTTGCAACCCCTATTACTAGCCTGTTCAACCTCTCTTTCTTATCGTCTGAGATCCCTAAAGATTGGGAAGCTGCTGCGGTCATCTAACCTCCAAACGAGCTTCAATGCCATACAACACTCCTTCCGTGGCCTCCAACTGCTCTTAAACGCTAGTAAAAACCAAATGCATGCTTTTCAACCGTTCGCTGCCTGCACCCGCACGCCCGACTAGCATCACCACCCTGGATGTTTCCGACCTAGAATATGTGGACATCTATAAGTACCTAGGTGTCTGGCTAGACTGTAAACTCTCCTTCCAGACTCATATCAAACATCTCCAATCTAAAATCAAATCCAGAGTCGGCTTTCTATTCCGCAACAAAGCCTCCTTCACTCACGCCTCCAAACTTACCCTAGTAAAACTAACTATCCTACCGATCCTCGACTTCGGCGATGTCATCTACAAAATAGCTTCCAATACTCTACTCAGCAAACTGGATGCAGTTTATCACAGTGCCGTCCGTTTTGTTACTAAAGCACCTTATACCACCCACCACTGCGACCTGTATGCTGTAGTCGGCTGGTCCTCGCTACATATTCGTCGCCAGACCCACTGGCTCCAGGTCATCTACAAGTCCATGCTAGGTAAAGCTCCGCCTTATCTCAGTTCACTGGTCACGATGGCAACACCCACCCGTAGCACACGCTCCAGCAGGTGTATCTCACTGATCATCCCTAAAGCCAACACCTAATTTGGCCGCCTTTCCTTCCAGTTCTCTGCTGCCTGTGACTGGAACGAATTGCAAAAATCGCTGAAGTTGGAGACTTTTATCTCCCTCACCAACTTTAAACATCTGCTATCTGAGCAGCTAACCGATCGCTGCAGCTGTACATAGTCTATCGGTAAATAGCCCACCCAATTTACCTACCTCATCACCATACTGTTTCCATTTATTTACTTTTCTGCTCTTTTGCACACCAGTATATCTTCCTGCACATGACCATCTGATCATTTATCACTCCAGTGTTAATCTGCTAAATTGTCATTATTTGCCTACCTCCTCATGCCTTTTTTTCTACTGTTGTATTGACTTGTTTATTGTTTACTCCATGTGTAACTCTGTGTTGTTGTCTGTTCACACTGCTATGCTTTATCTTGGCCAGGTCACAGTTGTAAATGAGAACGTGTTCTCAACTAGCCTACCTGGTTAAATAAAGGTGAAATAAAAAATAAAAAAGCTTCAATGCCACACACCACTCCTTCTGTGGCCTCCAACTGCTCTTAAATGCTAGTAAAACTAAATGCATGCTCTTCAACCTATTGCTGCCCGCACCTGCCCGCCCGCCTAGCATCACTACTCTGGACGGTTCTGACTGAGAATATGTGGACAACTACAAATATCTAGGTGTCTGGTTAGACTGTAAACTCTCCTTCCAGATTCACATTAAGCATCTCCAATCCAAAATTAAATCTACAGTCGGCTTCCAAAAGCCTCCTTCACTCATGCTGCCAAACATACCCTCGTAAAACTGACTATTTTACCGATCCTTGACTTCGGCGATGTCTTTTACAAAATAGCCTCCAACACTCTACTCAGCTAATTGGATGCAGTCTATCACAGTGCCATCCGTTTTGTCACCAAAGCCACATATACTACCCACCACTACGACCTGTATGGTCTCGTTGGCTGGCCCTCGCTACATATTCGTCACCAAACCCACTGGCTCCAGGTCATCTATAAGTCTTTGCTAGGTAAAGCCCCGCCTTATCTCAGCTCACTGGTCACCATAGCAACACCCACTCATAGCACACGCACCAGCAGGTATATCTCACTGGTCATCCCCAAAGCCAACACCTTCTTTGGCCGCCTTTCCTTCCAGTTCTCTGCTGCCAATGACTGGAACGAATTGCAAAAATACTGAAGCTGGAGACTAATATCTCCCTCACTCACTTTAACCATCAGCTGTCAGAACAGCTTACCAATCACTGTACCTGTACACAGCCCTTCTGTAAATAGCACACCCAACTACCTCATCCCCATACTGTTATTTATTTTGTTGCTACTTTGCACCCCAGTATCTCTACTTGCACATCATCATCTGTACATCTATCACTCCAGTGTTAATGCTAAATTATAATTATTTTGCCACTATGGCCTATTTTATTACCTTACCTCTCTAACCTTACTACATCTGCACACACTTTACATAGATTTTAATATTGTGTTATTGACTGTATATTTGTTTATCCCATGTGTAACTCTGTGTTGTTGTTTTTGTCGCACTGCTTTTCTTTATCTTGGCCAGGTCGCAGATGTAAATGTGAACTTGTTCTCACCTGGCCTCCCTGGTTAAATAAAGGTGAAATAAAATGTTAAAAAATCCATAAAAATAACTTAAGACATTGGCTTGAATCTAGGTTGTGCATTTAGATTTTGAGAAAACCAACATCTAATGAAGAATCTTTCAGTTCTCTCATTGACTTCTCAAACCCCAAACCCTGGCCTGGTCTGTTGGTCTGTTTTGCAAGCGTTCCCGGAAGTCTTGCGATGTTGCGACTTTGGGTTTAGAAACTCTGTGGCCTGTTCATCAAATATTCTCAATGCCCCTGATTTGTCACTTGTTCTCACAGTCACAAAGTCAAAACCAGTTGGTGTAAATATTATTTTCACTTCTCCACTTATATGACTGCTTTTTCGTAGCAGGTTAGGCGAACCTACGCAGCAGGTTAGAAGACTGAGGTTTGGGTTAGCGAAAATGCTCACCTAACCTACGAAAAGTCCCTTCGTTATCGAAGTGGCGTGAAGAGTTTTTCCCATAAAGATAAAGTAACTGTCTCTTTAATAAACCCACTTCATTTCTAAACCGGAACTACGATTTGGGAGTTTCACGTAATACTTCCGACTGGGCACAGACACTATTTACGTTGCGATCGTGTGAAGAAGTCTGTGTAGTCCTAATTCATCAAAAGTATTGATGTAGCTACTAGCTCAATCTTTCATCAATGCAAATCTGAAAGCGTTGTCAATTAGCTACAGTCGTGATAAATACCAACAAACAATGTCAAATTTCATCGCGCTGCAGACCCAGCTGGCCTCCGTCATGGATACACTTGTTCACGCGGCGGTGGCCGAACTGGGTAAACTTATAGAAGACAGCTCTGTCTTCGTGTTCAGCCTGGAACGGACCCAGGGACATTGCGAGGATGACAAATTATCTGCGAAACTACAGACTGAGAGTCAGAATAAGATGGTAAGTCACCATGAGTGCGAGAGAGGAAAGGCCCTGCCTAGCAGCTGGTTAGGATACTGAACCGAGGTCGCTATTAACGTTAGCGTTTTGCCCATATCACATTCACAGATCAGCTGACCTGTTGGCCCTACCATGTTTATAAACATATACAGGTGACGGATACCATACATGAATAGAAGAGCCACTCTCTCAATATTCATTTTTTGTTGTTGAAATAAGCATTGCTCATCTCTTTAAAAAAAAATTGGTATTATTTTTTCATTTACAGACACACTTCGCAACACTCATGGAGGTACTGGGCAGTGAGGCATTGGGTAAAATAATTAAAATTATGGATGATACTAAGTTTTTGATGGACTTTGAATCCAAGACCTTCAAAGAACATGGAGGGAAAAAAGCTAAACCACAAGCAAGCATCTTGAATATTCTGTCAGTTGGGGGAATGGGTAAGTAGCATAGATGTTTATATTGCTTTATCTGTTGCACTACAAGCTACAATAATTACCTATTTATCTTTCTAATGCCTCCTTTCTTTGGTGTAGCAGAGGAACATTCTTATGGTGGAACTTGTAAAACTGTGGCGCAAACTGTTTCAATGCAGGTAAGCACTTTGCAGATTGCTTCAAGAGTCATTGTTTCTGCAAACACTTTTGCTGGTTTCAATGTTTGTAGTCTGTGCCATTTCAATAACATGATCCAATTATGTTCCTAAAGTTCACACCTAATCAATATGTTTGTGCCGGTAGTCTGCAGATGTGGAGGAAGTGGACACCCCAGAATCTCCCCTCGTCTTGGCTGTCTCTGTCAAAGACGAGTATGGACAAATACACCTGGGGGCCATTGCAGAGAGTAAGTATAAAGCCAGTATTTGGACGGCCTATCAAATTATCTCCTGCCACCTAAAATGAGATGTTTTATATATGTCTTACAGGAGCTGCTGATAATGCTTTTGCAGCAAACTCTTCCTCAGAGAACCAATATTGTATGATTAGCGATGACCCACCAGTGAAACCCACAGACATCCTATTGGAGTCTTTGTTTGCCCAAAAGAAGCTCTTTATTTGCACAGAGTGCGGGAAAAGTTTCTCCACGCAGAGTAACCTCAAATCCCACCAGCGACTTCACACAGGCGAGAAACCGTTTGTGTGCATGTTCTGCAACAAAGCCTTTGCCCACAAACAGAGTTGTAATGATCACATCCGCACCCACACTGGTGAGAAGCCTTTTATATGTGGCGTCTGTGGGAAATGTTTCGGCAAGCAGGCACACCTCAAGACGCATTCGATAATACACACTGGAGAAAAGCCTTACAGCTGCAGCGTGTGTGGCAAGAGCTTCAACCTGGCTCAAAATCTGTCTAGACACCAGCAAATTCACACGGGAGAGAAAGTCTTCACCTGTTTGCTGTGTGGGAAAGGCTTCACACGCGCTGTAACACTGAAGACCCATCAACTCATTCACACTGGACAAAAGCCCTTCCAGTGCAATCAGTGTGACAAGCGTTTCCGTCATTCTGTCAATCTGAAGAACCACCAGCGGATTCATACAGGCGTCAGGCCATTTAGCTGTGACTTGTGTGGCAAGACATTCCGTCAATCAGTGAATCTGAAAATACACAAGCGCATCCACACTGGAGAGAGGCCATTTGGCTGCACAGAATGCGGCAAGACCTTCAGTCAGCAGAGTAGTCTTATCTCTCACGGACGCACCCACTCTAACGAGAAGCCTTTCGAGTGTAGCTTCTGTGAGAAAAGATTTAACAACACCAACAGTCTGAAGTTGCATCAGAGAATCCATACAGGAGAGAAGCCATACAGCTGTGAAATCTGTGGGAAGACTTTCAGTCAGGGCAGTCATCTCCGAACTCACAAGAAGCATGTCCACGCAGGAGGGAAACAGTACATCTGTGATAAATGTGGGAAGAGGTATTCAGACAAACGGAATCTTCAGATGCACAAATGTGTTTATGCCTCAATCTAACATTGTGATGGGCAAACGGTTTCAATCTTTGACAGGCTTTTGTTGTCCTTTGCTTTGCTGTTTTTATGCCTGTTGGTTGAATCACCAGATGTCTCTGGTGAAAGCCTTGAAGCCTGGCAGGTGAATCTAGGGAATCCCCTTTCAACTTGATTTTAGCCTGAGCAAAAATGTATAGTTTATTATGGAATAAGACTTGCTGTCAGGGGCTAGGTATTTGAGTTTTTGTTCCCATTTAAGCAATTATGAAAAGGAAAAAGCAGAAACAATATATTTAAGTTAAATAATGTTTTCATGTTAGTGTGTACTGTATATAATAATGCAATTTTTGTAAATATGTAAGAAATGTTATTTAGCATAACTAAAAGTATAGTTAACATTTTGCAGCCTGATATGTATTGATATCATTTGTAAAAAGCCAATAAAACTGAAACTGGTGTTTGGATACAAAACAATCTGTAGATTGTCTTGTTCTAACAGAATTGCTTGGCTGGCTAGTCTGTACTTCCAAAACATCAGGTCCATTTGTATTTATTGCTTACCACATGTACTTGTTTCTTAATGTTTGTTTCCCACAGACTTGAGTTAAGAATTCACACATTTTCTATTTTATAGCATTTGTTTTTATATACTTTATGTAAAAGAGACAAATCAACACATGGCTGTATTTAGTGGGATGGAACAAATTGGTTCAAACAAATCACAGTAAATTATAGGAATGTAATCATTAAAGACATTCAATGATTCAATTTTGGCCATTTCCTCTGTGTGAACTTTGTTATGGATCCAAATGGAAACCTTGCTACCATGTTGCTTTATTGCCCAATTCACTGCTAAACTCAATTGAAAGGTTGACATTTGCTGTTGCAGCACTTTGAGGCTTATTTTAGTGATTCATTTGACTGATTTTGTTTGCCTCATTGTTTATTTTGTCTAATTTATTTTGTTACTATTATTCAAGGACGTGAGAACTCTATCTAGTGTTGCTGTTGCAAAACTGGTAATTTGATCTGTTCAATCAATACGTTCAAAGAAAGCCTTTATTGATAAAAAAAAAAGATTATATTGCCACCTGGTGGTCTGGCAGAAATAATTTTATTCAATGACATTTGATAAATGGTAAGTTAATTATTTCACTGTGAATCATCAGTATCACAGAAATGCTAGCAAGAAAAGTGTGCTGTTTCTCAGGTTGACATAAAATTCAAATGTTGGGGTTAAGGGGAGGGTATGTTTATATTTCTGACGTCGGGGTCAGCTGTGCTTGAAGCGGTGAGCGTGTGGATGATTCAGAGATTCGAGTGAGCGACCGAGTGCACAGTCTTGACAGCGCCGAGCTTAGCAACACTGAACGCCACAAGGAGCCCTTCAGCTAGCTAGCTACTAAACAAGCGGAAACAAACGTTTTTCCATACAATATTTCTTTGACAAGACATGGAAATGAACACCAGGAGGGAGGCGACGAGAAAATCTGGATGAATTGGTGGACCATTAAAAAAAAACGCCTGCTTCAGAGAAAGCACTCTAACGTTAGTTAGCTAGCAAATGTGGATTTGACTTTCTCAGTCATATATAATATGATCGTAAGTTTTCATATTTAATGGATGGGCTTCGTTCAGCAAGCAGTGTAAGGCTATTTAACTGAACATTAATAATTTAGCGAGCTAGCCAGACTACTGCCTTGAACTTGCTAGTTCGCTAACTTACTAGCCAGCGTTAGCAATTGGACCAGCACTTCATATTCAATCATCTTGCCTCTGCACTTTTCAATTCATGAATTTGCTGTAGCGCAAGCTGATGCGTCGTCTGTTTCAATAGGTAAGTACGAGTTTGAGTCACCTGTGTGTGTCAGTTGTTCAGTGGAAGTCCTGTCTTGTTATGACATTAACTATCCCTTCTCAGGCCTGATCCAGCAGCTGAGTTACAGTAGTGCCTAATTTACAGTACTCTGAGTCATTAGCCAGCAGATTCAGACCCTCACCGTTACGCTTGTTTACACGTAGCCCAATAATGGTCTAACGTTGTTCCGAAAGCCAAAACGGTCAATCTGAACGTGAATCGATTCTCAGTTGCGGTACGGTTCTAGAAACAAATCCCTCTACTTTAATATAAAAAAATAATTTCATAACTGCAATTTTTTAATTAACCGTTGCAGCCAGAAGTATATTTCAGTGACTACACTTTGTGGCGTCCATCTTCCATTTACACATAGGTGTAAAGCGACGCAGATGACTAATTAGCAAAGAGAAGGGTGCAACTGCAGCCCGTCATTTGGGGTGTTCCTGCATCTTTTCTTCTATTGGTCCTTTTTTAAAAGCTGACTCCAGTACAGTAGATGGCGGTAATGCACTATAACGTTCGATGACAACTGGCGATAAACCCCACAGGAGGAAGAGGCGGGGTGGACAACGGTAGCTAGCTATAGCTAGTACACACCGGTAGAGTGTCCTTCGCCCCCTCCTGTTGGGCACTGTTTTTCCACAGTTCTGTTAATGACCGAGGGCAGGTGTTCGGTAGGCGGGCGCAAAGGACACTGTGTGCTAGCTTAGCCAGCTATGGTAAACTCACCCCATTCCGTACAAATGTGCGCAATCGCAACATTCAAACGAGGCTACAAAGAAAACTAATGGGACTGTAGCGACTGTGTTGACGTCAAAATCGGGGGTGTGAACTAGGTTTCTATTTAAGCGTTGATCGACATGGTAATGGCTCTATAGTATTGGAGGAAAGTTGAGAAAACTGACCCTCCGTTACATCTTGACGTGTCATGTCGTAACGTACAGCACGCATAAAGCAACTATTTCTATCTTAGTCTCTCCACCAGGTGTAGAACTTCTCTCATCCTTTAAAAACAAGTAATAGACAGTGACGGGGGTAAGGGGGGATACCTAGTCATTTTTTACGTCATCATTGTATGCGATCATCATTCTCAAAGCCGCTGTTTACTTCTAAGTTCACTTTAGCACCGCCCTAAAAATCCGATTCAATTTCGACACAAACCTTCAAATAGGTATGTAATGACACATTATATAAACTCTTTATAGTGTTTTATTTACATTTTAGAGGCGATAAGGTAATAAGTTGGACAGATCGAGTGGGAAAAAAAGCAGTTTTCCCACACAACATCTCTCCTTCTCACTATCACTCATTAGTTTCGCTTCCCCACCTGCCATTTTTAAAAAGACCCGACGGGGCTCATTGCCTGCTTGAATTATGCAGAAACGGGCAGCGTTTAGGTCATGTAATTGATTCTGTTGGAAAGGGGAGAAATTGTGCTTTACAATGGTATTGACATTACAGTTGATCTGGAATTATTATGTTTTTGGGGCTCTAAAATAAGGAAAATTGTACGGACCTGCTGTGTACCGAAGTAGCTAGCGGTAGGCAGTGTCCTTTGCCCCTGCCTGTCAGGCATATTTTTCTCCGGTACACAGCAGGCGGGAGGCAGAGGTGACACCATGTGATAGCTAGCTATCACACAGTGTAGCTTCATCCCGCTGTACTGTCGGCGCTGTTGTTTTTCTGCAGTTTTGGTTATGAAGGTGAAGGCAAGTGTTCGGCAGGCTGGAACAAAGGACACTGTCTACCGGTGGGAAAACTCCTAACTTTTATTTCCCTTTTGACATGTATAAAAGTTTCGCACAAGCATGAACATTTTCTCAGGGGGTGGGGTGTTCATGAACGAACCAATTGGATACTCGAGGAGGGGTGTTCATGAAGGAACCAATGGGATGCTCGAGGGGGGGCGTTCCTGCAGATGCAGGAATACCCACTTGCAAGAATGCTCCAAATTGCAGGCTGCAGTTGCACACTATTTCTGACTGTCTTCCGTCTGTTTTCCGTGAACAAGTGCTGTAACATTGAAATATGGCCGGGTGGGAACACTAACCCTGTAAAGGTGTGTATCAATTTAACCATATTTGTTTTTTGAAAATGATTTCTTGCTGATATGAAAGAGAAGGTCCTTATGCTTCCAAAACCGTACCGCAAGTGATGCGGCGTGTTAATGTTCAGACCAAGCGTTGGGGGCGTTTAACAAAATACCCTGTACAGAAGATGCCTTCATCCAATGACACTTATGTGTCATGTAATGGAACTGAGAGTCATTATCAAGGGCTAGTTTATACTGAGCTGCACTGGGGTCGGAACGTCATCATGGTTAAGACCCTACGGAGCCAGCATGAGATATGGGTCGGAAAACGTACCTCAATCCAGGGATGAGAAATTGCGTTGTACACCGAATTCTCCCATTTATACCAACTGTTACACAGAATAGATAGATTGCTAAAAAAACTAGCAGCATTTCATGATGTATCAGTTTGGATATACATTACCAGTCAAAAGTTAGGACACACACTCTTTCAAGGGTTTTTCTTTATTTCGACTATTTTCTATACTGTAGAATAATAGTGAAGACATCAAAACTATGAAATAACATATGGAATCATGTTGTAACCAAAGAAGTGTTTCACATTTGAGATTTTTCAAAGTAGCCACCTTTTGCCTTGATGAAAGCTTTGCACACTCTTGGCATTCTCTCAATCAGCTTCATGAGGAATGCCTTTCCAACAGTCTTGAATGAGTTCCCACATATGCTGAGCACTTGTTGGCTGCTTTTCCTTCACTCTGCTGTCCAACTCATCCCAAACCATCTCAATTGGGTTGAGGTCGGGGGATTGTGGAGGCCAGGTCGTCTGATGCAACACTCAATCACTCTCCTTCTTGGTTAAATAGCCCTTACATGGACTGGAGGTGTGTTGGGTCATTGTCCTGTTGGAAAAACAAATGATAGTCCCACTAAGCGTAAACCAGATGGGATGGCGTATCGCTGCAGAATGCTGTGCTGGTTAAGTGTGCCTTGAATTCGAAATAAATCACTGACCATGTCACCAGCAAAGCACCATCACACCACTTCCATGCTTCACGTTGGGAACCACACATGCAGAGATCATCTGTTCACCTACTCTGCATCTCACAAAGACACGGCGGTGGGAACCAAAAATCGCAAATTTTGACTCATCAGACCAAAGGACAGATTTCCACTGGTCTAATGTCCATTGCTTGTCTTTCTTGGCTCAAGCAAGTGTCTTCTTCTTATTGGTGTCTTTTAGTAGTGGTTTCTTTGCAGTAATTCGACCATGAAGGCCTGATTCATGCAGTCTTCTCTGAAGAGTTGATGTTGAGATGTGTCTGTTACTTGAACTCTGAAGCATTTATTTGGGCTGCAATCTGAGGTGCAGTTATCTCTACTGAACTTATCCTCTGCAGCAGAGGTAACTCTGGGGCTTCCTTTCCTGTGGCGGACCTCATGAGAGCCAGTTTCATAGCGCCTGATGGTTTTGCGACTGCACTTGAAGAAACATTCAAAGTCATTTTAAATTTTCCAGATTGGCTGACCTTCATGTCATTAAAGTAATGGACTGTCGTTTCTCTTTGCTTATTTGAGCTGTTCTTGCTATAGTATGGACTTGGTCTTTTACCAAATAGGGCCATCTTCTGTTTAACATTCCTACCTTGTCACAACACAACTGACTTGCAAAAACACATTAAGAAGAAAATAAATTTCACAAATGAACTTAACAAGGCACACCTGTTAATTGAAATGCATTCCAGGTAACTACCTCATGAAGCTGGTTGAAAGAAGGCAAAGCTGTCATCAAGGCAAAGGGTGGCTATTGAAGAATCTCATATGAAACACTTTTTTTGGTTACTACATGATTCCATACGTTATTTCATAGTTTCAGTCTTTACTATTATTCTACAATGTAAAAAATAGTTAAAATAAAGAAAAACCCTTGAATGAGTAGGTGTCCACACTTTTGACTTGTTCTGTCGGTCGAATTTGGAGTACAGTGGCACATCCCATCCTTGCTTTAAGGTAACATTTTCGTGTTATCTTAATCTAACCATGACTGCGTTCCGACCCCATTGAAACTCAGAGTAAACAAGCGTAACGGTAAGGTCGGAATCTGCTGTAAGCATGTAATAACATGTAACAACACATGTCAAAAATGTAAATGAGCAATCAGCATCGGGCACAAATGGCCCCTTGCTGGCCATGCATGTGCTAATGAGAGCGCTGAGCTAGCCTGCAACGTCACTTCCTGGAGTAGCTCAAACTGCGTATGTTACGTCTCCATGAAACGACATCTTAACCGACTTAATTTGGCGTCAATGCGTTATTGAATCTTGGCATAGGAAGGAATGGTGTCGTGATGGCTTTGTCCATTCATCTATACAGTCATTGGCTTAAAGGCTCCAGCCACATTGGCCCAGAGGTAAAGAATCCCTTGTTTTACCTCCACATTCCTCTCTAAACCAGTATGCCTTGCATACTTGAATTGGAAGTGAGTCTAACTGCAACTTGTAAAACACTGACTGATGGTAGTGTGATTGTTGTGGCCTTGTCATTGTAAAATCCCCCACAGTCTCTGACGGGTTGGATTTAATTGTCTGTGTGGTGGTCATAAGAGGACAGCCACACTGCACACTGTGTCAAGGTCTATGCAGCGAAACACAATGTTGGATTTCATGTATGGATTTGGCTCCATAATGGTTAAAAAGACATCAAGAGCCTTGATTCCCAGAGGAACATTCTCACTCTCATGATAAATTCAACCATTACAGAGGGAGATGGAAGGACTTGCATGGCGTTATGGAGGTCAGTGAGCCCCAGTGGAGCCACGCAGCCTGGGGGTAATGTGAGTCTCCCGGTAGACTTGCATGCCAGAGCACAGAATACAGACGAGGGATATCTGCATGCACTGACGCAGAGAACCATTAGCCCTCAAGCTTGTCCTAGTTAGGCTACTGTATCCTAAGTTGTTGGATATTTGTCAGTCAAGTTTAGGAATGTTGACTCGTTGGTGTTCTCTTGATGTTAGGTTATTACAATGTTTGTCAGTGTTTCTGACATGAATGCGTGTCATTTGTTTGTGCATGATTTACAGTCGCCCTTTACAGTCCGCTATACTACCGTCCTAGCTGTTAAATAGTTTAGCCATGGTGTTTTCTTTCCTCTGAGGTTGAGGTGTATCTATGTTGGGATATGTGGGTTGTGTTGAGAAGGGTGTAACATGTTAAGAATGGTGAAACTCTCCGAACGCTGTAGACTTAAAATGTGTAGGCTAATTAGGGCTGTCCCTGACCCCCCCCCCCCAAAAAAAATCTTTTGTCGACGTTCTTTCAACCAATCCATTGGTGTAAATGTTCAACTTTTTTTTTCATGTATAGACACGCTATGTTTGAATAAAATTAACCGTATGTAGGCCTTTGAGCATGTCTGATGCTTTTTTATTCAGCACTGTGATTTATACATGACGTAAAAAGAGGGAGCCAGATCAATATTGTCTAACCAGAAGAAAAAAATCGGTTCCCTCCTCCCGTTGCCTGCTGGCCTTCGCAGATTCTGCCGTTAAGCTCCTGAAGTTTCCGGGAATAGTCCACACCAGCGGTCGGCAACCTTCTCCATTTGGAGTGACAAGTTATCGTTCCATTTCGACTGATCTGCAAGCCAGTTGTGATTTTCATGTGCACATTTTCGTGGAAGTTTCATTTCATTTATAATAAAGTCTTCATATCTCAGTCAATCTCATGTGGTTAATCAAAATTATATCTAAAAGTAACTACTATTGTCATTGCCAACTATGTAAAAATAGCCTACATACATAAAGCCAACAAATTAAAACATTGCAGCCTGCAGGTAGAAAATGTCCTGATTTAAAAAAATTATATATATAGATTCTACAGTTGAAGTCGGAAGTTTACATGCACTTAGGTTGGAGTCATTAAAACTCGTTTTTCAACCACTCTACAAATTTCTTGTTAACAAACTATAGTTTTGGCAAGTCGGTTAGGACATCTACTGTGTGCATGACACAAGTCATTTTTCCAACAATTGTTTACAGACAGTTGAATTTTAAGTTAAATAATCTATCATAATTCCAGTGGGTCAGAGGTTTACATACACTAAGTTGATTGTGCCTTTTAAACAGCTTGGAAAATTCCAGAAAATGATGTCATGGCTTTAGAAGCATCTGATAGGCTAATTGACATAATTTGAGTCAATTGGAGGTGTACCTGTGGATGTATTTCAAGGCCTACCTTCAAACTCAGTGCCTCTTTGCTTGACATCATGGGAAAATCAAAAGAAATCAAGACCTCAGAAAAAAAATGATAGACCTCCACAAGTCTGGTTAATCCAATTTCCAAATGCCTGAAGGTACCACGTTCATCTGTACAAACAATAGTATGCAAGTATAAACACCATGGGACCACGCAGCCGTCATACCACTCAGGAAGGAGACGTGTTCTGTCTCTTAGAGATGCGAAAAGTACAAATCAATCCCAGAACAACAGCAAAGGACCTTGTGAAGATGCTGGAGGAAACAAGTATATAAGTATCTATATCCACAGTAAAACGAGTCCTATATCGACATAACCTGAAAGGCCGCTCAGCAAGGAAGAAGCCACTGCTCCGAAACAGCCATAAAAAAAGCCAGACTATGGTTTGCAACTGCACATGGGGACAAAGATAGTACTTTTTGGAGAAATGTTTCATCAGACCAGAGGACAAAAATAGAACTGACCATCGTTGTCTTTGGAGGAAAAAGGGGCAGGCTTGCAAGCCGAGGAACACCATCCCAACCTTGAAGCACGGGGGTGACAGCAACATTTTGTGGGGCTGCAGGAGGGACTGGTGCACTTCACAAAATAGATGGCATTATGAGGTGGGATATATTGAAGCAATATCTCAAGACATCAGTCAGGAAGTTAAAAAGCTTTGTTTCAAATGGGTTTTCCAAATGGACAATGTCCCCAAGCACACTTCCAAAGTTGTGGCAAAATGGCTTAAGGACAACAAAGGCAAGGTATTGGAGTGGCCATCACAAAGCCCTGACCTCAATCCTATAGAAAATTTGTGGGCAAACTGGAAAAAGTGTGTGCGAGCAAGGAGGCCTACAAACCTGACTCAGTTACACCAGCTCTGTCAGGAGGAATGGGCCAAAATTCACCCAACTTATTGTGGTAAGCTTGTGGAAGGCTACGCAAAATGTTTGACCCAAGTTAAACAATTTAAAGGCAATGTTATCAAATGCTAATTGAGTGTATGTAAACTTCTGACCCACTGGGAATGTGGTGAAAGAAATAAAAGCTGAAATAAATCATTCTCTCTTCTATTATTCTGACCTTTCACATTCTTAAAATAGTGGTGATCCTAATTGACCTAAGACAGGGAATTTTTACTAGGATTAAATATCAGGAATTGTGAAAAACTGAGTTTAAATGTATTTTTGCGAAGGTGTATGTTCCGACTTCAACTGTATATATATCTTAGAAATCACATTGGCTACGCATGGCCTGTCTTCAAGGAACTTAAAACATTGTATTAACTTGGTCTGTCCTGAAGCTGGTGCTAGCTAACTTGCAACATTCTGTAAAATATTATGGACCCTCTGTTTCCTGTGCCAGTGAACTCTGGACAGACAGACACAGCTGTAGGCTGTTTGTGCAAGGGATAAGAAGTAATCAGGTCGTCCTATGTTATGTTTCCACCGGATCAGAGCATGACATTCCCCCCGATATTTATTTTTTATTTTTCTCCAAATAGGCTACATTGAGGAACTATTGTAATTGTCAGTGTATTGAGTAGAGTTCATTTTATTTTTTACAGGGACAGTGCACATTAATCAACGTTTCAGTAAAAGTGCCGGTTTTAGCCAGCCGGCTAATTTTCAACCGCAGTCCCTGGGCAGGTTATTAAAAACAATTACAATATAGACAATAGCAACATAGGACAAGCAAGACGTAGCATACAGACGTAGCAACATAGAACAAAAAGCAGCAAGACAAAATTCATAAAAGCAACAAAGTGTTTCCACACCTCACAAGCTACAGATAACATGGAAAGCGGCAACACACAGCTAGGGACCATGTTCACAAATCTGATTGACCTTTAGCCATGTCTTCAAGCATTTTGTGAAAGTGTGATATGTGGTGCAGTTATGTGTGTCTGATGGCAGTGTATTCCAGACATGGGAAGCTCTCACAGAGAAAACGGATTTACCAAACAGTGCTTTTCCTTAAGGTACAGTCACCTCTCATGGTAGACTTTGGATCTGCTGCCATATGTTTGGGTTTTCTGTTTAACAAAAATACTGAGTGGAGGGGGAGCCAGGCCATTTAGACATGCGTCTTGTATGTATGTGAAAATCGACTGTTGAAAACATGTAGTTTTAGAAGCTATAGTGATGGTGAGTTAAGACCATCAGAAATGGTATCAGATCTCCAAATGGGAACATTTTCTAGGCCTACAGTACATTTCATGCAGGCCTGGTAGCCTAGGCCTACTTCTATGCGTAATGAGGTGTGTGTCGTTACTCAAGCTTGACAGGAGCACAAGACGATGAATAAATTGACAAATGTAATACTCACAAGTGTAGCCTAGGTTGTGCGCCCTGCAAACAACGTGTCCACTCCCACAATTTCAACGGTAAAACTGTAATAATAATATATTGATTGCATTAACAGAAATGACCGTAACCAAACAAACATTGTAGATTTAGAAATGATGGGAATTAACGGTAAATGTACTACTGTTGTGCCATCACCGTGGCCTCATTAATGGATCCACTGAGACAGGCGTGAATCAGGCAGGTGCCTCATGACAATTTAAAATATATTTGCCACTGCTCAACAAAAAAACATATTGGTTGACCTAGAGCCTACCGACCAAACAATCAACCAGTGGACTAAATGGGGTCAGCCCTAATGCTAATGTGCTAGAGCTCACATGAATGCTTGCTTATTCTCCAGGACAAAGAAGAATGTCTGTTGAACATGATATATAGGCTGTTTCAATGTGAAAATTCTATAGTGTTGCACCCTCTTGCATAAGCTCCTGAACTCTGCGCTCTCTGGTGTCTCTCTTAATCACTCAGAGGAAGGGATTAAAGCTCCCCCAGTGCTCATTAACAAGATTAACAATTAGCCAGTGCTGATTCTGCTTTAAAATGCCCCACCAGAGTTGAGAGAGTGGACACGAGCCTGATGAACAACTGGACATCCACTGTATATCTTGCCCAGAATCGTTGAAGCTGGATTAGTACATGAGCTTAAATGCTCTCAGCTCTTCTCCAGCAGCTCTACTTGGAGAGCAGGTTAGGCTAATCCTCTTGAAAATAGCATTCAAATTTGTCCTCTGGTTTTGTTTGTGATTTCGTTAAAGAATGGCAGCATGAGGTCCTGGAGCAGAGAAAGAAGAACACAAAGGGCAGGCCTTCCCTCCCTGCCCCCTGGCCTGGCACTCCCCATTCTGTCTCTTCTCTCCTCCAGGCTCTTCCCTGTGGACCAGCCTAGCCTATCTGATATCCATAGATAATTAATGGCCCGGGCGTCTGTTCTTGCTGGGGTTTGGCAGTCTCTGTGTGCTGCCAACTCTGCATGGCCTCCTGTAGCTAGGGAGGGCTGTCTCTCTGAGAAACACAGCCTGGCATATTACCTACCCAGCTGTGATCAGAGGAAATTGAGGAAATGCATCTTAAAATAAATGCCCCCTCAGCAGTTTGGCCAGTGACTTGTTTGCTATTATTTTTTTAAGCTGCCATATGTAACTTTTTGGGCACCTTACCAAATTCACAGAAATGTGTTATAGGTCTGTCATTCTCATTGAAAGCAAATCTGTGAAGCGGTAGATCTGTTCTATGCAGTATTTCTATGCTCTCCTTAAGTTTCATCTTTTGAGGATTTTACTTTCAGTTTTGTACACCAGCTGAAAATACAATATTTTTGGTTATGGAAAATATATTTCTCAGCGGTTTAGATGTTGCAATGATTCTGTACTCTAGATTGTTTTGTCACAAACTGAAATTAGGCGAACGATTAGAATTTTTGCAACCAGGAAATGGCGGAGTGACTTCTTCCACGTTTTGTAACCTTAGTCTTATTCTAAAATGGATTAAAAGCAAAAACAGGTTTTTAGAAATGTTAACTAAAAAAAGAATCACATTTACATAAGTTTTCAGACCCTTTACTCATTACCTTGTTGAAGAAACTTTGGCAGCGATTACAGTACAGCCTCAAGTCTTCTTGGGTATGACGCTACAAGCTTGGCACACCTGCGTTTGGGGAATTTCTCCCATTCTTCTCTGCAGATCCTCTCAAGCACTGCCAGGTTGGATGGGCTGCGTCGCTGCACAGATATTCTCAGGTCTCTCCAGAGATGTTGGATCTGGTTCAAGTCCGGGCTCTGGCTGGGCTACTCAAGGACATTCAGAGACCTGTCCTGAAGCCGCTCCTGCCTTGTCTTGGCTGTGTGCTTAGGGTCGTTGTCCTGTTGGAAGGTGGAACTTCACCCCAGTCTAAAGTCCTGAGCGCTTAGGAGCAGGTTATCAAGGATATCTCTGTACTTTGCACCGTTCATCTTTGTCTTATCCTGATTCCTGACTAGTCTCCCAGTCCCTGCAAATGAAAAACATCCCCACAGCATGATGATGCTGCCACCACCATGCTTCACAGTAGGGATGGTACCAGGTTTCCTCCAGATGTGACGCTTGACATTCAGGCCAAAGAGTTCAATCTTGGTTTCATCAGACCAGAGAGTCTTGTTTTTCATGGTTTGAGAGTCCTTTAGGTGTCTTTTGGCAAGCTCCAAGCGGAGTTATGTGCCTTTTACTAGGGAGTGGCTACCATAAAGGCCTAATTGGTGGAGAGCTGTAGAGATGGTTGTTCTTCTAGAAGGTTCTCAATCTTTTTGTAAATCTTTTGTATAAAACCTTTAGTTAACTCCCATCTCCACAGAGCGACTGTGGAGCTCTGTCAGAGAGGCCATCGGGTTTTCAATTCCATCGATTGCTCAGTTTGGCTGGGAGGCCACTGTGTTCTTGGGGACTTTCAATGCTGTATAATGTTTTTGGTACCCTTCCCCATATCTGTGCCTCAACACAATCCTGTCTGAGCTCTACGGACAATTCCTTCAACCTTGTGGCTTGGTTTTTGCTCTAACATACACTTTCAACTGTTAGACCTTATATAGACAAGTGTGTGCCTTTTTCAAATCATGTCCAATCAATTGAACTTACAACAGGTGGAATCCAACCAAGTTGGAGAAACATCTCAAGGATGATCAATGGAAACAGGATGTACCTGAGCTTCATTTTTAGTCACATAGCGAAGTGTCTGAATACTTAAGTAAATAAGGTATTTCTGTTTTTTTAAATAAATTTGCCCAACTTTCTAAAAACCTGGTTTAGTTGTCATTATGGGGAATTCTGTGTAGATTGAGGAAAAAAATAAATGTATCAATTTTAGAATAAGACTGTAACGTAACGATGTGGAAAAAGTCAAGGAATCTGAATACTTCCCGAATGCACTGTAAGACATTTAGGGCAATGTTATCATCAGTAGCCTGGGGCATGGGAAGAGTATGTATTGCCTTGTTTTTCACAACACTCACAGATCAGGGTCCATTCATGTCTTTGTTGCACATGTGTGTTTATCTGAGGTGTGAACCTCATAAGTTGAGTCACAATCTGATAAAATAGGAGGGATAATGGGAATGCTCACATGCATATTATGAGACACCTTGTTCTATCATTATTTAGTAGAGTCAGAGATGAAGTCATCTTTTAAGCTGGTGTTTCTATGTTAAGCGTTCATGAACCTGTACCTGAGCTCTCTCAAACTCTTTTGACTGTCTTTTTAGTTGTTCTCTGTCTGTTGTCCCAGCTGGTGCTCTAGAGCCTTGTGTATTGTGTGAACACTGGATGAGTGCATTGTCATGCGTTTGTTTACGGGCACGGGCAGCTGTACCGCTATTGAGTGAGGGCATGGGTTTTGTGGGTAGTGTCTACCAGTTAGTATGGTGCTGTGAAAGAGTACGGAAGATGGTGGAAGCTAAGTGTGAGTTGGGGCTGGGATGATGCTAGTAGTGATATTCCATGGTAACTCGTTGTCCTTGGCTTAACCCTGTTTGGGCCCTGGCAGGGTTTTTAATGGATCAAAAAGGGGCTTAGGTGGTTGGCGGGGCATTTCAGAGGCACCTATCTTGGCCCTGTAGAGATGTTTTAGCATTTCAAAGCTACGTTCTTGCAGTTCCACACAGATTTCGTTTTGCAGTTTTAAAGCTTATTTCCTACAATTATACACTTTGCCATGTAGCTGAGAGGACATGTTGCAGTTTAAATGCCATGGATAATGCTGTATTCTTTTTCTCAAACATAATAACAAAATGAATAGTCCTAACTTAATTGTTTTTGAACTGTCAAGCTTTTATTTTGGTGATGGTTAGTTCTCAAAATATATTCTAAAAAGTTTTATAGGTCCATTATTTTTTCTTCATACTTTATATGTGGTTTTAATCGTTTAAGTTTACATTTAAAGCGTTCTTCTATTCGGAAAATTATAATATTTGTTTACACTGTTTGGACATAGACGACCAGAAAAAATACTTAGGCGGGCCCGCCCATTTTTTACAATCAACTACAACCCTGTCTGGCTTAACCCCCAATATTCGCTGCCTCCGTAATTCAGCGTATCGCCTTTCTCGTTTCTCCCACATTATTGACACCTGTCTGAGGCACTGGAATGCATACAGTAGACCCAACTGAAATAAATCCCTTTCTCGAGACATTATTCATTGTTCTGTACATGTTAGTCATCTCCACAGAATGAAGTCATTGTCTATTTGTATACGTTGTGTCATTGTTTCACAGGCAGGCCGATCTAAATTAATCTCTCAACAAGAACACACGTTTTGAACACACGAGTAGGCTACCACCTAACACATTCTTAGTTTGGCACACCATTCTCGGAAAAGTGCAGCGGCACATGTCTCGCACCAAACGTTAGGCATATCGCTGTTGTGGAACTCTAGTGAGAGCCCTTGAGTGGCGGCTGAGAGAATGGCCTCCTTTGTCTGTGTCCAGTGAAGGGAAGTTCATGCGCTAAAGCTAGAGTGCCGAGCCGAGTGAACACAACCCCAACACGAGGGACTTTGTCCAGTTGTGCCTTTGCCTACAGAGAAGCTGTGGGTAGTAAAGGAATATGAGTGCCATTTGGAGATCAATGGCTAAGCTATAGACTCCTACCGTTAAAGAAAAATAATAATAAAAAAAATATCTATTTAATTTTCATTTATTTTGTATTATTATTTCAAAACATTTTTTTAAATGATATTTGTAGTCCATTTTAGATGCTTAGTGTCCTTAGTGTTACTTGTGGTTCTGTTCCAATGGAAGCGATGAATGATCTCATTAGATTGGAATTAGTGGGTGGCTGTTTGTGCATGTGACATGCGTGCATCTGTGTGTGTGTGGGTTCATGATGTGTCTAACAAGAAAGAGCATTCAGTCTGTCTGGATCGGGGCTCTCTGTACAGGTCCTAAGTGACAATTACAGTGGCTTGTGAAAGTATTCATCCCCCTTGGCATTTTTACTGGTGCTAAACTGTGTAGGCGACCAACAGTAGCCTGGTTACGTCTTCATTGTGCTGTGACTTCAGACTCAAAGAAACGTTTTCTTGGGACAATGACCATTTTCCTTCTCTCAGACACAATAAACAAACAATGTTATTCAACAAGGGCTTAGCTGTATCCCACTCCAGTTGTCGAATGTTTAATTCATGGTGCGCACACCTGGACTCTTCTACTACTTAATGGCTTTGGCCAATTGGCCATGAGAAACTAGGAACAGCAGGCATCATGAGCAGGTCAATGAGTGGATCAATAACTTAATTTCTGTTTGCTGTGTTATGCTATTGATCAATAGATGAGGATGTAATTTCATTCTGTGCTTGTTATATTTACTGTTGATTATATTGATGCATTTTGCTTTGTCAACCTCAAAGGTAGAAGCATCATTCTGCCATCTAGAGCTGCTAGCTGTAGTATGGATTCAGACTCCCCCCAGCCCTATTAGAGGTGAAAGATACACACCACTGACCTCAGAACCTGGCTCACTGGTCACTTGTTTGCCGGCTGGCCGGACACAGCCTGGGGTTCTTACCATCTGCTCCTCAGACCAGCCACACAACCATCTGTGCTTGCCTCAGCGGTGGCCTGGACTCAAGTTCCGTTTACTGTAAAAGGCCTTGCTTACTTTCATTGTTTAGCTGTACGGTCAACATCATCAATAATCAAATGGCTTGGAAAAGGCCGTCTTTACACCATGACCGTACCATATCAGTTCAAAGATTAACCCCATCCTTTCCCAAAAAAAGATTATACAAATTGTACACTGTTCAATTCCTCCTAAGGGAGGGGACTTCTGTTACATTTACGTTACTGCCGTGAATTAGAGCATGATGAATTCTCTTCCTCAAAGGATGTAGGGTGGTGACGAGGAGGGGTATACAGAACGCTGAGAAGGACTTGCCTACGCTGTGTTTTTAATCGGCTAACCAACGTTACAGATTCATATCGGTGTCTGCTTGGATGGACACAACGTGCACGCAGGCCTTGGCTACGTCTGTCGACCCCTAATACATCAGGGCAGGGCCATCGGTAGCCTGGCTTTAGATCCTTACAACCCACTGCTTATGATCCTGTCAGCCCGACTAGTCAGACACCTCTCCCTGGCCAATTCTGCTCAGCCTAGGCGGGGCCCAGCCCGACAGACGAGCTCCATCATCAAATATTAAAGCACCTGTTTTCCTCTGCCTCATGCTGGGAGCCCATTCTCCCAGACAGTCTGGCCAACTGGGGAGTCTGACTGGGACAAGACATCCATCATTCATAACCTTTTTTAAAGTCAAACCAACATCTCTGAACTGAGGTGGTCAGTCAGACTTGTTTTCCCAGAGTTTGCCACACAGTCACGTTTCTATTTCTGAAGGAAAAAGGACAGGCGAGGTAATGCTTCTCTAACTCGCCAAACCAGTGTTCACGTTTGTAATCGACAAGACGACAGTCTTGAGAATTCAGAGGGGAAAGATTCACATTATAGCCTCATTTCCACTGAAAGCAGACTAATGAGCTGATGCAGCAAGTGGAACCTTATCCGTGTTTCCTGCTCTTATTGAATGACGGATAAAGACGATTTCTCAAAAGTCACAGCTTCAGCAGTAGTCGCACTGAAGTCCGAAGCCATATGGAGTTCTAGTGGGACAACGGTACATCTAGCGGGCCTGTGTGGATCCGTGGTACGTCATCCAGGACGTAGAGCTGCTAAGGCCCCTTTTGTTTACTGAGAGTGGTTTAGAGTAAGTCTTTCCTAACGTCGTTATCAGGCTCTTCCTCGTCTGGATAGCAGCTGGGTGTCTTATCATTCTCATATGACGATCTTCCTCTGTTAGACCTAGCTCTGTCTGTGGCTTTTTTAGTTGGTGATTTTCATTCCTGTGCTGTTTGTAACTACCCTGGTAGGTTGACTGACAACCTGAACCAGGTTGAAGGCACTGGTTACAGTTTGAAGTTTTTTCTTGAGTGGGCAGCTTGATGAAAGCCAGTCAATATTTTAAATCACCCAGAAAATATACCTCTCTGATAGCACAATCATTATCAAGCATTTCACACGTTATCCAGATACTTACTGTTAGCACTTGGTGGTCTATAGTAGCTTCCATTTGTATTCCATTGAGCCCATTTCAGCGGTTACCGGGTGTGTTTGACAGGTCATTACAAACATTTCCGCGGCTGTAACGTTCATAGAAAAACCGTCACGCACAAGCAAGAGTATGGAAGAGTCACAGGAGTAAAATTAAAGCAAAAATTAAAGGTGCGATTTATGTGACAAGTGGATTTTGCATCCTTCAAACTAAGTGGGCAGGGCATGCACGATGCGTGTGCGCGCGCTCAAGGCAGGGGTTAGTTTGCTGGGTATTTTAGCTTGCCCGATTTAAAAAAAAAAAAAAAAAAATAATAAAAATATATATATATATATATAACTTTATAACTTTATATTAACGAGGCAAGTCAATCGAGAACAAATTCTTATTTACAATGACGGCCTAACCCACCCTATGGGACTCCCAATCACGGCCGGTTGTGATACAGCCTCGAATCGAGCCAGGGCCTGTAGTGACGCCTCAATCACTGAGATTGGAGTTTCTTAGACCGATGCTCCACTTGGGAGCCCTGATCATCAGAGGCACTTCACAATCCCACATTGTCACACAGTCCCAGAAAGAAAGGTTCCCTAAAATAACCTGGCATTCACGTTAGACACAATGACTCTGTTACAATGCAGAGGATGATGAAGAGGTCTTTTTGATCCATTTATTGAACAAAGACCTGGGTTAAGCCCCAGATGGCATCCTGTTCCCTGTTTTCTGCACTCCTTTTTGACCAGGGCCCATCCTCTGTACATTTGCGTCGAGTCATTGTGGCCATCGTGGTTTGTGGTTTAAGGGAGTGGTGTTTGTGTGTGTGTTCTCCCGTCCTCCTCAGTTACAGACTAGAAGGGTGCTGCTGAAGTGAACCCGGTGACACTTTTTACATTTAAAAAAATAATTTTAAAACTCTGCTTGTGCTCCCTGGGTGACCTTCTCCCTCTGGACTAGAGGGCCCTTTGCCCTGGGGGTGAGAGCCACTTATAGATAGATCTTAGCCTAATAGTCATGCACGAGCTAAGGATAAGACTTCTGTGATGGATTGCTTATTGTGGCCAGACAGTGTAGTAGGTCATATATAGTTCTATGTTGCCAATAATTAGGCTCATTTAGGTAGATTTCTGTTTTGTGGCTTTAGTTCATTTTTGTAAATGTCTAGTAGACAGGATGTTCAATCACAGCCACTTAATACATTGGGTTTTTCGTGAGCGAACCACATCCGCTGATATGTTGATTGAACTCTGAAAGTGATGCGCAAAGTAAAAAAAAAAATGTCTTAACAATTCTAACCTTGAACCCTGAAGTAAAAGGATCTGGTTTTAAAAAGAGAACTCGTTTCACGTCTCCGGTTGACTCTAGTGTGTGTATGTGTGTACAGAACGCTGTTGAGTCAGACAGTCTGGAAAAGCATGCTTTTAAATGATCTCTGAAAAGCAGACACTTGGGCATATAAAAAGGCATTGGTCGATAATATCATGACTCCAGCCAGGCTGCGTGTCTGCTGCTGCTGCCCTCAACCTGACAATGTGACCAGTGGGAGTCATAGGGCTGAAGGGAGCCAACTGTTCTGTGCCCATGCGGTGCTTATCTATCCATCTTTAAACTTTTCAAGACTATTTATATCTGATATCTAGGCCTATCTCCCATCAGAATATTGTCTACCTCCTGATAGGGACAGATGAATAGTCTTAGTGGGCTTCATTTCCCTGTGGTTTGGCCCGCAGGTAGCCTACACCTTGCTCTCTTAAGACATGATGGCTTGACTGTCTCTGAAATGGGAGTGAACTCGGGCAAGCGTTGGTGGGCATCCACACCATTCCCAATTCAGTAGGCTCTTTGTGGTGAAACAATAGTTCAGGTATAAAAACGTAAGACGCCAGGCTGCCTCAAAAGTGCAAATCTATAGGTCGAGAGACTGTAGGCCTGCATTTGTCCTCCCCCGTCCATTAATCCACGTATGGATTCATCTACCACATGATTCTTGTTGCCGTACCACTGGAAGCCATCACTTGGGGGGGTTCATTGGCTAAGCAGGGTTCCAAGGAATATATGAGCATAAAGCATCACATCTTCCTGTGTTGCTGAAAGCTTTAATGTGCCCCACAGTTGTAATAGATCTCACGCTGCTCAATAGTACCTCTGCCCAACTGCCTTGACTTCTCAAGGGCTTTCTGTGTGGCATTCTGGCCCTTCTATGCTGTATGTGTGTGCTGGTGAAGCCGTTTCTCCTGCTGTACTGTGTGTGTGCTGTTTTAATATATATATATATGATTTAAGGCGATCTGTCGCAGAGATGTTGACATTGTCGTTCTGCCCCTGAACAGGCAGTTAACCCACTGTTCCTAGGCCGTCATTGAAAATAAGAATTTGTTCTTAACTGACTTGCCTAGTAAAATAAAAAATAAAATAAAAAAATTGAAAAACTAGCCTGCCTGTGACCTGGTTTAGTCTGACCTTCTGTTGAAGTGGTGGGGTATCGTACATTGGGCCTTCAATTTAACCTAAGCGGGGAGAAGGAGTGGGAGAGAAGTGGGTCAGTGTGTGCCGGTAGAGTTGGCCTCATTGGTCACAAGCCAGGTTGGGGTCGGTCGCAAACTAACGCTACTGGCTGAACGCCTGCAGCCTTGTCATATGAGAGAAGTGAATACTGTAACCGTAATCATAGAATCACTATTTATAATATTTCTAACAGCCAAGGTGATGGAAGGAGACCTCTAAGCTCCACATTTACTTATATTGGAAGCAGTGGAAAAGTGAAGCCTGGACCTGTGAAAGTGTAATAGATGGCTGCAAAAGATCTCACTGCTCATGCAGTCCTGTGCTTGTGTGCTCACTGCAACCCGGAGGTCACTGCAACCCGGAGGTCACTGCAACCCGGAGGTCACTGCAACCCGGAGGTCACTGCAACCCGGAGGTCACTGCAACCCGGAGGTCACTGCAACCCGGAGGTCACTGCAACCCGGAGGTCACTGCAACCCGGAGGTCACTGCAACCCGGAGGTCACTGCAACCCGGAGGTCACTGCAACCCGGAGGTCACTGCAACCCGGAGGTCACTGCAACCCGGAGGTCACTGCAACCTTCTTTGATTTGAGGGGTAAAAAATATATTTTCTACCAATCTCAAACAACGCATATATCTGCAATGCTTTAAGCAAGAAACAAGCTGTAAAATGCCCGAGGAAGACGCGGCTGATGCACGCAGGAATATATTTGGTTTGGCTCTGACATTCAGAAGCTTCTAAATTCGAGGAGTCATAGAAATTGGACTTTGCTCGGGAAGTAAACTTACACAATGTGTGACTGTCGCTCTCAAATGATCTATTCACTTTCTGTAAAAGAGTATGTATAATTAAATTGAGTTGATATATGTTTTAAAACATTTGGTACATTTGGGGAAAATCAGGTCAAGAATTGATTTCATAATAATATTTTTATTATTATATTAGCCTACCTAAAAGTTGTTCCCCAAATTAGACAAAGTCAAGCTGGTGTTGTATTTTAATATAGGCCATCTCAATAAACAACATTTTTCAAATGTGAAAAAGGGGCCCCTGAGGGGACAAAGGTTGGGAACCCCTGAAGTGGAGAGTGTTGGTTGCAGCCAGGTGCCCAGTGTAGAGTATGGAGGCTTAAGCTCATTGGCTCCCTGTGCAAACCCATTCATCTGCAAGCAATCCCTGTCCTTGGCCAACCTTGCAACACAGCAACTTTCCCCTGCAGTATGCAGCATAGCTTACTTAGTTTACTGCCACAAACACACACACATTTCCTGTCTGTCTGTCTCTGTCATTCACCACTGCCCACTGCCAGTACTCTTGATGAGAAGGGCCTGATGGCTTTGAGCCAGTGCTAGCCTACGCTGATTGCTGAGTGGCCCCCTAATGAATTTCCCCAGTCAGTGAGCACATCTCCTCTGCCGTGTTATATATAGGTCGTAGTGCCTCAGCAGCACTAGTAGCTAATCAAATGTGCTATATAGTTACTACTTGTGCATATTATGAAGGACCTCACAAATGCAACTGAAAATGGATTATGTAGGAAGCAGTGATAGGGAGATGTTTTGATATCAGTGGTACAAGTTCTCGTTACTGAATCCCTATCGCCTCTCTTTGTAAACAGAGCTCATTGCAGAGTCATTGCTACGGAAACCAAGGTAAACGATGCACAGAGACAGTTTGAGTTTCTCACTGCTGTGGTATATCGCAATAAGACTCAGGGCGGCTGCACATAGGCCTATGGATGTTTTGGAGAACCACCTTCTGAGGGGCCCGATGACCTAATCTTCATTCTCCACTGAATCGATACTTTGTGCTTCGAACCCCTTGGGAATGATTTGCCGTCATACGGTGTCTGGCACATCCATGGCCACGTTGTCATCTCGTGGTTTTAGGGGGTAGGACTGCATGCCCCTCTTGCCCCTGGCACATGTAACTTTTTTAAATAATAAAGGCCCCTGTTTGGTGGTACCCCTGTGAACACGTGCCAGCCCCTACCCACCTGCCTATCATCCTCCATGCCCACTGGGCATCATCCACATGGTGGTAGTTGTCATTGGCAGGTAAGCGTTAGCCTATTATCAGTCTCCCGTAGACATAGGGAATATGGTGCTATTTGGGACGCATAGGCTATGTAGTGCACTACTTTTGACCAGAGCCGATAGGGAAGAGGGTGCCATTTGGGACGTGACCGTAGACCTTACTCCTCTCCTCTGTCTTCACTGTATGTCTCCCCACAGCTTCAGGCTGCGCTCAACTTGTCCTCAGAGTAGCAAATCCTGTTCAACGACATCCAACACTGAACTTTAATGCATGTTAGTACATTGAATCGGTTTCTGTGTTTTTTTTTATACTGCAACTTTAACATTGCATGCGAGGGTGACAGAACAATTTAGCCTAAAGGTTAAGGTAGATACACTCGGGAACTAGGCTCCTGTTGGCTCAGTGGCATTGGGTGAGTAGCATTGGGATAATTAGGGGTGTGGTATCTGGCATGCATGTGTATGTGGAGACGTGGTTGTGCTCCGACAAGCCCTGACTCTGTTCCTGCCCATCCCACGTCTGCTCACAGCCTAGTCTTTTGAACAGCAGGGCACTTTAATGGGCACGTTTTAGATGGTACAGAAACGACTGCTTTCCCAGAACAGATGTTGTAAATCATTTAGAGCTTACTGTGTCTCTGTTTCTCGTTAGGTTGAATAGAATATTCACAGAAAGTAGCCGACTGTTATTTTATTGCATTTGATAGTCTTTTAACTGTCAAAGTAACTGTGTAGTGAAACTCACTTTAAAAAAAAGTTTATATACTGTTAACTCATACCCAAATAATGTTGTTGACTCGTCCTATACTTCTATTTGTTGCCAAAGCATAAATTATTGAAAAAACACTCCCCTCAAACTTGTATCTCAAACAGACCATTTAAAAAATGCTTGCTTTTTCCAGCGGTCTACTCGCATGAATATTTAATGACCCTTTTATAATGGCGCTTTAGGGGATGGCTGCTGTTTTTTACAGGCTTCTAACCAATTGTGCTATTTTCTGTGTTTTATTGTTTGTTGCTTCTTTTGTAGATAATATTTTTGCTGCTCTCTCTTATGACCGAAACGAGCTTCTGGATATCAGAACAGCAATTACTGACCTCAAACTGGTCTAAGATTTCTTTCTTTAATGAGTCGGACGCGAAGGGTTTATTGCTTTTCCCGGACCAGGCCCAAATCCCCGTCATTCACATGAAGAGGAGACACCAATACAGGGGGCGCAGATCTGGGTTCCTTGTGCGAATTTGTTGGTGAGTGGGTAACCCGCCTCTACCATCCGTCCTATTGGCCAACGTGCAATCATTGGAGAATAAACTGGATGACCTCCGTTCGAGACTATCCTACCAATGGGACATTAACTGTAATGTCTTATGTTTCACGAGTCGTGGCTGAAAGATGACACGGATAATCTACAGTCAATCTACAGTTTTCTGTGCATCGGCAAGACAGAACAGCAACGTCTGGTAAGACGAAGGGTGGCGGTCTGTGCCTATTTGTTAATAACAGCTGGTGCGCGATCTCTAATATTAAGGAAGTCTCAAGGTTTTGCTCGCCTGTGGTAGAGTACGTCACGATAAGCTGTTTGAATGAATGATTACGAGCCTGCTGCTGCTCAGTCAGACTGCTCTATCAAATCAGACTTAATTATAACATAACACACAGAAATATGAGCCTTTGGTCATTAATATGGTCGAATCCGGAAACTATAATTTCGGAAACAAAACGTTTATCATTTCAGTGAAATGCGGAACTGTTTGGTATTTTATCTAACGGGTGGCATACCTAAGTCTAAATATTCTTGTTACATTGCACACCCTTCAATGTTATGTCATAATTATGTAAAATTCTGGCAAATTAGTTCGCAATGAGCCAGGCAGTTGCATATACTGAGAAATGACACAATTTCACCTGGTTAACTTCTTGGATATAGGGGGCGCTATTTTAATTTTTGGATGAAAAATGTTCCCGTTTAAAAAAATATATTTTGTCACGAAAAGATGCTCGACTATGCATATCATTGACAGCTTTGGAAAGAAAACAGTCTGACGTTTCCAAAACTGCAAAGATATTGTCTGTGAGTGCCACAGAACTGATGTTACAGGCGAAACCCAGATAAAAATCCAATCAGGAAGTGCCGCATTTTTTGAAACCGCCTCATGCCAATGACTCCTTATATGGCTGTGAATGGGCCACGAATGAGCTTAGGCTTTCTGTCGCTTCCCCAAGGTGTCGACAGCATTGTGACGTATTTGTAGGCATATCATTGGAAGATTGACCATAAGAGACTACATCTACCAGGTGGTCGCTTGGTGTCCTCCGTTGCAATTATTGCGTAATCTCCAGCTGCAGTATTTTTCCGTTCGCTTCTGATGAGAAACCAAAAGTCAAGACTGATATATTATCGAATACATATGTGAAAACACCTTGAGGATTGATTCTAAACAAACGTTTGCCATGTTTCTGTCGATATTATGGAGCTAATTTGGAAAAAAGTTTGTCGTTGTAGAGACTGCATTTTCCGGTCTTTTTCTTAGCCAAACGTGATGAACAAAACGGAGCTATTTCGCCAACACACATAATATTTTTGGAAAAAATGAACATTTGCTATCTAACTGAGAGTCTCGTCATTGAAATCATCCAAAGTTCTTCAAAGGTAAATTATTTTATTTTAATGCTTTTCTTGTTTTTGTGAAAATGTTGCCTGCTGAATGCTAGGCTTAATGCTATGCTAGCTATCAATACTCTTACACAAATGCTTGTGTAGCTATGGTTGAAAAGCATATTTTGAAAATCTGAGATGACAGTGTTGTTCACAAAAGGCTAAGCTTGTGTTTGAATATATTTATATCATTTGCGATTTTCATGAATAGGAAACGTTGCGTTATGGTAATGCGCTTGAGGCTATGATTACGCTCCCGGATACGGGATTGCTCGTCGCTAGAGGTTAATATTGCCCGCTAACCTGGATTAGTAGTTATAACTAGTGATAATGATTGATTGTTTTTTTATAAGACAAGTTTAACTTCTTGCGACTCCAAACCCGTATCCGGGAGCGTAATCATAGCCTCAAGCTCATTACCATAATGCAACATTAACTATTCATGAAAATCGCAAATGAAATGAAAGAAATATATTCACTCACAAGCTTAGCCTTTTGTTAACAACACTGACATCTCAGATTTTCAAAATATGCTTTTCAACCATAGCTACACAAGCATTTGTGTAAGAGTATTGATAGCTAGCATAGCATTAAGCCTAGCATTCAGCTGGCAACATTTTCACAAAAACAAGAAAAGCATTCAAATAAAATCATTTACCTTTGAAGAACTTCGGATGTTTTCAATGAGGAGACTCTGTTAGATAGCAAATGTTCAGTTTTTCCAAAAAGATTACTTGTGTAGGAGAAATCGCTCCGTTTTGTTCATCACGTTTGGCTAAGAAAAAAATCCGAAAATGCAGTCTCTACAACGCCAAACTTTTTACCAAATTAACTCCATAATATCGACAGAAACATGGCAAACGTTGTTTAGAATGAATCCTCAAGGTGTTTTTCACATATCTATTCGATGATAAATCATTCGTGGCAGCTGTGTTTCTCCTCGAAGCAAACGAAAAATACACGCAGCTGGAGATTACGCAATAATTGCAACGGAGGACACCAAGCGGCCACCTGGTAGATGTAGTCTCTTTAGGTCAATCTTCCAATGATTTGCCTACAAATACGTCACAATGCTGTCGACACCTTGGGGAAATGACAGAAAGTCTAAGCTCATTCGTGACCCATACACAGCCATATAAGGAGACATTGGAACACAGCGCATTCAAAATCCGGGGCACTTCCTGTATGAAATTTCATCTTGGTTTCGCCTGTAGCATTAGTTCTGTGGCACTCACAGACAATATCTTTGCAGTTCTGGAAACGTCAGTGTTTTCTTTCCAAAGCTGTCAATTATATGCATAGTCGAGCATCTTTTCGTGACAAAATATCTTGTTTAAAATGGGAACGTTTTTTTAGCCATAAATTAAAAGAGCGCCCCCTATATCCAAGAAGTTAAGAAATCTCGCTATGCCCTCTGACATACCATCAAACAGGCAACGCAACAATACAGGGCTAAGCTTGAATCCTACTACACCAGCTCCGATGCTTGTCGAATGTGACAGGGCTTGCAAACTATTACGCATTACAAAGGTAAGCTCAGCCGCGGGCTGCCCAATGACACCAGCCTACCAGATGAGCTAAATGACTTCTTTGCGGTTTTCGAGGCAAGCAACACTGAAGCATGCATGAGAGCACCAGCTGTTCTGGAAGACGGTGTGATCATGCTCTCCACAGCTGATGTGAGTAAGACATTCACAAGGCAGCAGGGCCAGACTGATTACCAGGACGTATACTCCGAGCATGCGCTGACCAACTGGCAAGTGTCTTCACTGACATTTTCAACCTCTCCCTGATCCAGTCTGTAATGCCTACGTGTTTCAAGCAGACCACCATAGTCCAAGGTAACCTGCATAAATGTCTACCGACCCATAGCACTCATGTCTGGTAGACATGATGTGCTTTGAAAAGCTGGTCATGGCTCACATCAACATCATCTCATAAACCTTAGACCCACTCCAATTTGCGTACATTCCCAACAGATCCGCAGATCATGCAGTCTCTATTGCACTCAACACTGCCCTTTCCCACCTGTACAAAAGGAACACTTACATGAGAATGCTTTTCATTGACTACAGCTCAGCATTCCACACCATATTGCCCATGAAGCTCATCACTAAGCTAAGGACCCTGGGACTAAACACCACCTTCTGCAACTGGATCCTGGACTTCCTAAAGGGCCGCCCCCAGGTGCTAAGGGTAGGCAACAACACATCTGCCACGCTGATCCTCAAAACAGGGGCCCCTCGGTGCGTGCTTAGTCCCCTCCCGTACTCCCTGTTCACCCATAACTGCATGGCCAAGCATGACTCCAACACCATCATTAAGTTGGTCGACGACACGACAGTGTTAGGCCTGATCACCGACAATGATGAGACGGCCCATAGGGAGGAGGTCAGCGACTTGGCTGACCGGCAATTAACTTAAACATGTTTAGCATCTCCATGCTCCACTCATACATGCAGCATTACAAGCCTCTGAAGTGTGCCTTTTTGGAACATCTACATTTAAAAAAAGTTGAGTAAAGAAATTGAATGTACACAATCACAATAAATAAATAAAAATCTATTTCAGAGTAGGCCAACTCGTATTTTGTTCTCTGACTATGCGCCATGCCTTAGGCTGTAAGTTTTTTGTTCATTTAGCAGACAAGATATGCTTATAAATACATGCCTTTTTATAGTAAGAAGAATATATTTGAAATTAGCTGAAATAAAATAGTTAAGATATTTTTCCCATTCCAGAGCGAGAGTGCGCACGTGGCTATGTTGAGCGTAAAAGTGATCATTTGAAACAGGTTCTATATGCTAGATTTGGAGTTATTTGACAACTTTTATTTGTGAATGATACAAACCTTAGAATGCCTTAGATATCAAAAGATATATGGGCTGCATGATGCGACTATTGGCTATTGCTGTGGCGATTTTAGCATGTAAATCTTGGTGGGGCAAGAAAAAAAAATGTATGCATGCCAGCAAAGCCACTACACTACACAACACTAAACAATACATTAATTGCTCTATAACGGTGACAAACTGTGCCCAGAAACTGTTAGGGACAACATAAAGCTGTCCCAACAGCAGAGACCCAACACCTTACCACTGCTACAGTTCATTCAGCCTCATTTACTGCCTTTAAAAAAAAACAAAAAAAAACAACATGGCTGACTTGCATAAACAAATGTAGTTTCTACTGACAAAATGAGATGTACAAACTATGGCATAAGGGAACGACGAGCGGATAAGAGACAATCATTGAAATGTACAGCGACAGAATTCAGAGCATGGTGTTACTGTTCTCCCTGAACACCAAGTCAGAACCGTAGGTTAAATAACAGGGTCATATAAGCAGACAATGAAAGCTCTTACAATATTTGATTACATTTCTCTAAAACAGGCTATAGGCTACATGTGCACCACCAATCAGAACACTAGATGAAAGAGGGGAAAAGGGACCAAATTATTAGTGTTAGGCAAATGGGCTACTAACAGGTTACTACCCAACATACACTTAGTATTACTTTCTTGGCTACAATATACATATCTCCCTGGCATATTACTTAAGTTATGCAGCAGCATACAAGACATTTTCGGACTTACCTTGTTGTGCTCACTTCCTTCCAAACCACTCATTGTTGAATTTGCGATTTCCAACTTGTGTAAATGTTTTTGGCCGACGAGCTCGATACGTTTAAAAAAAAAAATCTGTAATTTCTCTGTTGTTTATCTTCGTATGACAATGTTTGAAAAGGATTTGCCAGTAGATTGTTCAACTTGATTCAAAATGATGACTGCTTGCTAAGATTTAGGAAAGTATGATGTTGACATGATCAGTCCAATCAAAGCTACTGTACACACAATGTGATTTGACGTCATTTTATCTGTGGCCAATGACCTTGAGCCTTCTTGGATGGGCACTTCTAATATATCTCTGTCAATAACCGAAGGGCTCGAATTCTCGAGGTCTCCCCTTAGACTTTGCGGTGATGTAGTTTCTCCATGAGTGATAGAACACTGAGCCAATCACGCAACGCTGCACTGAGCTGGGCTAAAACACCTGCATTTTGTAGCTGCCTTACTTAAGGAAACAAAAAGAGACCATGTTTGTATGTGGCTTTAACTTAATGATATATAATATATTTTTTTACATTGTTTGCAAACTGATATGTGAAACGTATTAATGCCAAAATAACATGCAAAACAGGCAAGCCCCCCCCGCACGGGAGCGCACCAGCCTCACCCACGTCAAGAGGATCCCCCCAATTTTTTTTTTTTTTAGAAAGACTGGGCTATTGATGTTATTAGAAAGTTGGGAAAAGAAAGATTGAGCTCTGTTCCTTGCCTCAGGCTGCACACGCCTGTTCTCTCAAGTGATCATATTTTCACCCATTGACTGTTCCCAATTGAATGTAATCTTTACTAATATGTACAATTTAGTTTCGATTTAGATTGGCCCATTTATCAAGTAGGACCAGGCCCAAATCCCCATCAAGACAAAAAAAGACATGTCATCTGTTAACACTGGAATAGTGAATGGAGGCCACTTTCCTGCGGGTACGTTTTTCTCATGTTTGGTAGGCTTTGCCAATTTTATTTTGTTATGCCACAAATGATATTTTGCCCAAACTGTATGCCATGGGCTCTCCAAACCTGTTCCTTTAGCTACCCAGTGCTTCACTTGGGGAACCAAGTGAAATCTGTTCGGGAACATCGATAGTAACATGTTTTCACAACGCTACATATTTCATCAAACATGTTGACAGCCCCTCTCTCTGCGAGAAAGGAATGAAAGAGAGTGGCGGAAATGGAAACACAGTGAGGGTTGCTGTAGCTAAAAGTAATGTCAGTCTATTAATTATGGGAAAAAAGCCCTATTACTAGACTATTCAAAATCTAAAACAAATTGGGCGTTAAATCTGATTTTGTTTAATTTGGGCTAGACAAATTATGTACCAAAGATCTTAAATCAGTATTTAAAAAAAATGTTCTTCCATGTGTAAATACTGTTGGCTATGTTACAACGGCACAATCATTATTTTAATAGTTAGTTTTTTCGGGCTCATCTATAGGCCTATGCTTATGCGTGAGCTCTAATATGCATATGAGTGTTTGGAATGAATCATCCACTTAGAAATCGCTGTCCATTTCATTGTTAGCCCACAACCATGTTTTCTACTCTTTCAACCTATTGTTGAACTTCTTTCTTCAAATTGATCAATCGCAGTGTGGTGAGTTTTCCATTGTATTTGCATGAATGCATTGATGTCAGAGTGGCTAGAGGGACAATAGAGCCCTGCGTACCAGAGTGTGTTAAAGGAGATTACCATGACTCGACAGTCATGTAGATTTTTACTGCGTTCATGACTGCCAGGCTGGCGGTAATATGGTCTCCTAAACAGCCCCAGTAGTGCATACGGCCCAGTACATCACTGGGGCAAAGCTTCCTGCCATCCAGGACTTCGATACCAGGCGGTGTCAGAATGGCCCTAAAGATTGTCAGAAGAGTTCGGCCACCCAAGTCATAGACTGTTCTCTCTGCTACCGGACAGCAAGCTGCAAGTCTAGGTCCGAAAGGCTCCTTAACATTTTCTACCCCCAGGCCATAAGACTGCTGAACAATGAATCAGATGGCCACCCGGACCTCTTACATTGACCCCCTTTTTTACGATGCTGCTACGTGCTGTTTATTAGCTATGCATAGTCATTTTGCTTCTACCTACATGTACATTTGACCTTAATCACCTCGACTACCTCGCACGTTGACTCTGTACTGGAACCCCCTGTATATGGCCTCGTTACTTTTTTTACTTTAAAAAGTTAAAAAAGTAACTTTATTTAGCTTTTTCTTACTCTGCATTGTTGGTTAAGGGCTTGTAAGTAAGCATTTCACTGTAAGGTCTACACCAGTTGTATTCGGCGCATGTGACAAATAACATTTGATTTATACGCCAACACCATTCTGTTGGGTACACCCACATCTTTCCAACACAAAAGCATATTTTTGACATACAACAAACAATTTGGAAGGAAAACTAGTTCACTCATATTGTAATGAATTATAGGTCATATTTCATAGCAATCTGGAAACACTGGACATTTACTTTCATGTCTACCTCTGTAAATGTCCATTTGTGTTTAGAAATAACATGTTTTGGGGGTGTTTTAATCTTAGCACGACATGTTCTCACCGCTTTGGTTCTCTCTTCCCCTTTCTCATTCTTTTTCCTCTTGTTCTCGCTTCTCACTCCCATTTCTCTCTCTCCCTCTGTCCTTCTCCTGTCCCCCGTCTCTCTACAGCTCAAGCCAGCCCAGCACACCCATGGTCCAGCAGGCAGCTGATGGAAGATCCGGTTCCCAACGTGCCCACTATGGTCTCCAGGCTGCCCAAGTTTGGCTTGCGCCCCGCGGCTGTGGCTGCCACCGCTCCACTGACCAATGGGACCCGCCACCAACCCGTCTCCAGCACCACGGGCAAAGGGTTACCCACTGCCACCACCAGGCAGAACGGGACAATGCGGATGCCTCCCCCCTCCTCTCTGAAGGGGAAAGGAGGAGAGGCTGTGGAGAGGGGGGTGGACTCGGGGGAGGAGGGTGGAACTGGAGCTGGGCATCACCTCCGACAACCACAGCCCTCACCAGCGGCGGTACGGGAGATTAAGAAGCCATCCGCCATGCCTGCCACGGCTAAGGTACGGGGGTGTGCTTCTGTGGTATCCTCCAACAGCCCTAGAACTATACCCTCCAAAACTGGGCCTCACGGGGCCATCCCCAAACAGGCTTTGTCTGGACAGAGTCTCTGCAACGGCAAAGCGGGCCTCAGCAGCCAGACGGGTGGTGATGGACGGTTTGGGTCTGGGAATGGCTCCCTCAGGCGGGGCCAGAGCTGTGGTTCGCCCCACAGCAACCTGACCAGCAGCCTGTCCCACTCCCAGTCCAGCGACAGCCTGGAAACCGCCTCGGAGGAGAACATGGTGCGCTCCCGGAGCCTCACCCACGTCAAGAGGATCCCCTCCCCTACCCAGCCGCCCATCATCCGCTCCTACTCCTTCAACAGGGCCTCGGAGCTCGCCAAGGAGCTGCCCAGGCCTCTAGCCAAGTCCCGACTGGTCAAGACATCTCCCTTGACCAGACCGACACCTGTGCTGAGTAGTGCGGGGAGAGGGAACGGCCTACACCTCAGTAAGGGTGGACATGGACTAGCACCAGGCAGGGCTGTGGTGGGAACAGCTAGCTGCATCTTGCCCCCCACCACACTGAGGAATTCCTTACTCCCCAGTTCAGCCTCCTGCAACACCAGGCCCTCGGCCCTCAGATACAGGTTCACACGGCCCTCACTTATCAAGCAGCCTCGCCCCATCTTGGCCACCTCCACCGAGAAGGTCCAGGGCAACACAGAGGAAAGCGAGGGGAGGAAGAACTCGGTGGAGACGCCCCCTGTCACCCCAGACCCATCCAGCAACACTGACAGCCTAGGGAGCACCCCAGAGTGCGTAACGGAAGGCCTGCAAGAGGAGCCTGCGGCCCCCAGCGGGGTGCGTCCCCTGGGGGAAGGCCTGGAGGACATGTCCCTCTCTTCCACCTCCTCCCTGGAGCGCAACGATACCAGTGAGGAGTACATGGACGACTTTGACAACCTGGGGAACGGAGGAGACGGCATTCTGCTGCTCCCTGCCCGTGATGGAGGGCTCGACCAATCACACTCTGTCTTGGCAGATGATGACAACGCCGACCTCATCCACTGTCACGGTGGCACCTCCATGGCGGGCCTTAACAGCTTCCTGTCTGACAGTGTAGACTGGGCCGGAATGGGACTCGCTGGTAAGATTTCACATTAATACAAATAATTGACTTTAAAGTCTAAGGGACGGTTTCCCAGACACAGATTAGGCCTAGTCCTGGACTAGAAAACACTGTCAATGGAGAACATTCATCGGCGATGCGTTTTAATCCAGGACTCTGCTTTATCTGTGTCTGGGAAATGGGCCCTAAATGACATACGATACTAACCAAAACAAATGAACCAGATCTCCCTCAGTGATTAGGTAGCAGGTGTGTAAAACCTCTTCTTTCTCCTCTCTGTTATAGGGGGTAGAGGGGGCTTAGGGGCGTTGTCTCGGCGTGCTAGTCAGGCCCTGTCCGGGGGTGCAGACTACCCCCTCGGCTCTTCCCTCGACCTGTCTCCCTCAGACTCCGGCTCGGGGGGGACCTACATGTGGGACGAGGAGGGTCTGGAGCCCTTGGGGACCACCACACAGCCCTGTGGGAGCTACAACTCAGACCTCAACAGCATGGTAAGTCTGGATAGAATACAACGTATTCAACATTTCTAGTGAGTTGACCACGAATAATGTCATTCTATGGAATTGACAGATCTCAACAGAATGGGTTAAGATTTAATTCGTCATTGGAATGGTAGGCGTCGCTCTTCAGTAGTACTTCGGTTAGTAATGTGTGTGGGTGGGTTGAAAGCCGAAGTCAAATTTCGGTTGGACCTTGTGCGAAATTGACCAATAAAGTGATTTTCATCCCCACTGCGCGTGTGTTGGAAAACGAGTAGGATATGTGTTTCTGTTTTACTGATTGTCTAATCCCCGCTGGCCGTCATAATGTGCCTAACCTTTGCCCATTTAACTTTAACTTTACTTTACACACCTTTATTAATAGTCAGCGTTTCACTTTCCCCGCTGCTCTCAAGTACTTCCGTTCTATAGAGTTTCCAGGGTGATTTGTATTCTAGAGGGGCAAGGGTTGTCCTGCTGGCTTTGACCTAAATGAGCTCACTGCCGGGCACTGTTTCTGTGTGGGCTCCCTGCCCACGGTATCTCACTGTCCCCAATCTGACGTCAATACTCAGGACATTGAGCTACAAGACAGGTCTTCAATGGTGCTGCTATTTCTCTGCCCAGTGTACTGTATGCAGGCAGGGCTTTTGCCTTGCGCTGTACCACTCTGCTCCTGTACAACACAGCTACGTAGTTGTCTAGTTTCCTCTAATCTGATTGAATGCTTTTAAAATACACCCTTCCTTCCTCATCACTGATCTGAAAGTGATCGCATGGTCTCCAGCCTATTGCTTTCACCAATCTCGGAGTGTCAGATCAGTCATGAAGGAAGGAAGGAAGGAGTCAGGGCCTTATTCTGCCTCCCGATAGTAAGAACCCAATTTCCTGGGTTCCAGCCAAAGAATCCGTTCAATGATCTTTCCTTGAGGGAACTCATTGGCTGTTGCCCCATGTGATTTTCCCTGCTGTTTCACAGCAGCCTATCACTTGGCCAGAGAGGAGGACGCAGCCTCAGTACCAGAGGCAAGCGGAAGGATGACAGTGTAGTTATTACTGTGTGACGTGGCCTACAGGAGCAGCTTGTTACCCTTCTCCTCTCATCGATAACAGAGGAACTCTTTTTATATGGAGGAAAATATGGGGACAAAAAGTACTTCTTTTTTTTAAGCATCTCATTTTTGTATTCCTGGAGGGTCATAATAAGTCAGTGACTCAGACAGTGGGTCCCATCTCTGAAACGACCCAAGTTCAGGACACAAAGCACTTCTCTGAAAAGTGCTGAATCACCTCTCCTTGGTTAGGGCAATGTTGGAAGACAAGCTCCAATACACATTGCAGCTCTCATTTCCAGGCATTCGTTTTCGCTTGGTCATGTAAAAGACCTGGTTTAGCTCCTTTTTGCTTTTGTTTCTCCGTTGGAAATGAACTCCTTTACGGGCCAGCACCTCCTAAAAGCTGTTTTGGGTTCTTAGTTCACAGCTCTTTGCCTCTTTCCTTTTTCTCAATACTGTGTTTTTTTCCCCCCAACGCAGATAATCCGCATCTTACTGTGATCCGGGTTAGGCTGTATTTAGTCTGATAATGTGGGGATTTTCCAGGAAGCACACCTTTGGACTGCACAGACATATTAATGTGACGTTGTCCGCAAGTTGTAATCATTTGAGTCAAGGAGTTGTGTGACCCCATATAATCTAAAAACATTAGCCTATAATCATGTCATGGATTGGGATCTCATAGTCTTTTCATATCTGACCCGCAGCTAATAATCAGAGCCATAAGCACACTGGTGCATATCGTTTGGTAGCCTACGTTGAAAGTGGTACTTGAGTGACCTCTACAGGAGACTGTAAGTACTACAACGGCTGCACTCTGAACAGAAGGCTTTTACATTATGCTCTCTCTGTGCAGTGCAGAAGAATCAAGCTAGAGGGTAGCATTGATCAGCAAGTGTATCCACACACAATAGGCTATTACTGTTAGTAAATGTGTCGAAGATGAGCAATGTTATTAGTTTCTATTTATTGGAAATGCTGTACTGACACCGGAGGCAGTGGTTGAAAGCGACAAAACTTAATTCAGAAAATTAAACAGAAATAAATCCAATATAGGAGATTCCTTCACTATTCAGGAACATCAAGCGGAGTTAATTTCCCTGCGGTCTGAACTTGAACTGTCAAGGGTAGTTTTCCACAAAAGGTGTCACCACCCTAAAATGCGCTGCATCGTCAATCCGACGCCTGCGGTGGCCGTAGAGTATTTACTGCGATTACGGCCTCTGCAGAAGTCAAGGCATTTCTACTTATTGCACTTCGCAGAGCTGTTGTCAAGGAAGTGCGTTTGTGCTTATACTGGACCTCCCGCCCCCACCTACCATCAACCAATCATGTCAACGTGGAAATATACAGAGCCCTCCGCACTGTTACAACATTTGGGTGGCGCGCGGTCATGCGGTATGGGGCACAATTTTGGCCTCTGCCTGCCTCCAAGCACATTTACAGAAACGGACTTCGAAGATAGCAGTGATCTCATTATAGAGAAATGGAGGGAATGAACAAGATGGAGAGGGGCAGCGAACAAGTGTGTGTTAGAGAGACGAGGGGGAGACTTTGGGAAAGAGGGAGTGAACACAAGCGAGCGAGAGAGGGAGGGGGCGATGGGGTGAGAGAAAGGAGAGACTGTGTGAGAGATGGAGAATAGAATGTGAGAGAGACTGTAGAGATGTGGGATGCTAGCTAACAGACAGGCAGGCAGATAGGCAGCCAGTTCCCCTGGTTAGTGTTGGAGCCGCAGGCCTCCTGCTGTCGCGGAGAGGTGCTAATGCACTAACACAGAACCACGCCGTCGCTGCCCAGCTCTAAAACTGTCGCGTCTGCAGCTCCCCGTCACGCTGAGGGAATTGCCTTCCTGAAGGAAATTAAATGTATTTTGACTATCTGCAGGGGTATGATTAAAGTCAAATCACTTTAATTTGGTCTGCGATTGTGACATGATCAGGCCCCGCTCACTCGCCGCGGTTTCTTCAGATTAGCTTTGAAAAATGAAGGCCTCCTGTGCTACTCTCTTTTAAAGAGGACTGAGAAAGCAGTGCTGCTTTGCTAGGGACTGAGAGGAGTGCTGCTTTGCTAGGGACTGAGAGAGAGGAGTGCTGCTTTGCTAGGGACGGAGAGAGGAGTGCTGCTTCGCTAGGGACTGAGAGGGAGGAGTGCTGCTTCGCTAGGGACTGAGAGAGAGGAGTGCTGCTTCGCTAGGGACTGAGAGAGGAGTGCTGCTTCGCTAGGGACTGAGAGAGAGGAGTGCTGCTTCGCTAGGGACTGAGAGAGGAGTGCTGCTTTCGCTAGGGACAGAGAGAGGAGTGCTGCTTCGCTAGGGACTGAGAGAGAGGAGTGCTGCTTCGCTAGGGACAGAGAGGAGTGCTGCTTCGCTAGGGACAGAGAGGAGTGCTGCTTCGCTAGGGACTGAGAGAGAGGAGTGCTGCTTCGCTAGGGACTGAGAGGGAGGAGTGCTGCTTCGCTAGGGACTGAGAGGGAGGAGTGCTGCTTCTAGGGACTAGGGACTGAGGGAGAGAGGAGTGCTGCTTCGCTAGGGACTGAGAGGGAGGAGTGCTGCTTTGCTAGGGACTGAGAGGGAGGAGTGCTCCTTCGCTAGGGACTGAGAGAGAGGAGTGTGTGTGGGACTGCGTGAGAGTTAGTGAGCACCTAGGGACTGGAGGCATGAGTGCTAATTCGCTAGGGACAGAGAGGAGTGCTGCTTCGCTAGGGACTTGCCTGCTTCGCTAGGGACTGAGCGAGAGGAGTGCTGCTTCGCTAGGGACAGAGAAGAGTGCTGTCGCTAGGGACTAGCAGTGCTGCTGCTAGGGACTGAGAGAGAGGAGTGCTGCTTCGCTAGGGACAAATAAGTGCTGCTTTGAACCATGCTGCCTTTGCTAGGGACTGAGCAAGTGGCTGAGGGACTTTGATTAGGTTTTGCATTATTACATCGGTGTGAGGCATGACTAATTCAGCCGGAGCTATTTGATTGCCTCCTCGCTCCAGCAGACCAGGAAGCCTGCTGTCATGGCCAATGGCTGATTTTGAACCATGCTGCCTTATGTGAGAGCAAGGCTGAGGTATTTGATTAGGTTTTTCATTATTACATCGGTGTGTGGCAAAGGCTATCCACCCAACATCATTCACACGACCATCTGCTGGCCAATGGTGATTTTGATGCATGCCAGAGACAGACAGACAGACAGACACACACACACACACTCACACACACAGTCTTGTATAACTAACCTTGTGGGGACACATAATTCAGTCCCCTTCAAAATCCTATTTTCCCTAACCTTAACCCTAGCTCCTAAACCTCATTCTAACCCTAACACAACTTCTAACCTTATCCCTAACCCCCCCACACCCCCCCTAGATATAGTATTTTACCTTGTGGGGACGAAACTGTAACAAAAATGTCCCCAGTTGGTCAAATGTTTGTTTGTTCGCTATTCTTGTGGGGACTTACCAGTAGAGTCACACACACACGGAGGCCGGAGGACTTGATGCTCATTCACTTCAGGAGCCAGTGGAGTGTTAAGACAGAGAAGTGACTGTGTGCTGGGCTCCTGGAACTAATGTCCCCATGCTGGCGTCAGTCCCCTCTCCTGCTGTCCTTATGCGCGTGGGAGCATCCGTTATGCTCAGGCATCACCTCAACCCTCATTCCGAGCAGCTACGTCAGCCCTGCTAAGCCTGGCCGTCCTGTCTGCCTGCGCTCGTCTCCTCACAGAGGGACAGGCCACGTCTTGCTTTACTCGCCCGGAAGGTATCGGCTGAATGTTTCAGTGCACAAGGCTGTGATGCTCCATTTACGTGGGTGTGTTACAGTAGATTAATTGGGACAAATAGCATACGGATTCACAGCTCAAATCAGGCAGCAACATGTCGGTATGTGTTGAAAGCCAGTTTTAGATGTTGACAATGACGTCGCATGTTCATTGAACACTAGACACCCTAAATGCTTGTCGGAGATGACGACTATTGATTTGGCTCTTTTGGTCTTGTTGCCAGAAGGTCTTGTTGCCATGTATGTCGCTAGTGGAAGATGCAGAGCTTGTTAGTACAAGGCTGCTGTAAATAAACCGGTGTGCAGACAGGCCACCGGGTGGCAGTGTTGGTCCAAGCTGGATGTGAAGGTCTATAGGCCTGCAGGCCCGGGTTATGCATGTAGGGCCGTCACCATCTCCCTCATTCATGCTTCTCCTCACAGCTCAGACTCCCCCCCCCTCCCCCCAATCCTCTCTTGTTCTCTTTGTCTCACCACCCCGCACACACACACACCACCCCGCTCCTCCATAATCATCCCCACTGCTAGAGCAGAGGATATGCAGGCGGAGCACATTATGGCCAGAAGGAGGAGTGTGCCTGGGGAGACCCTTTGTTGTTCTCCGCATTACTTCACACTATCTGGAGTTTCTTGGACTTTTTGTTGTTGTATCAATCTGAATCAATAAAGCCATGAAGTTGGATGGCGTTGCCGATGCTCGGAAATGCTGCTGAGGAAAACGTACTGACAATATGATCACAAATGTGTTTCCTCTGCAGTATACTCCTGTATTTCAACAGCAACTGTAGCCAGAGTCGTATTCATCTGTCCTTGAGGTTTTGTAAAAGACTACAGACCAGTAAAGGATACCAAGCACAGTAGCAGCAGACAGTTGTTTGTGATCCATCCAAGGTCAGAAACCTGTTCTCAAGCCCCCAAATATTTCCCTCTTCTTGCAGTGTGCTGATGCCCCAGATCCTCTCTTCTTCCTCCTCCAGCTCTCGCTCTCTCTAGCTCTCTCTAGCTCTCTCTAGCTCTCTCTAGCTCTCTCTAGCTCTCTCTAGCTCTCTCTAGCTCTCTCTAGCTCTCTCTAGCTCGCTCGCTCTCTCTAGCTCGCTCGCTCTCTCTAGCTCGCTCGCTCTCTCTAGCTCGCTCGCTCTCTCTAGCTCGCTCGCTCTCTCTAGCTCGCTCGCTCTCTCTAGCTCGCTCGCTCGCTTTCTCTAGCTCGCTCGCTCGCTCTCTCTAGCTCGCTCTCTCTAGCTCGCTCTCTCTAGCTCGCTCGCTCGCTCTCTCTAGCTCGCTCTCTCGCTCTCTCTAGCTCGCTCTCTCTAGCTCGCTCTCTCTAGCTCGCTCTCTCTAGCTCGCTCTCTCTAGCTCGCTCTCTCTAGCTCGCTCTCTCTAGCTCGCTCTCTCTAGCTCGCTCTCTCTAGCTCGCTCTCTCGCTCTAGCTCGCTCTCTCTCTCTAGCTCGCTCACTCGCTCTCTCTAGCTCGCTCGCTCGCTCTCTCTAGCTCGCTCGCTCGCTCTCTCTAGCTCGCTCGCTCTCTCTAGCTCTCTCGCCCTCTCTCTAGTTCTCGCCCTCTCTCTAGTTCTCGCCCTCTCTCTAGTTCTCGCCCTCTCTAGCTCTCTCGCCCTCTCTCTAGCTCTCTCGCCCTCTCTCTAGCTCTCTCGCCCTCTCTCTAGCTCTCTCGCCCTCTCTCTAGCTCTCTCGCCCTCTCTCTAGCTCTCTCGCCCTCTCTCTCTCGCCCTCTCTCTCTCTAGCTCTCTCTCTCTCTCTAGCTCTCTCTAGCTCGCTCGCTAGCTCTCTCTAGCTCGCTCGCTAGCTCTCTCTAGCTCGCTCGCTCGCTCTCTCTAGCTCGCTCGCTCGCTCTCTCTAGCTCGCTCTCTCTAGCTCGCTCTCTCTAGCTCACTCTCTAGCTCGCTCGCTCGCTCTCTCTCTCTAGCTCGCTCGCTCTCTCTCTAGCTCGCTCGCTCTCTCTCTCTAGCTCGCTCGCTCTCTCTCTAGCTCGCTCGCTCTCTCTCTAGCTCGCTCGCTCTCTCTCTAGCTCGCTCGCTCTCTCTCTCTAGCTCGCTCGCTCTCTCTCTCTCTAGCTCGCTCGCTCGCTCTAGCTCTCTCTCTAGCTCGCTCGCTCGCTCGCTCTCTCTCTAGCTCGCTCGCTCTCTCTCTCTCTAGCTCGCTCGCTCTCTCTCTCTCTAGCTCGCTCGCTCGCTCTCTCTCTCTAGCTCGCTCGCTCGCTCTCTCGCTCTCTAGCTCGCTCGCTCTCTCGCTCTCTAGCTCGCTCGCTCGCTCTCTAGCTCGCTCTCTCTCTAGCTCGCTCTCTCTCTCTCTCTCTCTAGCTCGCTCTCTCTCTAGCTCGCTCTCTCTCTCTCTAGCTCGCTCTCTCTCTAGCTCGCTCTCTCTCTAGCTCGCTCTCTCTCTAGCTCGCTCGCTCTCTCTCTCTAGCTCGCTCGCTCGCTCGCTCGCTCTCTCTCTCTCTAGCTCGCTCGCTCGCTCTCTCTCTAGCTCGCTCGCTCGCTCTCTCTCTCTAGCTCGCTCGCTCTCTCTCTCTAGCTCGCTCGCTCGCTCTCTCTCTAGCTCGCTCGCTCTCTCTCTCTCTAGCTCGCTCGCTCGCTCTCTCTCTAGCTCGCTCGCTCGCTCTCTCTCTAGCTCGCTCTCTCTAGCTCGCTCTCTCTCTCTCTAGCTCGCTCTCTCTCTCTCTAGCTCGCTCGCTCGCTCTCTCTCTCTAGCTCGCTCGCTCTCTCGCTCTCTAGCTCGCTCTCTCTCTCTAGCTCGCTCTCTCTCTCTCTCTCTCTAGCTCGCTCTCTCTCTAGCTCGCTCTCTCTCCCCCTCTCTCTAGCTCGCTCTCTCTAGCTCGCTCTCTGTAGCTCACTCTCTCTCTAGCTCGCTCTCTGTAGCTCACTCTCTCTCTAGCTCGCTCGCTCTCTCTCTAGCTCGCTCGCTCTCTCTCTAGCTCGCTCTCTCTCTAGCTCGCACGCTCTCTCTCTCTAGCTCGCTCTCTCTCTCTAGCTCGCTCTCTCTCTCTAGCTCGCTCTCTCTCTCTAGCTCGCTCTCTCTCTCTAGCTCGCTCTCTCTCTCTAGCTCACTCTCTCTCTCTCTAGCTCGCTCGCTCGCTCTCTCTCTAGCTCGCTCGCTCGCTCTCTCTCTCTTTAGCTTGCTCTCTCTCTCTTTAGCTTGCTCTCTCTCTCTAGCTCGCTCTCTCTCTCTAGCTCGCTCTCTCTCTCTCTAGCTCGCTCTCTCTCTCTCTAGCTCGCTCTCTCTCTAGCTCGCTCTCTCTAGCTCGCTCGCTCTCTAGCTCGCTCTCTCTAACTCACTCGCTCTCTCTAGCTCACTCGCTCTCTCTAGCTCACTCTCTCTCTCTAGCTCGCTCGCTCGCTCGCTCGCTCTCTCTCTAGCTCGCTCTCTCTCTCTAGCTCGCTCTCTCTCTCTCTAGCTCGCTCTCTCTCTAGCTCGCTCGCTCGCTCTCTCTCTAGCTCGCTCGCTCTCTCTCTCTAGCTCGCTCGCTCTCTCTCTCTCTAGCTCGCTCTCTCTCTCTCTCTCTAGCTCGCTCTCTCTCTCTCTCTCTAGCTCGCTCTCTCTCTCTCTCTAGCTCGCTCGCTCGCTCTCTAGCTCGCTCGCTCTCTCTCTCTCTCTAGCTCGCTCTCGCTCTCTCTAGCTCGCTCGCTCTCTAGCTCGCTCTCTCTCTAGCTCGCTCTCTCTCTCTCTAGCTCGCTCTCTCTCTCTCTCTCTCTAGCTCGCTCTCTCTCTCTCTCTCTAGCTCGCTCTCTCTCTCTCTAGCTCGCTCTCGCTCTCTAGCTCGCTCTCTCTCTCTAGCTCGCTCGCTCTCTCTAGCTCGCTCTCTCTCTCTCTAGCTCGCTCGCTCTCTCTCTAGCTCGCTCGCTCTCTCTCTCTAGCTCGCTCTCTCTCTCTCTCTCTAGCTCGCTCTCGCTCTCTCTAGCTCGCTCTCTCTCTCTAGCTCGCTCTCTCTCTCTAGCTCGCTCTCTCTCTCTAGCTCGCTCTCTCTCTCTAGCTCGCTCGCTCGCTCTCTCTCTAGCTCGCTCGCTCTCTCTCTCTCTCTAGCTCGCTCTAGCTCGCTCTCTAGATCGCTCTCTCTCTCTAGCTCGCTCTCTCTCTCTCTAGCTCGCTCTCTCTCTCTCTAGCTCGCTCGCTCTCTCTCTAGCTCGCTCGCTCGCTCTCTAGCTCGCTCTCTCTAACTCACTCGCTCTCTCTAGCTCACTCGCTCTCTCTAGCTCACTCTCTCTCTCTAGCTCGCTCGCTCGCTCGCTCGCTCTCTCTCTCTAGCTCGCTCTCTCTCTCTAGCTCGCTCTCTCTCTCTAGCTCGCTCTCTCTCTCTAGCTCGCTCGCTCTCTCTCTCTCTAGCTCGCTCGCTCTCTCTCTCTCTCTAGCTCGCTCTCTCTCTCTCTCTCTCTAGCTCGCTCTCTCTCTCTCTCTAGCTCGCTCTCTCTCTCTCTCTAGCTCTCTCCTCTCTCTCTCGGCTCTAGCTCGCTCGCTCTCTCTCCGGCTCGCTCGCTCTCTCTCTCTCTCTAGCTCGCTCTCGCTCTCTCTAGCTCGCTCGCTCTCTAGCTCGCTCGCTCTCTCTCTCTCTCTAGCTCGCTCTCTCTCTCTCTAGCTCGCTCTCTCTCTCTCTAGCTCGCTCTCTCTCTCTCTCTCTCTAGCTCGCTCTCTCTCTCTCTCTCTCTAGCTCGCTCTCTCTCTCTCTCTCTAGCTCGCTCTCTCTCTCTCTAGCTCGCTCTCTCTCTCTCTCTAGCTCGCTCTCTAGCTCGCTCTCTCTCTAGCTCGCTCGCTCTCTCTAGCTCGCTCTCTCTCTCTCTAGCTCGCTCTCTCTCTCTCTAGCTCTCTCTCTCTCTCTCTCTAGCTCGCTCGCTCTCTCTCTAGCTCGCTCGCTCTCTCTCTCTAGCTCGCTCTCTCTCTCTCTAGCTCGCTCTCGCTCTCTCTAGCTCGCTCTCTCTCTCTAGCTCGCTCTCTCTCTAGCTCGCTCTCTCTCTCTAGCTCGCTCTCTCTCTCTAGCTCGCTCTCTCTCTCTCT